>NC_086444.1:122409473-122715306 GCF_028390025.1 Pseudophryne corroboree | reverse complement strand
TGAAATGATGGGTTTGTTAAAGTGTGCATGTCCTGTTTATACAACATAAGGGTGGGTGGGAGGGCCCAAGGACAATTCCATCTTGCACCTCTTTTTTCTTTCATTTTTCTTTGCATCATGTGCTGTTTGGGGACTATTTTTTTTGAAGTGCCATCCTGCCTGACACTGCAGTGCCACTCCTAGATGGGCCAGGTGTTTGTGTCGGCCACTTGGGTCGCTTAGCTTAGCCATCCAGCGACCTTGGTGCACCTCTTTTTTTCTTTGCATCATGTGCTGTTTGGGGACTATTTTTTTGAAGTGCCATCCTGCCTGACACTGCAGTGCCACTCCTAGATGGGCCAGGTGTTTGTGTCGGCCACTTGGGTCGCTTAGCTTAGTCATCCAACGACCTCGGTGCAAATTTTAGGACTAAAAATAATATTGTGAGGTGTTCAGAATAGACTGAAAATGAGTGGAAATTATGGTTATTGAGGTTAATAATACTATGGGATCAAAATGACCACCAAATTCTATGATTTAAGCTGTTTTTGAGGGTTTTTGTAAAAAAAAAACGAATCCAAAACACAACCGAATCCGACAAAAAATTTTCAGGGAGGTTTTGCCAAAACGCGTCCGAATCCAAAACACGGCCGCGGAACCGAATCCAAAACACAAAACCCGAAAAATGTCCGGTGCACATCACTAGTTATAATATAGTGCAATGTATGGGGACACACAGAGGAGCATGTATTTGAACACGCTGCTGGAAGTGCATGTGACGCATAGGGCATTTGAGACACATAGGGGAATATTGTCAAATAGTATCCCCTTTTTTTGAAAATGTTTGACAATGTAATTATTTTAGTCTGACAGGGTTTTTTTTGTTTTGTTTTCTATTTGGGAGGGGGCTCTGGTGGGGCGGGCGCCAAATTACTGCATTGCCCCGTGTGACAAAAATCCTAGTTTTGGCCCTGCTTACGTATTAAGGAATAGAGGCAATTTTATTAAATTCAATATATGTAATGTATGCTTAAATAACATATTGAATCACGGCCAGGTGATGTAATCACTTTCACTTTAGTACAACGTCAAGCTAAACTCTCTCTCATACCCTGCTTACTTGCAAAAGTGCTTCATTGTTACAGACTGGGTTAAAAGAAAGATAAATAATAAAAGTTCTTTCATTCTTCTGTGCACTATATAATTTTGTCCAGCAGCAATTTTGGCAGGACTGCAGAGTAGACACTCCCAGGCTGTCTATTTGAACACAGGTAATGAAGGAAAAGTTATATTACTTGTACTGTGTGTTCTTAGTAAATGAACATCTCAGGAACATCTATCCACAATCTACCCTTTGCATAAGTGTTGTGCTTGAGTACAAACTAATCTAATTTAAAATCTTGGCCCTCATTCCGAGTTGTTCGCTCGTTCTTTTTCATCGCATCGCAGTGAAAATCCGCTTAGTACGCATGCGCAATGTTCGCACTGCGACTGCGCCAAGTAACTTTACTATGAAGAAAGTATTTTTACTCACGGCTTTTTCTTCGCTCCGGCGATCGTAATGTGATTGACAGGAAATGGGTGTTACTGGGCGGAAACACGGCGTTTCAGGGGCGTGTGGCTGAAAACGCTACCGTTTCCGGAAAAAACGCAGGAGTGGCCGGAGAAACGGTGGGAGTGCCTGGGCGAACGCTGGGTGTGTTTGTGACGTCAACCAGGAACGACAAGCACTGAAATGATCGCACAGGCAGAGTAAGTCTGGAGCTACTCTGAAACTGCTAAGTAGTTAGTAATCGCAATATTGCGAATACATCGGTCGCAATTTTAAGAAGCTAAGATTCACTCCCAGTAGGCGGCGGCTTAGCGTGTGTAACTCTGCTAAATTCGCCTTGCGACCGATCAACTCGGAATGAGGGCCCTTATTTTAAAACTTGATTTTGAACAAATAATTATCCAATAAAAATCCTACGTTAAAAAAATGCACAACGCAAATAACAATTAGCAGAATATTCTTCTTTGATCAGCCATCAAACTATACTTACCTACATTGTATTTCTCCTCTCCGGGAGAAGCCCGGAGAGGAGACGCTGCAGGTGTCTTCGGGGGGCGGGGCCAGACTGTGAAATCACTAAGCCCCGATTCGCGGGTCCGCGGGAAGGGGGCGGGCTAAAATGAAGCGATTTGCGTCATTTTAACCCCTTCTCCACCCGACGGACCCGCGAATGCGGGGGGTTATCTCCCCATCCTGCTTGCATCACTAGGGTGCAGGCAGGATGCAGGAGACCTGCCCACTCTTCCGGGGGTGCGGGGGGCTACCCAAAAAAACTGGAGCCTCCCGCAGCTTCCGGGAGAGTAGGTAAGTATACATCAAACACACCGGAAAGATTTTATTGGGCCTAATTCAGACCTGATCGCTAGGCTGCGTTTTCGTACAGCCTGCGATCAGATCTGAACTGCACATGCGTATGCACCGCAATGCGCAGGCGCATCGGTCCGCATCGACAGGGATTGGCGAGTAGCGACAGGATGTGCGAGAAAAGCAATCGCACAGGCGATCGCAAGGTGGCTGACAGGAAGAGGCCGTTTGTGAGTAGCTACTGACCGTTTTTAAGGAGTGTCCGAAGAAAAACGCAGGAGGGACCAGGCGTCTGAAAGGAGGGTTTCTGATGTCAGCTCCGGCCCGATCATCACACTGGGAGAGTAAAGGGTCCTACAGACTCTGCGACCCACCGCCGAGCTGCCCGATGGCCGATGGTGCAGATAGGCGACCCAGCGGCGGGGGGAAAGTGACGGGGGGAGTGAAGTTTCTTCACTCCATCCGTCACCTGGCTCCATAGCAGTGCAAGCTAATATGGACAATATTGTCCATGGGGGTCATTCCGAGTTGATCACTCGCTAGCTATTTTTATCAGCCGTGCAAATGCTATGCCGCCGCCTACTGGGGGTGTATTTTAGTTTAGCAGAAGTGCGAACGCATGTGCAGCCGAGCTCTGCAAAAACTGTTTGTGCAGTTTCTGAGTAGCTCTAAACCTACTCAGCGCTTGCGATCACTTCAGCCTATTCGTGTCCGGATTTGACGTCATACACCCACCCAGCGAACGCCCAGCCACGCCTGCATTTTTTCAGACACGCCTGCGTTTTTGAAAACACTCCCTTAAAACGGTCAGTTGACACCCAGAAAAGCCCCCTTCCTGTCAATCTTCTTGCAGCCGTCAGTGCGACTGAAAACTTCGGTAGAACCTGTGCACAACCATAACGTCGCTCGTGCGCATTGTGGGGCATACGCATGCGCAGAAATGCAGTTATTTAGCCTGATCGCTGCGCTGCGAACAACGGCAGCTAGCGATCAACTCGAAATGACCCCCTATATTGACATGCATGCATAAGCGACACGGCACTAACGATGAACGAGCGCGGGGCAGCGCATCGTTCATCGTCGGTGCCTACACACTGAACGATATGAATGAGTTCTCGTTCATTACTGAACGAGAACGTTCATATCGTTTAGTGTTCGCGCCTAATGTGTAAGGCCCATAAGTCCTGGGCTGTGCAGAGACTGCACAAGCTGCTGTTTGTGCAGCTCTCCTGCACTTGCGATCGCACCCCTGCACAGCGAATTCCCCCTCCCCTGTAGGTGGCAACTACCTGATCGCAGGGATGCAAAAAACGCACCCTAGAGATCAGGTCTGAATTAGGCCCTTTAATCTTTAAGCTGTTGCTGTATTCCAACAAGTATCTCAGTTAAGTATATACAAAGAATGAATGACTAGAGCTGTGGTTCTCAAATGTTTTTTGGATTACAGCGCTCTAGAGTTTCAGAATTTTTTTCACAGCACTACTAGGCGAAAAGTTTCTTATTGAGAAATTTAGAAAGAGATATTAAATTAAGTAAATTGTGTTAATCTGTCATCCTTAGGTTTAATTGTATGGTGAGGGATAAGATTTGCTTCTGTTTGTCCACATATTTCATAATTGACAGCCACCAGCACTGGTTTTGCCTATTACACTGACCATAAATAATTTGAATTGGTTCTGGACCACCAATCCAGGGCACCCCTGCAAGTGCCCTGTGGCACTCCAGGGTGGCTAGGCACACAGGGGTAAATTTACTAAGATGGGAGTTCTATTTAAGATGTGATGTTGCCCATAGCAACCAATCAGATTCTACTTTTCATTTATCTAGCACCTTCTAGAAGATAATACCTGGAAGCTGATTGGTTGCTATGGGCAACATCCCATCTTATATAGAACTCCCATCTTAGTAAATT
The DNA here is from genome assembly GCF_028390025.1 of Pseudophryne corroboree. Classification (NCBI taxonomy): domain Eukaryota; kingdom Metazoa; phylum Chordata; class Amphibia; order Anura; family Myobatrachidae; genus Pseudophryne; species Pseudophryne corroboree. The sequence goes on along the minus strand of NC_086444.1, from coordinate 122,711,059 downwards.
TACCCCACAGTTTGAGAACCACTGGACTATAGAACAGGTATGCATCCTGCCCCCAGGGCCAGATTAACAATGGGGCGGATGGAGCTACAGCTCCAGGCCCCAGATAAAAATAGGCCCATCAACATGACAGCCTGATGATGATAAACTGCCCAGTTGGTCACATGGTTTCCATAAATGATAAGAATTTAAATTATAATTCTAATTTCCTCCCAAAGTGATGTTGTTTTTCTACTTTTACTTATTTTGGGAGACATTGGGGATTATAGTGTAAGGAGTGTACATGCCCATATGTCACTGGACACACCTACACAACATTAGCCACACCTCCTCAACTTCTCACAATAGGCCCTTGATCATTTTCAGCACCAGGCCCATGTGGATCTTAATCCGGCCCTGCCTGTCCCTATACAAATGTGCCTTCATACACCTTTACTTTTTGCTAAAAATGGAGTTAGACGGCTGACACGACTTAGACGCATAGAGTAGACATGGGCAGTAATCAACTTTCAAACTTTTTTTTCAGAATTTAGCAACATATTCGCATCGTAGCAGCATACAAAGTCACTTATAGTGTCCTAGGCACTTGGGATTTTTGTCACAAAGGAATTTGTATAAAGTTGCAAATTAAGCACAGTGGGGCAGATGTATTAAGCCTGGAGAAGTGATAAAGCAGTGATAAGTGCAAGGTGATAACATACCAGCCAATCACTATGGGTTTGATAAATTACAGCTAGGAGCTGATTGGCTGGTGCGTTATCACCTTCCACTTATCACTTATCCAGGCTTAATACATCTGCCACTATGATACATGGTGTATGGTATGGCTCAATTGTAACGGTCCTCTGTGTTTTGCCATTTTACCTAATTTGGCATCTGAGTAGCACAAAAAAGTAACCATGGTACACGTGCATTAAACTTTAGTCACATTAGTAACGTAAATAAGATGTGTATCTTTTGAAAAACTAAGTGGCGGGATGCATGGCGCAGCTTAGTCACAAAATCCATCATGCGCCATTTGAAAATACCCAAGGGTTATGTATACAAGGGGAGAAGAATGCTGCCATAATACTGAGACACCCATTTACAGATTCCAATGAGAGGAAAGTATAAGCAGAGCTAATCAGCATATACTACCCCACCAAGTAAGTGATCACCGGGCTACCATAAGGCCATCACTGGCATCGATTGCAATGGTCATGGGAACATACTTTCACACCCAGGTACATATACGACTACAGACAGCTTTGTTTATTAAGATCAAATAATTTACAGGTTTATAGCACTTTTATGAAAGAGTTAAATCCATTACATGATAAAAGTTGTAACATAACACACAAGAAGACACACTTACATTCTGATGTCTCATGCCAGTCTATGTACAGCCAACTCTTGGGTATCTGCTTTAGGCTTCATCTTTTGAAGTGAAGCTGCCCATTTTGCCCCTGGGCGCCTGGTATGAACTTACGCCCCTGAGATGAAGGCCTTGTATAGAACAGTACTAGTAACTTTTCTATTGTAGTAACTTCAAGTGTGAAGATGATGGACCTGCCTTTATTCAACTTACTGGCTAAATATGTACAAAGCATATGCAAACTCTATTGCAGGGTTTAAAGTGGTCCTAGAGAGTTGGTGGAACTCATCTATCCTGCTGCCTATAACCCCCACAACCACCACCACCACCACCACCTGCTGCCTATAACCCCCCACCACCCCACCCCCATTAGAAGCCAGAGGTACTATTACAAATAGGGTTGAGGTTATCAAAAGGTAAAAAAGGGGCAGGCTAGATGGGCCAAGTGGTTCTTATCTACTGTCACATTCTATGTTACTGTGGAGCTCACAGCAAATTAGCGTTCGCCCCCTCCTGCCTCTCTCTGACATCATCCCCTCTGCGTTTCTTCAGCACCATCTTCCTGCATTTCTCCAGTTCAACACTATGTGTCCCTCCAGCAGCTCTCTGCCCCTATGTCCCTCCAGCAGCTCTCTGTCCCTGTGTCCCTCCAGCACATTACTGCCCCTGTGTCCCTCCAGCAGCTCTCTGCCCCTGTGTCCCTCCAGCACATTACTGCCCCTGTGTCCCTCCAGCAGCTCTCTGCCCCTGTATCCCTCCAGCAGCTCTCTGCCCCTGTGTCCCTCCAGCAGCTCTCTGCCCCTGTGTCCCTCCAGCAGCTCTCTGCCCCTGTGTCCCTCCAGCAGCTCTCTCCCCTGTGTCCCTCCAGCACATTACTGCCCCTGTGTCCCTCCAGCAGCTCTCTGCCCCTATGTCCCTCCAGCCGCTCTCTGTCCCTGTGTCCCTCCAGCACATTACTGCCCCTGTGTCCCTCCAGCAGCTCTCTGCCCCTGTGTCCCTCCAGCACATTACTGCCCCTGTGTCCCTCCAGCAGCTCTCTGCCCCTGTATCCCTCCAGCAGCTCTCTGCCCCTGTGTCCCTCCAGCAGCTCTCTGCCCCTGTGTCCCTCCAGCAGCTCTCTGCCCCTGTGTCCCTCCAGCAGCTCTCTCCCCTGTGTCCCTCGAGCACATTACTGCCCGTGTCCCTCCAGCAGCTCTCTGTCCCTGTGTCCCTCCAGCACATTACTGCCCCTGTGTCCCTCCAGCACATTACTGCCCCTGTGTCCCTCCAGCAGCTCTCTGCCCTGTGTCCCTCCAGCACATTACTGCCCTGTGTCCCTCCAGCAGCTCTCTGCCCTGTGTCCCTCCAGCACATTACTGCCCTGTGTCCCTCCAGCAGCTCTCTGCCCTGTGTCCCTCCAGCACATTACTGCCCTGTGTCCCTCCAGCAGCTCTCTGCCCTGTGTCCCTCCAGCACATTACTGCCCTATGTCCCTCCAGCAGCTCTCTGCCCTGTGTCCCTCCAGCACAGTACTGCCCCTGTGTCCCTCCAGCACATTACTGCCCCTGTGTCCCTCCAGCACATTACTGCCCCTGTGTCCCTCCAGCACATTACTGCCCCTGTGTCCCTCCAGCACATTACTGCCCCTGTGTCCCTCCAGTAGATCTCTGCCGGTGTCCCTGCAGCACATTACTGCCCCTGTGTCCCTCCAGCAGCTCTCTGCCCTGTGTCCCTCCAGCACATTACTGCCCGTGTCCCTAGAGCAGCTCTCTGCCCCTCTGTCCCTCCAGCAGCTCTCTGCCCCTGTGTCCCTCCAGCACATTACTGCCCCTGTGTCCCTCCAGCACATTACTGCCCCTGTGTCCCTCCAGCACATTACTGCCCCTGTGTCCCTCCAGCACATTACTGCCCCTGTGTCTCTCCAGCACATTACTGCCCCGTGTCCAGCCAGCACATTACTGCCCCTGTGTCCCTCCAGCACATTACTGCCCCTGTGTCCCTCCTTACTGTCCTTGTTTCCCTTTAGCAGCTCACAGTCCTTGTGTCCCTCCATGCCCCCTCACTGTTTTCTTTGTTTTCTACACAGTGCCTGCTCCTCTTTATGACTCCTCTTCACTGCAGAATTGTGGTGATGGCATGTTATCTCATATGCCGTTCCGCAAAAGGAGCCACTGGGATGGGGGGGGGGGGGGGGCAGGCCGACAGACATTAGGCCACCCACATCATCTATTGTGTTGGGCAGTGCACAGCATGGGGGGGGGGCTCTTTGTGGGACTCCTCTGAGAGGAGGAGACCCTGGCATAGTGCGGGCAGTCAATGTGCAGTGCTACACTGGTGGCAGAACTAGTTCCGCCTACAAGAGCGCTTCTAAAGAGGAGGAGGCCCGTGTGCAAACTCCGTGTGAGCCTTTTCTCTAGCCAGCAGGGATGTACACTCTGGGCACTAGGCAGTGGTGCAAGTAGAAATATTTTCTTAGTGGTACTGAGTGTCAAAAAACGGGCGTGGTCATGTGTTGGGTGGGGGCATAGCCACATGCTGCTAGTGGGAGTGGCTACATAACACTAGTGGCGTGGCCACACGACACAGACCCTTTTTTTATTTTTATCTGGAGGCAAGGCTAAAAATATATAGTAATGCCTCCAGTATATTAGAAATATATAGTGATACCTCCAGTATAATAGAAATATATAGTAATGCACCCAATTTAATAATAATATATAGTAATGCCTCCAGTATAATAGAAATATATAGTGATACCTCCAGTATAACAGAAATATATAGTAATGCCCCCAATTTAATAACAATATATAGTAATGCCTCTAGTATATTAGAAATATATAGTGATACCTCCAGTATAATAGAAATATATAGTAATACCCCCAATTTAATAAAAATATATAGTAATGCCTCCATTATAATAGAAATATATAGTAATGCCTCCAGTATAATAGAAATATATAGTAATGCCTCCAGTATAATAGAAATATACAGTGATACCTCCAGTATAATAGAAATATATAGTAATGCCTCCAGTATAATAGAAATATATAGTAATACCTCCAGTATAATAGAAATATACAGTGATACCTCCAGTATAATAGAAATATATAGTAATACCCCCAATTTAATAACAATATATAGTAATGCCTCCATTATAACAGGAAAATACAGCCACTGTCGCACTCCCAGTAACCCTGACAAAGTGGGAGGAGCCGTCATGCTGCCAAGCACCATGGTCTTGTTGCTTTGTGGCACATTGTAATTGTGGTAATGGCAAAGTTTGTGGTAGTGGGGTATTTATAATGAACCCATTATAAGTATGCCAGTGTCCGCCTACTAATACAGGTGACAGAACTCAGTTCCAGACTACTTTGACCCCTGCTTTATTGGCTTGATTGTTTGACTCCAAAATATATATATATATATATATATATATATCAAAAAGGAAAATATTCGGCACTCCCATAAATTCAATGATACAACTCGCCTGGTGCCATCCACAGAACAGGTCATGTAGGAAATGGATATTGGCGGCACTCACGGTCTTTATATATATAAATATAGATTACACATTTATTTTGTTGTGCAGTCTAGCACTGACCCATTGGGTTTCTATAATGGGTGCAGTGTGTGCGAGGCACACGGGCCCCCAGGTCCAGAGGAGCCCACCCCGCACACACTGCACCCATTTGCTTAATACTTACCTCTCTGAAGTCCCCGTCAAAGCCATCCCTTTTCGGCAGCGCAATAGAGTTTGAACACTAGGGGGAACAAACTCTATTGCGCCTGCTGAAAACTCCGGAAAGATGGCACGGCGGCCATTTTTCCGGAGTTTCGCGCATGCGCATTAGCAAAATCTTCAGGAAAATGGCCGCCGCACCGTGTTCCCGGAGGTTTGCGCATGCGCAATAGAGTCTGTTCTCAGACTCTATTGCCGCTGCCGTGGAGAAGAATGGCACCGCCGGGGGACTCCGGAGAGGTAAATATTAATTAGTCAGAGAGGAGGGGGCCCCTGAAACGCCTCTGCACTGACCGCCAGCTAAATAAATTATGTATACCAAATGCATATTACATTTGCCCAAAATGACAAAAAAGACACTTGCAGACATGAATTAGGGATTGACTTCTGACGAATGAAAAGGTCACCTCAACAGCTGCCATCAGTGTTCCAATCTGACCTCAAGTGCATTAATAATCATACCCATAGATGTTCTCTGGTTCTCTGACACAATCCCTCCTACACACACGTTTGTTAATAAGGCGGAAGACGTTATTTTGAGAGAACAGTTATACACTTGTCTCTCCCTGTCTACTAGCATTAGGATACAGTAAATCTGAATGGACAGACTTGTAATAATAATTCTATACATTTGGATTACTAAAAAAAATGTATACAGGTTGAGTATCCCATATCCAAATATTCCGAAATATGGAATATTCCGAAATACGGAATTTTTTGAGTGAGAGTGAGATAGCGAAACCTGTGTTTTCTGGTGGCTCAATGTACACAAACTTTGTTTAATACACAAAGTTATTAAAAATATTGTATTAAATTACCTTCAGGCTGTGTGTATAAGGTGTATATGAAACAGAAATGAATTGTGTGAATGTAGACACACTTTGTTTAATGCACAAAGTTATTAAAATATTGGCTAAAATTCAGTGACGTGCGGTAAGGTCAGGGGCTGGGGAGGCACTGCAGCTAAACACCCCCCCCCCCCCCCCGGAAAAAAAAGTGCAGTCCCCCCACACCACTGAAACCAGCACCAGGCAGAACCAGCCAGGGGGGATAATGCCATAGCAGGGGAGACACTCAGTGTGGGGTCCCCCTGCCATGCCATTAAACACCCCCCAAACCAGTCAGCCCAGGGCTGGAATTCCTCGGAAAGTGGGGCCCCCAAAAAAATCAAAACGGGGTCCCCCCTCCCGAGCAACAACCGGCACTGGGCTGATAGCCCAGTGCTATGCCCCGCACCCCTGGTAGCGGTGGGTGCGGGGTTCATTGTATGCTTATACTGTTCTTTACAGGTGGCCTACAGATCCCAGCAAGCCTGCCCCAGCACGCTGGCACTTGGAGAACCACAAGTGCCAGCATGCCCGGACATAAATGGCCCACTGGCACCTGTAGTCCACCTGCAAAGAATAGTAATATTGTTCTTTACAGGTGGCCTACAGGTCCCAGCAAGCCTGCCCCAGCATGCTGGCACTTGGAGAACCACAAGTGCCAGCATGCCCGGACATAAAGGGCCCGCTGGCACCTGTAGTCTACCTGTAAAGAAAATATTTAAAAAAAAACCTACACATTCTATAAAAAAACCTTTATTAAACTGGGTCTTCACCTGGGGGCGGCGGCCTTTAAGCTCTTTTGCGTGGCCGCCGCCTTCCCAGGGCTTCCGGCGTCTTCACCTGGGGGGGGCGCCACCTCCCCAGGGCTTCTGGCGTCTTCCTCCGGCGTCTTCACCTGGTGGGCGGCGGCTGCTAAGCTCTTTTGCATAGCCGCCGCCCATCCAGGACTTCCAGCGTCTTCACCTGATGGGCGGCGGCTGCTAAGCTCTTTTGCATAGCCGCCACCCATCCAGGACTTCCACGACGTCTTCGATCTTCAGGAGCTCTTCTCTGCTCCTCCTCCGCCGTGGGACTGACAGCCGCTGCCTCGCGCTGACTTATATAAGTCAGCGGGAGGGGGCGGGGCGATGACGCGGCGAGCCATGATTGGCTCGCAGCGGCCATCTTGAATTTTAAAAATGACACCGAGGCGCCATTTTTGAAATGGCTACCGCTTCCACTGCCAAACTCTGCACAGTGCACAATAAGCCTCAATGCCGCGTCCCGCCGCCGCCCGCATCTCCGCCGCCAGCACCTCCGCCACCTGACCCGCCACATCCCGCACCTCCGCCGCCCGCACCTCCGCCGCCACCGACACCCACACAGTGATTGACAGCGGATCCAGTGACGGATCCGCTGGCCAATCACTGTGGCCTCACTCACAGGGACGTGCTTTCATAGGTTGAAAGCACCTCCCTGTAGGAAAGCGGCACCTCTAATGGTGCCGCTTTCCCATGTTATTTCAATGAGCTTTTCCTGCCCATTGCTAGGCCCCGCCCGCGCCCGCCCCCGCTCCCATATCTTTTCCCAATCACTACGGGAGGCACCACGATCGGTGCCTCCCAAACTGATTAGGAACACTTTAATGATGAGCAAAATAATAAAGAAGATACTTATGTGTCATAAGTATCTTCTTTGTATTATTTTACTCATTAATGACAGGGGAGGCACTGCCTCCCCTGCCTCCCCTGACTGCACGTCCCTGCTAAAATTACCTTCAGGCTGTGTGTATAAGGTGTATATGAAACATAAATGCATTCTGTGCTTAGATTTAGGTCCCATCGCCATGATATCTCATTATGGTATGCAATTATTCCAAAATACGGAAATATCCGATATCCAAAATACTTCTGGTCCCAAGCATTTTGGATAAGGGATACTCAACCTGTATTAGCCTCTTCCAGTCCATAAAGTCATTAACATTATACATTACCCTCACAGATTCAAGAGACCTGAGACAACTTATATCAATACTTTTAGTTGAAGACAGTTTTCAAAGATTTAAGGAAATAGAAAGGAGGTTTTAGTCAAAGCAACTTCTACTAAGTTTGTCAAGCAAAACCACCAGTGATTGGTGATTATTATTATTTCTTTATTTATATAACCATCATATTCGATAGTGTTGTACAATCATGAGAACAAACAACTGAGCATATAATGACTAGCAAATATCTTAGCAAACAATTAAATAATGTTTACACCGGAGTCAGCACTAGAGGTAAGTACAGGGTATGGGTGCAGTTTATGTGGTGTGGGCCCCCCTTTACTCAGGGGCCCATGAGCAACACATACGCTGTCTTACTAAATATTTAGTATAAATGAGAGGGATGTAGATGCATTCAACCATCATTTTTCAAGTTCATATTTTGCACCAGAGATTGAGCATCCGTAAGTGATCCACCTCCAAACAGGCTCATATTGGATGCCTTTTATGTGACCATGCCCTTAAACTGTTACACTACTTTTGCCTCATCAACAGGTCTCTCCCAACCTCGTCCCAATGTAACGCCCTAGTGGTGTCGTTGTGTGTCAGTGTGGGCTGTACGTGTTCTCTTCAGGACCTGCCACGCCATGGCAGAGAGACAGGATATTCCCCTAGTTTCCCCAATACAATGACAGTACAGATGGTGAAGTGACGACTAGTTTATTTGTCTGGATGACTGTCACTCCCTAGGTTTCCTAAATAAAATAGGGTGATACAACGTGGTGCAACACAGTACTGCTCAACTTGACACAATATACGTCACAGCATAAAATGTATTTCACGTTATTTGAACCTTGGCTGTTCCTGTTAGCAATTCAATTAGTCCTATGACCTCAATATTAATAGTGCAAATTATCTCTCAGAGGGGTAAATTTACTAAGATTCGTAATTTCCGAAAAAAGGTCAAAGTTCAATCACGAATGACATCGACAGTGTAAAACTGCAACTTTTTGAATTGATTACGATGGATTTACTAAGCTGTCGTATTCGTGTTTTTCTTTTCTTCCGATGTCGATGTCATTCGTTTTTTTTTTACCTAATTTTACGGCAGTGATTAGCAAAACACTGCCGTTTTTTTTTACAATCAATCTCGGCCGGATCTGTGTGATCCGTGCTGGGGTTCTTTTATTTTTTTATTTTTAATTAAACAATGTAAAATCCCCCAAAAAAATGCGTGGGGTCCCCCCTCCTAAGCATAACCAGCCTCGGGCTCTTTGAGCCGATCCTGGTTGCAGAAATATGGGGGAAAAAATGACAGGGGTTCCCCCATATTTAAGCAACCAGCATCGGGCTCTGCGCCTGGTCCTGGTCCCAAAAATACGGGGGACAAAAAGAGTAGGGGTCCCCCGTATTTTTAAAACCAGCACCGGGCTCCACTAGCTGGACAGATAATGCCACAGCCGGGGGTCACTTTTATACAGCGCCCTGCGGCCGTGGCATCAAAAATCCAACTAGTCACCCCTGGCCGGGGTACCCTGGGGGAGTGGGAACCCCTTCAATCAAGGGGTCCCCCCCCCCCAGCCACCCAAGGGCCAGGGGTGAAGCCCGAGGCTGTCCCCCCCCATCCAATGGGCTGCGGATGGGAGGGCTGATAGCCTTTGTTGTAAAATAAAAGATATTGTTTTTAGTAGCAGTACTACAAGTCCCAGCAAGCCTCCCCCGCATGCTGGTACTTGGAGAACCACAAGTACCAGCATGCGGCGGAAAAACGGGCCCGCTGGTACCTGTAGTACTACCACTAAAAAAATACCCAAAAAAACACAAGACACACACACCGTGAAAGTATAATTTTATTACATACATACACACATACATACATACTTACCTTATGTTCCCACGCAGGTCGGTCCTCTTCTCCAGTAGAATCCAAGGGGTACCTGTTGAATAAATTCTACTCACGAGATCCAGGGGTCCAGGCTCCTCGGCAAATCCAGGGATAATCCACGTACTTGAATAAAACAAAAAAAACGGTTGCCCGACCACGAACTGAAAGGTGACCCATGTTTGCACATGGGTCACCTTCCCACGAATGCCAGAAACACACTTTGCCTTCTGGCTAAGTGGGTTTCTTCAGCCAATCAGGGAGTGCCACGTTGTAGCACTCTCCTGATCAGCTGTGTGCTCCTGTCCTCACTGACAGGCGGCACACGGCAGTGTTACAATGTAGCGCCTATGCGCTACATTGTAACCAATGATGGGAACTTTCTGCTCAGCGGTGACGTCACTTTAGGTCAACCGCAGGGCAGAAAGTTCCCATCATTGGTTACAATGTAGCGCATAGGCGCTACATTGTAACACTGCCGTGTGCCGCCTGTCAGTGAGGACAGCAGCACACAGCTGATCAGGAGAGTGCTACAACGTGGCGCTCCCTGATTGGCTGAAGAAACCCACTTAGCCAGAAGGCAAAGTGTGTTTCTGGCATTCGTGGGAAGGTGACCCATGTGCAAACATGGGTCACCTTTCAGTTCGTGGTCGGGCAACCGTTTTTTTGTTTTATTCAAGTACGTGGATTATCCCTGGATTTGCCGAGGAGCCTGGACCCCTGGATCTCGTGAGTAGAATTTATTCAACAGGTACCCCTTGGATTCTACTGGAGAAGAGGACCGACCTGCGTGGGAACATAAGGTAAGTATGTATGTATGTGTGTATGTATGTAATAAAATTATACTTTCACGGTGTGTGTGTCTTGTGTTTTTTTGGGTATTTTTTTAGTGGTAGTACTACAGGTACCAGCGGGCCCGTTTTTCCGCCACATGCTGGTACTTGTGGTTCTCCAAGTACCAGCATGCGGGGGAGGCTTGCTGGGACTTGTAGTACTGCTACTAAAAACAATATCTTTTATTTTACAACAAAGGCTATCAGCCCTCCCATCCGCAGCCCATTGGATGGGGGGGGACAGCCTCGGGCTTCACCCCTGGCCCTTGGGTGGCTGGGGGGGGGGGGACCCCTTGATTGAAGGGGTTCCCACTCCCCCAGGGTACCCCGGCCAGGGGTGACTAGTTGGATTTTTGATGCCACGGCCGCAGGGCGCTGTATAAAAGTGACCCCCGGCTGTGGCATTATCTGTCCAGCTAGTGGAGCCCGGTGCTGGTTTTAAAAATACGGGGGACCCCTACTCTTTTTGTCCCCCGTATTTTTGGGACCAGGACCAGGCGCAGAGCCCGATGCTGGTTGCTTAAATATGGGGGAACCCCTGTCATTTTTTTCACCATATTTCTGCAACCAGGATCGGCTCAAAGAGCCCGAGGCTGGTTATGCTTAGGAGGGGGGACCCCACGCAATTTTTTTTAAAAAAATAAGCACTTTCCCACCCCTTCCCACTGATATACATGCACGGATCTCATGGATCCGTGCATGCCTATCCAATCACGAATTAAAAAAAAAGTTCTGTTTTTTTTTAGCACTTTTTTACGAGTTGAAATTTTTCACGGCAGTGTTTGTTCTTTTTTGGCTTTGCACTTCTTAGTAAATGACCGAGATTCATACTTAAACAGCCGCGTTTTGACCGATGGTGTATTCATTCGTAATTTTTTACCTGAACTTGCAAAAAATTACGAATGCCCTCATCACTGCCGTGATTAGTGTTTAGTAAATGACCGAGATTAACCGAGATGACACTTTGAAGAAAAAACGGCATCTCGGTCAAAATCGGGAGCTTAGTAAATATACCCCAGGGAGTTAATCTTGTTCAGGGTGTAGGCTTTAAATACCTGTGGTTTATATAAGCAACACATTTCAAAAGACTAAATAGTTTTCAATAACGGATACACAGTAATAAACCAGTTGCAACCAATAAGCTTTTTCAGTATGAAATAACTTTACAAGCAAATAGTCCAGCAATATATGTATAATAAATAACCTTATGAATAGAGCCCTGCAATATAACAGAATCATCTTCCCTGGCCAAGCTTTCGTCAGTGCACATAAAATGTAAAGAGAGCAAGTTACGAGAGAGAGACAATGTCACACACTAGTGTCCTCAGGGGTACGCTGAGTGTTTCTGCATTTTCCGGTATTAACGGAATCTAGTATAACAACAATTACGAACAGAATGATGCTGCCTCAAATAATAGAACACTACTATTTGTTGGGAACACTTTGGGGGTAATTCAGACCTGGTCGCTGCTGTGTTTTTGAACAGGGGGCGATCAGGTCCAAACTGAGCTTGCGTATGCAGGCGCGTCACACAGGTACAAAGCGGATTGCTGCTCAGCGATGGGTTTGTGCAACGGATCCGTTCGCACGGGCGATCGCAAGGAGATTGACAGGAAGAAGGCTTTTGTGGTGTCAACTGACTGTTTTCAGGGAGTGTCTGGAAAAACGCAGGCGTGTCCATGCGTTTGCAGGGAGGGTTCCTGACGTCAATTCTGGTCCCGGACAGGCTTATGTGATCGCAGCGGCTGAGTAAGTCCTGGGCTGCGCAGAGACTGCATAAAATCTGTTTGTACAGCTCTGCTACACATGCGTTCGCACACTTGTAAAGCTAAAATACATTCCCCCTGTAGGCGGTGACTATCTGATCGCAGCAGTGCAAAAATCGCTTGCTAGTGATCAGGTCTGAATTAGGCCCTCAATGCTGAACAGATTCTCTTTTTTGCTGTAGAAGTAATAACACTGTCCCCTTAACTGAAATAAGAGTGTAGCTGGGGCGCGCTTTATGTTGCAAGTTGGCGGGTCGCAGGTTCACATGTGTTACTGTTTGCTACAATCCACTTGTAAAATATTTCCAGTCAACTCCAGGCTGTCTATACAGGGCTATGTCCCAAATATAAGTCAAAGAGTGTCTATGTCAAAGGGCGCTGCAACTATGATGCAGGCAGTGAGCTGTGGCTCCAAATTATACCCCTTTTACACCAAAATCCCGGGTCTGACCCAGGATTTGGAACACGGTTCCAAACCGGGTCAGACCCGGGACTCCCCCATTTCACAGCAGTGCCGATCCAGGATATTCCCGGATCGGCACCGTTTACACTGCACCCGGGTGCAGTGTCTTGTGGGCCGGCGCTTAGAGATGATGTCATCTCCAAGCGCCAGCCCACACTACAGATTGGGACTCCGGAGCGTCTCGCCGGGGGCATGCACAGCAATCTGGAAGCTGCTGTGCTGCCCCCAGCCTCCGGCACTTCCATGCACCAGACATGGCGCTGCTGTCTGCACAGACAGCATGTGCCATGTCTCCAGCCACAGCATGGCAACCAGCACGGCGCCACTGTCTGCACAGACAGCGCGCGCCGTGACCCCCAGCCTCCCGACCACCCGCCGGACACTGCGGTACGGGAAGTTTGCCATGCTGTAAATGGGTGCCGGGTCGGCTGACACGGCTTACCCATTTACACCGCCTCCTTCCCCGGTCTTACCCGTGTCCAACCCTGCGTACGTGCCGGGTTCGATTCCCGGGAAAGTGGACCCGGGGTGACCCTTTTACACCACCTGCAGTCCTATGCAAAATCCCGGGATATTTCAGGTGGTGTAAAAGGGGTATTAGAGTTTGTCAATGTTCCACAGAATAAGCTATAGTCTCACAAAGGGACTAAGGGGTCTATTTATTAACATTATTTTTACTAAAATATTGTGAAAAAGGGTGTTTTCACGCCCTTTTCACATTATTTTAGTATCACCTGAACGTATTACAGGACATTTGGAGCAGTTTTCATGAAAAACTTCTCCAAACCCTTTAATTCACTTTTTTTTTAGTAAGCCACATCGCATTCCCCATACTTATAATAGGAAATGTGATCTGACCAGATTTACAAATTTTTTTTTGAAAAATACCGCAGTGTGCCCTATGATAATCTCGCCAGCTCAGGCTGGCGATTTCACAGGGCAGCACTGCGATAAGCAACCTTTTGCCCAGCTTTCTCTGCCCCTGGCAGAGAAAGCTGAACGGGGACCGGGCTCCAGAGGTCAGCTGTGTGTGTCCGATGGACTCACAAGCTGATCAATGTGCATGCGCAGCAGGACATCGGGGTATCGAGGCATCGCAGGGACAGAGCTTGACCGCAAGCTCTGTTCCTGCATGCGATAATTGATACATTCCTGCAATGTAATCAATTATCACAGCGCGAGTTGGGGCGATTTTATCACCTGTCATCCGCATCCTGGATACGGATGGTGATAAATAGGCCCCTAAATCCAAGGACTGCACTTGCATAAATGTATCCATTGCTTTGAGGGTGTGAAGCAGATGCTTTGGTAATCTACAACAAACCTGTTACATGCTGCTCTCAGGGCTCCTTTTGCCTGTACCTCTCTGCAGATGCTGTCCCCAGTGGGTCTCTCCACTGTCCCACCAGCTCATTATGATGGCCGCCTGCTGCGCTGCCCCACGCTGTCCAGCCTGAGCCCGGGTATCCACTGCCAGTCTTTCTCAGCAGTAACCAGCTCCCTCAATGGCCTCCCAACACTGCTGGGTCCTCTGCTTGCTGCCTCCTTCCCCGCGCTAATCACCGCTACGGTACCGCCCTCGTCCCCACAGCCAGCTCCTGCTCTGTACCTGTCAGCACAGCCACCAGCAGCCTCTCATGTAGGGATCTATTCATGAAACAGTGAAAAGAGTGGAAAAGTGAGCCAGCGGAGAAATTGCCCATGGCAACCTATCAGCTGCTCTGTATCATTTTATAGTATGCAAATTATAAATGTTACTTTAATGCTGTTTGGTTGCCATGGGCAACTTCTACACTGGCTCACTTCTCCAGACTTTTCAGTGCTTCATGAATAGACCCCGTAGTCAGCATCTTCTCTCTCCACAGGTGCACTCTCCGGCTCCGCCCTCAACAACCTCTCTGGTTTCTGGTTTCCTGAGAAAAAGAGCCAGCGTGCCCGCTTTTCTCTGGGTGTCAACTGGGTTCTAGTCTCTCTCTCATTTAGTCCTGTGTCAAAAGTGTACTTCTACTCTTTCTGCTCTCTTAGGGGTATCACACCAACTCTCTACCTGCAACAAGTCAAAAGCGAGAAATGCGCTTTAGTCGGCGTGGCTAAAGAAGCGTAAGACTTTTTAGTGGGCATTCGCAGTATAAAAGACACAAGTTGCAAGTAAAAAAGGATGCAAAATGCCTTTGTATCTAACTCTACATGAGCCCCAAAATAAGCTACAACTGGTGTAGATTGCACATAGGGGCTCATTCCGAGTTGATCGCACACTGCCGATTTTTGCAGCGCAATGTTCAGGTAAAAAAATGGCAAAACTGCGCATGCATATTCACCGCAATGCGCACACACGTCGGATGGATACAAACAGCATCGTTGCTGTGCAATGCTTCTAGCGACGATTCCATTCACACAGCCGATTGCAAGGAGATTGACAGGAAGAGGGCGTTTATGGGTGTCAACTGACCGTTTTCTGGGAGTGGTAGGAAAACGCAGGCGTGACCAGGCATTTGCAGGGCGGGTATCTGACGTCAATTCCGGGACCTCCGATGCTAGAATCATCGCACAGGATAAGTAACTACAGGGCTGGTCTTGTTTTGCACAAAATGTTTTTGTACCACTCGGCTGCACATGCGATCGCACACTTGCAAAGTGAAAATACACTCCCCCGTGGGCGGCGACTATGCGTTTGCACAGCTGCTAAAATATAGCTAGCGAGCAATCAACTCGGAATAAGGGCCATAGTGTAAGAGATTCCTGCAATGGCTGGGCTGAGCATGTTTTTTGGAGAGTCATATTTAAAAAAAATTCCTACTTGAGAGGTTGGGGAGTTTCTATACTCTGCAGCCACTTAGCTTGTGACCGCTCAGTACAGGTACATTTCATGAAGGACACACATTTATATGCACCACTAAAATGTATTTGATTAAGTAACAATATAAACTTGTTTCACTCAAAAGAAAGGAAGTCACGATGTCCCTTGGTGTCATGAATAATACATCAAGTCATTTTATTAAGTACATCTATCTAAAGCAGAGCTTCTACTTCATTTGTGATCAGAATACGCTAAATTCCTTAGGGACCTCAAGCCATATTTACAATGATTTACAGAAAGTGACAACATTTGGACATTTGACGTAGGATTTAAAGCTGCAAACTATTCCCCTGTGAAGACCTGATCAATAACTGTAGTAACCAGTGTTGGACTGGAAAATGAAGGAGCCACCGGGACAATGCAGTGGAAGGGGTCCATGCTTAAGGGTGTGGCCAGCCTCCAGAGGGGAAACCATTAGAGAGTTCATGATCTGATCCCCTTGATAGATAGATATATATATATATATATATATGTGCCAGTAGAGGAATGGGCGCACTTGGGTTGTTTTTCCACCCAATATTCAATGGGGAAAAACAGCAGTCTCCCTAAGATATTTACTCCTAATTCGTGAGCATAAAACCACATTTAACATGTTCCATGTAAAATTTATTACAACATAAAAGCAATGATACAAAACGGTATAGTATCTCTTCTTGCAGATAACACCATATAGTACAGAGGACCAGTTGAAATAACTTTGATAGATTCCTCCTTCTCCAATGACAATTCGGAGATTTGATGTTTATGAACAAATAACCCGACGCGTTTCGTCTTACTCTAAGACTTCATCAGGGGTATGTCTCTAGTGCTTGATAAATACTGTTAGTGCATCAATGAAATGGCAATTACGTATTCTGGATACTTGAAAAAACCACACACCGGTGGGGTACACAGGTGAAAGTTAGATTAAGCCTTATGGTTAAGTGCTTGAATACCAAGTTCAAACGCATAGGCCTGAACGCAAGTTCAAATAGGTATGTGACCTCATGATTCAGGGATTTGGATAACAAGTTCAAATACACTTGTCTACCACAATTTCATATGCGTGTGTAACCTTACCAGTAGCTACAATAGCTTCAAGTCACAACCAGTGTCACACACTGAATCATGAGGTCACATACCTATTTGAACTTGCGTTCAGGCCTATGCGTTTGAACTTGGTATTCAAGCACTTAACCATAAGGCTTAATCTAACTTTCACCTGTGTACCCCACCGGTGTGTGGTTTTTTCAAGTATCCAGAATACGTAATTGCCATTTCATTGATGCACTAACAGTATTTATCAAGCACTAGAGACATACCCCTGATGAAGTCTTAGAGTAAGACGAAACGCGTCGGGTTATTTGTTCATAAACATCAAATCTCCGAATTGTCATTGGAGAAGGAGGAATCTATCAAAGTTATTTCAACTGGTCCTCTGTACTATATGGTGTTATCTGCAAGAAGAGATACTATACCGTTTTGTATCATTGCTTTTATGTTGTAATAAATTTTACATGGAACATGTTAAATGTGGTTTTATGCTCACGAATTAGGAGTAAATATCTTAGGGAGACTGCTGTTTTTCCCCATTGAATATTGGGTGGAAAAACAACCCAAGTGCGCCCATTCCTCTACTGGCACATATTTGTATCTTTTTAGTCCCTCCTAACAAGGGACTTAGTGGAATTTGGCAGCCTTAACCCAATCCTTTCTCACTTTCTGTTTAATAGCGCAAAAGGGAGAGTATCTGTTTTGTATATATATATATATATATATATATATATATATAAAAACCAGGAATATGGGCACAAGCGACCAATGGTGTCTATTGTGAAGGAACATAAAAGATTTTTTTTATATAAAAAATGCATATTTATTTTACACAATATAAGAAATAGTAATACACTTTTGTTTAAGAAAAATGCTCAAGCATAAAAATTCATAAACAATGGAAAAGGTTGAGGCTAAAAAGAAAAAAAATAAACAATTGTTTTCCCTAAGCATCACTGTGGGAGGAAGTGATGTCACACATAGTCTTCTAATTGACAGAGGTATAAATATGAGCCCTGTCCCAATGCCACACTACCCTTGATGAAGTCCTGAAGGACGAAACGCGTTGGACATTCCATGACCTTTCCCAGACTGACCTCCTGTACCTAAGATAAGCACTTTATACACATATACTACAAACCGATGTGTACCTTGTACTTTAATATTTATTATTTATTTTTTTATTTTTAGCCTCAACCTTTTCCATTTTTTATGAATTTTTATGCTTGAGCATTTTTCTTAAACAAAAGTGTATTACTATTTCTTATATTGTGTAAAATAAATATGCATTTTTTATATTAAAAAATCTTTTATGTTCCTTCACAATAGACACCATTGGTCGCTTGTGCCCAAATTCCTGGTTTTTATAACACTTTTTACAGCAGCTTACCACTGCTGTTTTTATTTAGGGGCCTGCTGACACCCTTTGTACCAAGGGACTGTAATTTTGGACATATATTTTATATATTTACTTTGATGGATAAATTACCACAAGTGGCGCTGCTTTTTCTTCTCTATTATATATATATATATATATATATAGGCCAAGAGTAAATACTACTAGTCCATGCATTATAATTAGTGATGAGCGGGTTCGGTTTCTCGGAAACCGAACCCCCCCGAACTTCACGCTTTTTACACGGGTCCGAGGCAGACTCGGATCTTCCCGCCTTGCTCGGTTAACCCGAGCGCGCCCGAACGTCATCATCCCGCTGTCGGATTCTTGCGAGGCTCGGATTCTATCACGAGACTCGGATTCTATAAAAGGAGCCGCGCGTCGCCGCCATTTTCACACGTGCATTGAGATTGATAGGGAGAGGACGTGGCTGGCGTCCTCTCCGTTTAGAGTAGACTAGAGAGTAGTAGAGACACTTGATTTACTAATTTTGGGGAGCATATTAGGAGTACTACTTGCTGATAGTGTGACCAGTGACCACCAGTTTAATTAATCCGTTCTCTGCCTGAAAAAAAACGATACACAGTGTGACACAGTCACATACCATATCTGTGCTCAGCCTCAGTGTGCTGCATCATCTATGTAATACTGTATATCTGACTGTGCTGAGTGCTCACTGCTCACACAGCTTAATTGTGGGGGAGACTGGGGAGCAGTTATAGCAGGAGTACATATTTTAACAGTGCACACTTTTGCTGCCAGAGTGCCACTGCCAGTGTGACTGACCAGTGACCACTGACCACCAGTATATTGTGATTGTCTGCCTGAAAAAGTTAAACACTCGTCGTGTGGTGTTTTTATTCTATAAACGCATTCTGCTGACAGTGTCCAGCAGGTCCGTCATTATATAATATATACCTGTCCGGCTGCAGTAGTGATATATATATATTTTTTATATCATTATCATCCAGTCTATATTAGCACTGCAGCAGACGCAGTACGGTAGTCCACGGCTGTAGCTACCTCTGTGTCGGCAGTCGCTCGTCCATCCATAATTGTATACCACCTACCCGTGGTGTTTTTTTTTTCTATCTTCTTGATACTAGTAGCTTACTTTAGGAGTCTGCAGTGCTGAGCTGACAGTGTCCAGCAGGTCCGTCATTATATAATATATACCTGTCCGGCTGCAGTAGTGATATATATATATTTTTTATATCATTATCATCCAGTCTATATTAGCAGCAGACGCAGTACGGTAGTCCACGGCTGTAGCTACCTCTGTGTCGGCAGTCGCTCGTCCATCCATAATTGTATACCACCTACCCGTGGTGTTTTTTTTTTTCTATCTTCTTGATACTAGTAGCTTACTTTAGGAGTCTGCAGTGCTGAGCTGACAGTGTCCAGCAGGTCCGTCATTATATAATATATACCTGTCCGGCTGCAGTAGTGATATATATATATTTTATATCTCATTATCATCCAATCTATATTAGCAGCAGACGCAGTACGGTAGTCCACGGCTGTAGCTACCTCTGTGTCGGCAGTCGCTCGTCCATCCATAATTGTATACCACCTACCCGTGGTGGTTTTTTTTTTTTTCTATCTTCTTGATACTAGTAGCTTACTTTAGGAGTCTGCAGTGCTGAGCTGACAGTGTCCAGCAGGTCCGTCATTATATAATATATACCTGTCCGGCTGCAGTAGTGATATATATATATTTTTTATATCATTATCATCCAGTCTATATTAGCAGCAGACGCAGTACGGTAGTCCACGGCTGTAGCTACCTCTGTGTCGGCAGTCGCTCGTCCATCCATAATTGTATACCACCTACCTGTGGTGTTTTTTTTTTTTTCTATCTTCTTGATACTACTAGTAGCTTACTTTAGGAGTCTGCAGTGCTGAGCTGACAGTGTCCAGCAGGTCCGTCATTATATAATATATACCTGTCCGGCTGCAGTAGTGATATATATATATATATTTTATATCTCATTATCATCCAGTCTATATTAGCAGCAGATGCAGTACGGTAGTCCACGGCTGTAGCTACCTCTGTGTCGGCAGTCGCTCGTCCATCCATAATTGTATACCACCTACCCGTGGTGTTTTTTTTTTTCTATCTTCTTGATACTAGTAGCTTACTTTAGGAGTCTGCAGTGCTGAGCTGACAGTGTCCAGCAGGTCCGTCATTATATAATATATACCTGTCCGGCTGCAGTAGTGATATATATATTTTTTATATCATTATCATCCAGTCTATATTAGCAGCAGACACAGTACGGTAGTCCACGGCTGTAGCTACCTCTGTGTCGGCAGTCGCTCGTCCATCCATAATTGTATACCACCTACCCGTGGTGGTTTTTTTTTTCTATCTTCTTGATACTAGTAGCTTACTTTAGGAGTCTGCAGTGCTGACAGTGTCCAGCAGGTCCGTAATTATATAATATATACCTGTCCGGCTGCAGTAGTGATATATATATATTTTTTATATCATTATCATCCAGTCTATATTAGCAGCAGACGCAGTACGGTAGTCCACGGCTGTAGCTACCTCTGTGTCGGCAGTCGCTCGTCCATCCATAAGTATACTAGTATCCATCCATCTCCATTGTTTACCTGAGGTGCCTTTTAGTTGTGCCTATTAAAATATGGAGAACAAAAATGTTGAGGTTCCAAAAATAGGGAAAGATCAAGATCGACTTCCACCTCGTGCTGAAGCTGCTGCCACTAGTCATGGCCGAGACGATGAAATGCCAGCAACGTCGTCTGCCAAGGCCGATGCCCAATGTCATAGTACAGAGTATGTAAAATCCAAAACACCAAATATCAGTAAAAAAAGGACTAAAAAATCTAAAATAAAATTGTCAGAGGAGAAGCGTAAACTTGCCAATATGCCATTTACCACACGGAGTGGCAAGGAACGGCTGAGGCCCTGGCCTATATTCATGGCTAGTGGTTCAGCTTCACATGAGGATGAAAGCACTCAGCCTCTCGCTAGAAAAATGAAAAGACTTAAGCTGGCAAAAGCACAGCAAAGAACTGTGCGTTCTTCGAAATCACAAATCCACAAGGAGAGTCCAATTGTGTCGTTTGCGATGCCTGACCTTCCCAACACTGGACGTGAAGAGCATGCGCCTTCCACCATTTGCACGCCCCCTGCAAGTGCTGGAAGGAGCACCCGCAGTCCAGTTCCTGATAGTCAGATTGAAGATGTCAGTGTTGAAGTACACCAGGATGAGGAGGATATGGGTGTTGCTGGCGCTGGGGAGGAAATTGACCAGGAGGATTCTGATGGTGAGGTGGTTTGTTTAAGTCAGGCACCCGGGGAGACACCTGTTGTCCGTGGGAGGAATAGGGCCATTGACATGCCTGGTGAAAATACCAAAAAAATCAGCTCTTCGGTGTGGAAGTATTTCAACAGAAATGCGGACAACATTTGTCAAGCCGTGTGTTGCCTTTGTCAAGCTGTAATAAGTAGGGGTAAGGACGTTAACCACCTCGGAACATCCTCCCTTATACGTCACCTGCAGCGCATTCATCATAAGTCAGTGACAAGTTCAAAAACTTTGGGCGACAGCGGAAGCAGTCCACTGACCAGTAAATCCCTTCCTCTTGTAACCAAGCTCACGCAAACCACCCCACCAACTCCCTCAGTGTCAATTTCCTCCTTCCCCAGGAATGCCAATAGTCCTGCAGGCCATGTCACTGGCAATTCTGACGAGTCCTCTCCTGCCTGGGATTCCTCCGATGCATCCTTGCGTGTAACGCCTACTGCTGCTGGCACTGCTGATGTTGCTGCTGGGAGTCGATGGTCATCCCAGAGGGGAAGTCGTACTCGTAAGACCACTTTTACTACTTCCACCAAGCAATTGACTGTCCAACAGTCCTTTGCGAGGAAGATGAAATATCACAGCAGTCATCCTGCTGCAAAGCGGATAACTGAGGCCTTGGCATCCTGGGCGGTGAGAAACGTGGTTCCGGTATCCATCATTACTGCAGAGCCAACTAGAGACTTGTTGGAGGTACTGTGTCCCCGGTACCAAATACCATCTAGGTTCCATTTCTCTAGGCAGGCGATACCGAGAATGTACACGGACGTCAGAAAAAGACTCACCAGTGTCCTAAAAAATGCAGTTGTACCCAATGTCCACTTAACCACGGACATGTGGACAAGTGGAGCAGGGCAGGCTCAGAACTATATGACTGTGACAGCCCACTGGGTAGATGTATGGACTCCCGCCGCAAGAACAGCAGCGGCGGCACCAGTAGCAGCATCTCGCAAACGCCAACTCTTTCCTAGGCAGGCTACACTTTGTATCACCGCTTTCCAGAATACGCACACAGCTAAAAACCTCTTACGGCAACTGAGGAAGATCATCGCAGAATGGCTTACCCCAATTGGACTCTCCTGTGGATTTGTGGCATCGGACAACGCCAGCAATATTGTGTGTGCATTAAATCTGGGCAAATTCCAGCACGTCCCATGTTTTGCACATACCTTGAATTTGGTGGTGCAGAATTATTTAAAAAACGAGAGGGGCGTGCAAGAGATGCTGTCGGTGGCCAGAAGAATTGCGGGACACTTTCGGCGTACAGGCACCACGTACAGAAGACTGGAGCACCACCAAAAACGCCTGAACCTGCCCTGCCATCATCTGAAGCAAGAAGGGGTAACGAGGTGGAATTCAACCCTCTATATGCTTCAGAGGTTGGAGGAGCAGCAAAAGGCCATTCAAGCCTATACAACTGAGCACGATATAGGAGGTGGAATGCACCTGTCTCAAGCGCAGTGGAGAATGATTTCAACGTTGTGCAAGGTTCTGCAACCTTTTGAACTTGCCACACGTGAAGTCAGTTCAGACACTGCCAGCCTGAGTCAGGTCATTCCCCTCATCAGGCTTTTGCAGAAGAAGCTGGAGACATTGAAGGAGGAGCTAACACAGAGCGATTCCGCTAGGCATGTGGGACTTGTGGATGGAGCCCTTAATTCGCTTAACAAGGATTCACGGGTGGTCAATCTGTTGAAATCAGAGCACTACATTTTGGCCACCGTGCTCGATCCTAGATTTAAAACCTACCTTGGATCTCTCTTTCCGGCAGACACAAGTCTGCTGGGGTTCAAAGAACTGCTGGTGACAAAATTGTCAAGTCAAGCGGAACGCGACCTGTCAACATCTCCTCCTTCACATTCTCCCGCAACGATTACTGACATGTCGTCTACTGTCACTGCATATGATTCTCTCCCCATTGAAAGAATGGTGGAGGATTATATGAGTGACCGCATCCAAGTAGGCACGTCAGACAGTCCGTACTTATTCTGGCAGGAAAAAGAGGCAATTTGGAGGCCCTTGCACAAACTGGCTTTATTCTACCTAAGTTGCCCTCCCACAAGTGTGTACTCCGAAAGAGTGTTTAGTGCCGCCGCTCACCTTGTCAGCAATCGGCGTACGAGGTTACATCCAGAAAATGTGGAGAAGATGATGTTCATAAAAATTAATTATAATCAATTCCTCCGTGGAGACATTGATCAGCAGCAATTGCCTCCACAAAGTACACAGGGAGCTGAGATGGTGGATTCCAGTGGGGACGAATTGATAATCTGTGAGGAGGGGGATGTACACGGTGATATATCGGAGGATGATGATGAGGTGGACATCTTGCCTCTGTAGAGCCAGTTTGTGCAAGGAGAGATTAATTGCTTCTTTTTTGGTGGGGGTCCAAACCAACCCGTCATTTCAGTCACAGTCGTGTGGCAGACCCTGTCACTGAAATGATGGGTTGGTTAAAGTGTGCATGTCCTGTTTATACAACATAAGGGTGGGTGGGAGGGCCCAAGGACAATTCCATCTTGCACCTCTTTTTTCTTTCATTTTTCTTTGCGTCATGTGCTGTTTGGGGGGTGTTTTTTGGAAGGGCCATCCTGCGTGACACTGCAGTGCCACTCCTAGATGGTCCAGGTGTTTGTGTCGGCCACTAGGGTCGCTTAGCTTACTCACACAGCTACCTCATTGCGCCTCTTTTTTTCTTTGCGTCATGTGCTGTTTGGGGAGTGTTTTTTGGAAGGGACATCCTGCGTGACACTGCAGTGCCACTCCTAGATGGGCCAGGTGTTTGTGTCGGCCACTAGGGTCGCTTAGCTTACTCACACAGCTACCTCATTGCGCCTCTTTTTTTCTTTGCGTCATGTGCTGTTTGGGGAGTGTTTTTTGGAAGGGCCATCCTGCGTGACACTGCAGTGCCACTCCTAGATGGGCCAGGTGTTTGTGTCGGCCACTAGGGTCGCTTAGCTTACTCACACAGCTACCTCATTGCGTCTCTTTTTTTCTTTGCATCATGTGCTGTTTGGGGAGTGTTTTTTGGAAGGGCCATCCTGCGTGACACTGCAGTGCCACTCCTAGATGGGCCAGGTGTTTGTGTCGGCCACTTGGGTCGCTTAGCTTAGCCATCCAGCGACCTCGGTGCAAATTTTAGGACTAAAAATAATATTGTGAGGTGTGAGGTGTTCAGAATAGACTGAAAATGAGTGGAAATTATGGTTATTGAGGTTAATAATACTTTGGGATCAAAATGACCCCCAAATTCTATGATTTAAGCTGTTTTTTAGGGTTTTTTGAAAAAAACACCCGAATCCAAAACACACCCGAATCCGACAAAAAAATTTTGGTGAGGTTTTGCCAAAACGCGTTCGAACCCAAAACACGGCCGCGGAACCGAACCCAAAACCAAAACACAAAACCCGAAAAATTTCCGGTGCTCATCACTAATTATAATGTATCAGTTTAATAACAGCAATGCACTGTAGAAAATACATGTGCAGCGTAATATAGAATTCAAATGCACAGTCTGAACCTGATCCTTAAAGGAGGGCTGGGCCCTCAAGTATTGGGGCCTACCGGGGAGATTCCCCTGTGCCCCTGTGGGCCAGTCCAACCCTGGTAGTAACAAAGATAGCTATACACCTGTTGATAATACATTAAATAAAAGTATAGCTTAAAGCAATATATACATTGTATATAATGTTGATTAACAATCTCCAGTCACCTATGCTCAATAGAAAATATGTTAGAATCTGGAGGGAGGCGGAAAAGAACTGCTTGAAGAACTGGGGAAGACAAGATGCTGGCTCAACATTGGCGAGTGGAGGTAAATGGAGGAATGATTGGGAGCTGGATTAGTGCAGTGACAAGAATGGAACGCAAATGAGCTGTATAGAAAATGATGAGTGGAGTAATGATAGTGTGTAATTGACTGCTCTAGACCCCTCAAGGACTGCAGTAACTACTTGTAGTATCCCATCATTGGTCCCAGTTACTTTGGAAATAATTTGAATTTGTTCCAACCATTTCTCAGATATCTGACAGATTCTTATTAACATTATCATACCAATCACATTCTCCCTTGGCTAAGCACATAGGTGCTTATTCAGACTTGGTCACTGCTGGGCGTTTTCGCACAGAAGGCGATCAGGTCTGAACTGCACATGTGCATGCGCCGCAGTGCAAATGTGCATGCCAGAGATGTGATCTGCATCTCAGCCCAGCGATCGCCTCTGCCTCATTGACAGGCAGAGGCATTCGCTGGGCGGGAGGGGGCGGGCCTGCAGTGTTTGGCCACCATTTTTGTGGCGAGGTCCGAGCAACGCAGGCGAAAAGGACGCAGTAAAAAGTCGCCTACCAGCGCAATGCTATCGCACTCGTGCAGCGTGGGAGGGCCAAACATGCGGTGTGGACTAGCCCTGTGCTGGGTATCCCTACGCATGTCAGGGTGGCTGATCGTAGACGTGCAAAATTTTGCACGGCTACGATCAGGTCTGAATTGGCCCCATACAGTACATTAATGCAAAAAGTATATTTACATACACTGGGGATGTAGTGGTGGTGACAGGTGCATATTACATTTGCTTTCAGACTAGTTTGGACTATTTGACTATTCTGTGCAATATGCCTGACTGCAGTATAATTACTTGTCAGCTCATTTTGGGCTAATGATCTATTTGTTATTATGCAGAGGGATGCAGTGAAACTCCTCGCTGTGTATTAGCTCTTCTTTCTGCACAGCAGGTCTCCTTCAATTAATAGGCACAATTTAATTTTACAGTTCATCATGTTGGCATTTCGGCATGTAAAGCAGTTACATTTTTTGTATCATGTCGTACTAATAAGAACACAAAGTGCTGAAATGCTAGATCTTTGCCAACATTTTGGGTGACATATACGCCTACTGTCTAAGTGCACAGTTTAGTTTTATACAATGCTAAGATTGCTAAGATTTTACTGTCAAATAATAACCACATAATGAAATTATACATTACTTCTGAGTTATTTATAATAAGAGGCCCTGGGATCAAATGGACTAGAGATGTGCACCGGAAATTTTTCGGGTTTTGTGTTTTGGTTTTGGGTTCGGTTCCGTGGCCGTGTTTTGGGTTCGAACGCGTTTTGGCAAAACCTCACCGAATTTTTTTTGTCGGATTCGGGTGTGTTTTGGATTCGGGTGTTTTTTTTAAAAAACAGCTTAAATCATAGAATTTGGGGGTCATTTTGATCCCAAAGTATTATTAACCTCAATAACCATAATTTCCACTCATTTTCAGTCTATTCTGAACACCTCACACCTCACAATATTATTTTTAGTCCTAAAATTTGCACCGAGGTCGCTGGATGACTAAGCTCAGCGACCCAAGTGGCCGACACAAACACCTGGCCCATCTAGGAGTGGCACTGCAGTGTCACGCAGGATGGCCCTTCCAAAAAACACTCCCCAAACAGCACATGACGCAAAGAAAAAAAGAGGCGCAATGAGGTAGCTGTGTGAGTAAGCTAAGCGACCCTAGTGGCCGACACAAACACCTGGCCCATCTAGGAGTGGCACTGCAGTGTCAGGCCGGATGGCCCTTCCAAAAAATACTCCCCAAACAGCACATGACGCAAAGAAGAAAAAAAAGAGGCGCAATGAGGTAGCTGTGTGAGTAAGATAAGTGACCCTAGTGGCCGACACAAACACCTGGCCCATCTAGGAGTGGCACTGCAGTGTCACGCAGGATGGCCCTTCCAAAAAACACTCCCCAAACAGCACATGACGCAAAGAAAAATGAAAAAAAAAAAGAGGTGCAAGATGGAATTGTCCTTGGGCACTCCCACCCACCCTTATGTTGTATAAACAGGACATGCACACTTTAACCAACCCATCATTTCAGTGACAGGGTCTGCCACACGACTGTGACTGAAATGACGGGTTGGTTTGGACCCCCACCAAAAAAGAAGCAATTAATCTCTCCTTGCACAAACTGGCTCTACAGAGGCAAGATGTCCACCTCATCATCATCCTCCGATTCATCACCGTGTACATCCCCCTCCTCACAGATTATCAATTCGTCCCCACTGGAATCCACCATCACAGCTCCCTGTGTACTTTGTGGAGGCAATTGCTGCTGGTGAATGTCTCCATGGAGGAATTGATTATAATTCATTTTAATGAACATCATCTTCTCCACATTTTCTGGAAGTAACCTCGTACGCCGATTGCTGACAAGGTGAGCGGCGGCACTAAACACTCTTTCGGAGTACACACTTGTGGGAGGGCAACTTAGGTAGAATAAAGCCAGTTTGTGCAAGGGCCTCCAAATTGCCTCTTTTTCCTGCCAGTATACGTACGGACTGTCTGACGTGCCTACTTGGATGCGGTCACTCATATAATCCTCCACCATTCTTTCAATGGTGAGAGAATCATATGCAGTGACAGTAGACGACATGTCCGTAATCGTTGTCAGGTCCTTCAGTCCGGACCAGATGTCAGCATCAGCAGTCGCTCCAGACTGCCCTGCATCACCGCCAGCGGGTGGGCTCGGAATTCTGAGCCTTTTCCTCGCACCCCCAGTTGCGGGAGAATGTGAAGGAGGAGATGTTGACAGGTCGCGTTCCGCTTGACTTGACAATTTTCTCACCAGCAGTTCTTTGAACCCCTGCAGACTTGTGTCTGCCGGAAAGAGAGATACAACGTAGGTTTTAAATCTAGGATCGAGCACGGTGTCCAAAATGTAGTGCTCTGATTTCAACAGATTGACCACCCGTGAATCCTTGTTAAGCGAATTAAGGGCTCCATCCACAAGTCCCACATGCCTAGCGGAATCGCTCTGTGTTAGCTCCTCCTTCAATATCTCCAGCTTCTTCTGCAAAAGCCTGATGAGGGGAATGACCTGACTCAGGCTGGCAGTGTCTGAACTGACTTCACGTGTGGCAAGTTCAAAAGGTTGCAGAACCTTGCACAACGTTGAAATCATTCTCCACTGCGCTTGAGACAGGTGCATTCCACCTCCTATATCGTGGTCAGTTGAATAGGCTTGAATGGCCTTTTGCTGCTCCTCCAACCTCTGAAGCATATAGAGGGTTGAATTCCACCTCGTTACACTTCTTGTTTCAGATGATGGCAGGGCAGGTTCAGGCGTTTTTGGTGTTGCTCCAGTCTTCTGTACGTGGTGCCTGTACGCCGAAAGTGTCCCGCAATTCTTCTGGCCACCGACAGCATCTCTTGCACGCCCCTCTCGTTTTTTAAATAATTCTGCACCACCAAATTCAAGGTATGTGCAAAACATGGGACGTGCTGGAATTTGCCCATATTTAATGCACACACAATATTGCTGGCGTTGTCCGATGCCACAAATCCACAGGAGAGTCCAATTGGGGTAAGCCATTCTGCGATGATCTTCCTCAGTTGCCGTAAGAGGTTTTTAGCTGTGTGCGTATTCTGGAAAGCGGTGATACAAAGCGTAGCCTGCCTAGGAAAGAGTTGGCGTTTGCGAGATGCTGCTACTGGTGCCGCCGCTGCTGTTCTTGCGGCGGGAGTCAATACATCTACCCAGTGGGCTGTCACAGTCATATAGTCCTGAGTCTGCCCTGCTCCACTTGTCCACATGTCCGTGGTTAAGTGGACATTGGGTACAACTGCATTTTTTAGGACACTGGTGAGTCTTTTTCTGAGGTCTGTGTACATTTTCGGTATCGCCTGCCTAGAGAAATGGAACCTAGATGGTATTTGGTACCGGGGACACAGTACCTCAATCAAGTCTATAGTTGGCTCTGCAGTAATGATGGATACCGGAACCACGTTTCTCACCGCCCAGGATGCCAAGGCCTCAGTTATCCGCTTTGCAGCAGGATGACTGCTGTGATATTTCATCTTCCTCGCAAAGGACTGTTGGACAGTCAATTGCTTGGTGGAAGTAGTAAAAGTGGTCTTACGACTTCCCCTCTGGGATGACCATCGACTCCCAGCAGCAACAACAGCAGCGCCAGCAGCAGTAGGCGTTACACGCAAGGATGCATCGGAGGAATCCCAGGCAGGAGAGGACTCGTCAGAATTGCCAGTGACATGGCCTGCAGGACTATTGGCATTCCTGGGGAAGGAGGAAATTGACACTGAGGGAGTTGGTGGGGTGGTTTGCGTGAGCTTGGTTACAAGAGGAAGGGATTTACTGGTCAGTGGACTGCTTCCGCTGTCGCCCAAAGTTTTTGAACTTGTCACTGACTTATGATGAATGCGCTGCAGGTGACGTATAAGGGAGGATGTTCCGAGGTGGTTAACGTCCTTACCCCTACTTATTACAGCTTGACAAAGGCAACACACGGCTTGACACCTGTTGTCCGCATTTCTGTTGAAATACTTCCACACCGAAGAGCTGATTTTTTTGGTATTTTCACCAGGCATGTCAATGGCCATATTCCTCCCACGGACAACAGGTGTCTCCCCGGGTGCCTGACTTAAACAAACCACCTCACCATCAGAATCCTCCTTGTCAATTTCCTCCCCAGCGCCAGCAACACCCATATCCTCCTCATCCTGGTGTATTTCAACACTGACATCTTCAATCTGACTATCAGGAACTGGACTGCGGGTGCTCCTTCCAGCACTTGCAGGGGGCGTGCAAATGGTGGAAGGCGCATGCTCTTCACGTCCAGTGTTGGGAAGGTCAGGCATCGCAACCGACACAATTGGACTCTCCTTGTGGATTTGTGATTTCGAAGAACGCACAGTTCTTTGCTGTGCTTTTGCCAGCTTAAGTCTTTTCATTTTTCTAGCGAGAGGCTGAGTGCTTCCATCCTCATGTGAAGCTGAACCACTAGCCATGAACATAGGCCAGGGCCTCAGCCGTTCCTTGCCACTCCGTGTGGTAAATGGCATATTGGCAAGTTTACGCTTCTCCTCCGACAATTTTATTTTAGGTTTTGGAGTCCTTTTTTTACTGATATTTTGTGTTTTGGATTTTACATGCTCTGTACTATGACATTGGGCATCGGCCTTGGCAGACGACGTTGATGGAATTTCATCGTCTCGGCCATGACTAGTGGCAGCAGCTTCAGCACGAGGTGGAAGTGGATCTTGATCTTTCCCTATTTTTGGAACCTCAACATTTTTGTTCTCCATATTTTAATAGGCACAACTAAAAGGCACCTCAGGTAAACAATGGAGATGGATGGATACTAGTATACTTATGGATGACGAGTGACTGACGACACAGAGGTAGCTACAGCCGTGGACTACCGTACTGCGTCTGCTAGTATAGAGATGATAATGATATAAAAAAAAATATATATCACTACTGCAGGTATATATAATATAATGACAGACCTGCTGGACACTGTCAGCAGACTCCTAAACTACTAGTATGAAGATAGAAAAAAAAACCCCACCACATGTAGGTATACAATTATGGACGAGCACTGACGACACAGAGGTAGCTACAGCCGTGGACTACCGTACTGCGTCTGCTAGTATAGAGATGATAATGATATAAAAAATATATATATATCACTACTGCAGGTATATATAATATAATGACGGACCTGCTGGACACTGTCAGCAGACTCCTAAACTACTAGTATGAAGAAGATAGAAAAAAAAAACCCACCACAGGTAGGTATACAATTATGGACGAGCACTGACGACACAGAGGTAGCTACAGCCGTGGACTACCGTACTGCGTCTGCTAGTATAGAGATGATAATGATATAAAAAATATATATATATCACTACTGCAGGTATATATAATATAATGACGGACCTGCTGGACACTGTCAGCAGACTCCTAAACTACTAGTATGAAGAAGATAGAAAAAAAAAAACCACCACAGGTAGGTATACAATTATGGACGAGCACTGACGACACAGAGGTAGCCACAGCCGTGGACTACCGTACTGCGTCTGCTAATATAGAGATGATAAAGATGATAGAGATGAACAAAAAAAATATAACACTACTGCAGGTAAATATTTATATAATATAATGAATGACGGACCTGCTGGACACTGTCAGCAGAATGCGTTTATAGAATAAAATAAAAAAACACCACAGGAGTGTTTAACTTTTTCAGGCAGACAATATACTGGTGGTCACTGGTCAGTCACACTGGCAGCAAAAGTGTGCACTGTACTCCTGCTATAACTGCACCCCAGTCACCCCCACAATTCAGCTGTGTGAGCAGTGAGCACTCAGCACAGTCAGATATACATAGATATATCTAGCAGCACACTGAGGCTGAGCACAGATATGGTATGGAGCGTTTTTTTCAGGCAGAGAACGGATTAAAAAAAACTAGCAAAACTCTGCACTGACTGTACTCCTCCTAACAGCTCTCCCCAATCCTCCCCACAATAAGCTAAGCAGCAATCAGATCAACTAACTACTAACAGTAACTATAAACGGAGAGGACGCCAGCCACGTCCTCTCCCTATCAATCTCAATGCACGTGTGAAAATGGCGGCGACGTGCGGCTCCTTATATAGAATCCGAGTCTCGCGATAGAATTCGAGCCTCGCGAGAATCCGACAGCGGGATGATGACGTTCGGGCGCGCTCGGGTTAGCCGAGCAAGGCGGGAAGATCCGAGTCTGCCTCGGACCCGTGTAAAAAGGCTGAAGTTCGGGGGGGTTCGGATTCCGAGGAACCGAACCCGCTCATCTCTAAAATGGACCCGTCATCAAAATGAGGAGGTATTGAATTTTATTATCTGTTGTGTTACAAATAAAATGTAGTCCAACCCCGCCGAACGCATTCATCAAGGTGAGGGACCATATTGTAGTGTCCCCAGAATGCTAAATAACGTGTGGCCAGCACTGTCGCCTCTTATCACGCCCATCTAGTTTTCCCCTCTCTCTGCCAGTTAAATGCCTGAACTGGCAGGGCTTATTTGAAAGAGCAAGGCTCCACTTGATTGCTAATAAGTCACACAGCCAATTACTATAGCCAATTATAGTTCACGTTGCTAAAGTTCATGTCCAAGCATAAGATAAAATGGCGAGAGAGGATAGCCACATAGGAGGGTCTGCCCTGTGCACTAACAAAATGACAATATAACAGCTAAAGGGTTATTTGGGAGAATGCACTATATTGCACTGTAGCAACCAAAAACTGTATTGTATACTAGTATACAAAGCCATAACTAGGGCGGCGCGGATGGTGCTCGGCACACACCACATATGCCCTGTGGGCATAGAACTGGCCACATCCACCCGCAATTGCCCGCTGACCTCCACTGATGTGGCTGCTCCCAGGTGTTCTGTCATCTGGGCAGGGGACTCTTGTGGATGTGGTTGCCGGCGTCCGGACTTCTCCTCCGCCAGGGCCGAAGTCTGATGAAACAGTTCCCATTGTGGCTTCATTCCTTCCCCCATCAATCTCTCCGGCTAGAGCGCCTCCTGCGCACCATCTGTTGCTCACACACTGTGGGGAAGATGTACTAAGCCTTGAAAAGTGATAAATTTCACAGTGATAAAGTACCAGCCAAACAGCTCCGAACTGTCATGTTACAGGCTGGGTTTTAAAAAATGACAGTTGGGAGCTGGTTGGTTGGTACTTTATCACCGTGGAAATGTATCACTTTTCAAGGCTTAGTACATCTGGCCCTGTGTGCACGCCTTGGTTGAGCTGCAGTTAGTCATCTCCATCTGCTCCAGACAGCACCCAGCTCTCCCCTCCAGTGCTGCCATCATAACATTCCCAGCCCGGTTTCCCGATTGATGCATGGCCTCCAGACCTCCAGGTACTGTTCTCCCCACTACGGGTCCCCCCTGCTGTGCTTTTCCTGGCTGGGCTCAATGCACATACTCCCTGCTGTACCTCCTTCTGATCACTGAGATAATGCATCTGATCTTACCATCTTTTAGACCCTTTGGCATCTTTAAGTGCCAAGCACAGTTGTTTTGCAGCCAGATCTGGTCACACCAGGTGCTACTCTAGGTACCGGTAATACAGAAGGGACTATAATCAGCAGTACACAACCTTAACAGAACAAATAGTGTAAGACAGAAACAGGGCGAGAGATATGTTTGGAGGAGGGAAAGAGCATAGGCGGATCCAGGCCCGTGCCCCCCCCCCCCCCCCCCCCTGTCGTTTCTGACTTCTTTTTTTCAAAGGGAGAACAGCAGCAGCACTACTGCCATTTCCGTCAGTCAGATTTGATAAAAGATAAAAGAGCCGGCAGGCACTAGGACCCGCCGCAGCTCTAACAGCAAGTCCGTGTGGTAACCAATGGGGAGGCTGGAGCTGCAGCTCCAGCCTCCCCATGCTCACACCGCAACCTACTTCCCCCACTGCTAGCCAGCCAGAGTCCAGCCCAGGCGTGGGGTTCAAATGCCAGCATCGAGTAAGACTGTTACCTATGACAGCGCAGAAGGCTTCATTAGCCCTCACTGAACTGCACAGTTTCCCAGCACTTCCTCCTCCACTTCCTTTACCACCATGCTAGGTGCAGTCAAACTCAGCCTCAGCTTTGAGAAGGCGGCCCGTGTGATTGTGACAGGGCTGTCCTGCAGATGTCTTATGCTGCTTGTTGGAGATCCAGCTAGCTGCTTCTGCTAATCAAAGATGGGCAGTTCATGTCCTGCAGTCTGAGTCTCAGTTCAGTGCCTAAAACAAGGTATGCTGCACCTGCCACCACCAACTAAAAACGTTAATAATTATATTGTGCTGGGGTGCCTTCCAGGCTCCCATAAGTAATGGAACAGGTGACCAATATTTCAAGGCCCAATCAGCCTTTTCATCAGGGTGAAACATTGGCAATAAACCAGGATCTGCTCCTACAGCCAATCAGTACCTGATGGCGTATTCTTTAAGGCCATGCCCCCTGTAATACCACACCCCTTATCTGGGAGCACGCGTGCCTTAGGTGCATGTAAATATAACTATTACCGTTCCCCTATCATGTTGCCCCCCCTTTCATTTTCTTCTGGATCCGCTAGGGATAGAGAGATGGGGGAGGGGGGGGGGGGGGGACACGGGGGGTAGGGAGAGAGAGAGAGAGACAGACAAGATAATACAGGAGAACGGAGAGAAAAAGGGGTGGAGAGATGGAAAGTGGGGGGAAGAACAAAAATTTAAAAAAATGCCTGCCAATTCCAGGCACAATGGCTAGCAATCCGGTGAATGACTGGTTCATATTGTAATACCAGTAGGTTTTATACAGGTACTGCAAGTTGGTGGACTTAATATTTCTGGCCCCCAACAGCTATTGGAATATCAGATTCTGGGCTCCTCTTCTATTCATGAATAGCCCAAAACCAGATATGGGCAAAGCACAGGAACATTACCTGCACTCCGTGCTACTGTAATCCTTATTTCATGGTGTTTTAGCACTGACATATCTATAATGGGTGCGATTCTCTCATGCGCACTATAGATGTCCTGGGCACAATGCCAGAGTCTACTGCACTGACGAAGGAGGGGGCCCAATCGGAGATTGCACATGGGCCCCCTACTCTCTTAAAGAGCCTGAGTGTTTTAGAGTCTGTATTTCTCTGCTCCTAGGCTTACTGATTTACCTTTGTACTCCCAGTGGAGTACCCCAGGTATCTGTACTTGGACCAGTGCTTTTTAATATCTTTTTTGGTGACATTGTAAATGGCATTAAAGGGAAAGTATGCCTTTGTGCAGATGACACAAAAGTATGCAACAGGGTAGACAGTCACACCAGGTGGAGTAAAACAAATGATTGAGGATTTAGGTAGACTAGAGGAATGGTCAAGAGTGTGGCAATTACAGTTTAATGCCCATAAATGTAAAATCATGCACTTGGGTCTCAAAAATCCAAAGGCTAAATATAGTATTAATGGCACTATACTGGAAACTACTGAGGGATCTAGGAGTCACTATTTCAGGTGACTTAAAGGAAGGTAAGCAATGTAACAAAGCAATGAGGAAGGCAAGTCAGATGCTTGGCTGCATATGGAGAGGAATCAGCAGCAGAAAGAAAGAAGTAATAATGCCACTGTATAGGTCATTGGTACGGCCTCATCTAGAATACTGTGTTCAATTCTGGAGGCCACATCTTCAAAAATATATTACAGGTTGAGTCTCCCTTATCCAAAATGCTTGGGACCAGAGGTATTTTGGATATGGGATTTTTCCGTATTTTGGAATAATTGCATCCCATAATGAGACATCATGGTGATGGGACCTAAATCTAAGCACAGAATGCATTTATGTTTCATATACACCTTATACACACAGCCTGAAGGTCATTTTAGCCAATATTTTTTATAACTTTGTGCATTAAACAAAATGTGTCTACATTCACACAATTCATTTATGTTTCATATACACCTTATACACACAGCCTGAAGGTCATTTAATACAATATTTTTAATAACTTTGTGTATTAAACAAAGTTTGTGTACATTGAGCCATCAGAAAACAAAGGTTTCACTGTCTCAATCTCACTCAAAAAAGTCCGTATTTCGGAACATTCCGTATTTCGGAATATTTGGATATGGGATACTCAACCTGTAATACATTAGAGACTGTACAAAGAAGGGCAACTAAAATGATGCATGGCCTACACCACAAAACATACCCAGAAAGTCTAAGAAATCTCAAAATGTATAGTTTGGAGCAGAGAAGGGAAAGGGGAGACATGATAGAAACTTTCAAATATATCAAAGGTTTTAACAAAGTCCAGGAGGGAAACATTCTCCAAATGAAGAGAAGCAATAGGACACAAGAACATGCACTGAGACTGAAGGGAGTGAGGTTCAGGGGAAATTTGAGGAGAAATTACTTCACAGAAATTGTACTGGACAAGTGAAATAGCCTCCCATCAGAGGTGGTATAGACTAAGACAGTAGAGCAATTTAAATATGCATGGGATAGGCATAAGGATATCCTGACACAGAAATAAGGATCAAATAAGGTAAGAAAAAAAAAGGGGGGGGGGGGGGGCAGACTAGATGGACCAAGTGGTTCTTATCTGCCGTCACATTCTATGTTTCTATGTACTGTATGATTCTGCTCATAGGTAATATAGCAGAAGAACACAGAAATACACAGATAACTCAACATAAATACTATAGTAACTGTAGAAATAATGAGCAGTGACTGTAAATGGTAACTACTGTCATTTCTTTCTTACACTTACACTTGGGAATAATGCACATGCAGTTCTCGTCAAAACTAAAGCAAACATACAGCATCTAACATATTGCTATTGCTGGGCAGACACGCTACAATTATCAGGCCAATCTGCCCAATATCAGTGGATCAGCCACATAATTGCAGCGTGTATGTGGCCGACCATTCTGGAAATATGAATCGGTCGGCAATATTTTCTAAGTGTCCGGTTAGCCGCATCTGGCTGACTGACGGACATTCCCCTGTTCCTTCACATGGCTGGCGGAGCACCGATGTCAGGTGATATACACTCTGAGAGATCTCACAGTGTATGTCCCAATATCGGCAGTGGCAGATAAACTGCCTGTCGGTCTGACTGGCATTTTAGCTGCCCGTGTATGCCCAGCATACAAAATGTTTACATTTTGTTTATTTGCTTCCCAAGTAGTCCCTAAGGTGTACATATGATTCTAAGTACCTCCAAATCTGTGTATAGAGGGTTACCAATAGCCAGAGCCGTAACTACTGTGTGGTGTAATGTGAATAATGGACACTACAGTGCGGTGTAATAGGAATTGGTACAATTCCGTGGCCATGCCCCTTCCCCACAAAGTCATGCACCTTTATATTTGGCAAGCGCTATCCCTGTTTCAAATATGGGGGGATGGGGTCACCAATTCTCTTTCTGGCACAAGACAACAAAAATGTCTAGTTACAACACTGCTAGTATACTATTATATACTAGCTATGGGAGAATGGGCTCTATCCAGCCAAAAGTGAACGAAGTTGGTATTACTGTATAGCTGACTGTTAGCTAACAGACAGTGGACTTAATACTATATACTAGATAACTAGATACCAGATCAGAGCAGTATTGTTCACTAGCCACCAGAATAGGTTCAGGTTTATATACTGTTCACAAGGCTGCATTGTATGGGATGTAGTGTGCATCACGATGCTTAGAATGCTAGCAGACAGAAAACCAGTGCCGGAATCCCGACACCCATCAAAAACCCAACTTCTGACATCCCAAACGTAGGTATGCCAGGGAGGGTTAGGCAGAGGCTTCACTAATGGTGGTGAAACCTGGTGCGGGGGATACACAGTGAGTGTGGCAAAAAGGGGTAGAGGCATGGCCTCGCGGCCCAAACCCCCATTTCATCACAACAGGGGTCTCAGAGATCAGGACTGCCGCTACGGAGCAGTGTGAGCACAATGCCAGCTCCTACACTGTGACAGGAGGTTGGTGCTGCACCTTATGTCACAGTGCAGCACCCAGCTCTTGTCACTGAAGAGGAGTCAGCACTTTGGTGTCACCCAGGTGCGGGTCACACTCTCGTTGTGACTCCACAGGGGTTAGGCACTAGAGGGAGGATTATAGTTAGGCTGTGAGATGGGAGGGTTAGGGTTAGGCTGCAGGGAGGAAAGTTATGGTTAGGCTGCAAGAAGGCAGTGTTGGTGGTAGGCTGCAGGAAGGGAGGGCTAGGGTTGGGGGGGGGGGGAGAGGGTTAGCATATTTACCCATCAGGTGTGGGGATTCTGAGCATCAGGATGCTGCTGTTGGTCTTGTGACTGTCGGTATCCTAAGTGCCGACCACCGAGATCCCGTACCCAACCCCATTGTTTACGGATAAAGCGGGAATGCACAATTCTATATTTTTGATCTAGAAACAGGTTTTTTCCCCCCTTTACAATAAATTATTAAAGTACTTGACTATGGTCATGCTCCTTGATTTTGTTTCCACCTGAGATTATGAAATCTAATAAGAATCCAAGAAAAGGAAGCTAAAAAATCAGACATATTCATACAGACGCTGTATAGACTAACTGCTACTGCATAGTGTTAGGGTCTCCTGCCCTGTGCTGCCACGTCGTCATGGCAACCGGGAGACAAGTGCTAGTGGAGTAACCTGAGCGCAGCTGATACTCCGGTTCGGGTCTTTTGCTGTGCAGTGGTTATAGGCTCTGTGCACGGCAGGGGATCCGGTGCTGGTTTTTGTGCTCACAGTCTGTGAGGTCTGAGTGGGGCGTGGACAGCACCTGCTTTATAAGGCCTCTTTTCAGGGTAAGCAGATGCTGCTGAATCTTTGTTGGTTAGTCAGTTCATGAAAGTTAGCCAGTACTGTGTAGCTTTGTATTTGTTTGTTGCTTACTGCAAATAGGCCTGGGGATTTGGTATTACACTCTGCCAATCCAGACCTAGCAGTAAGACTGGAGTCAGTCGTTTAGCTTGCTGGGGTTCTGTTACTACTCTGTGAACTTAGCAAGTTTGCGGCTGTATTCTAAGACTTGCCTGTCTAATCCTGTCTCACTGTGCTAGGTGTCAGGGGTCAGTTTAGTGGCAGTAAGCTAAAACCTGTGCACTGCAAGTGAGAAATAGGATTGTGGAGACTCTCCTTGTGTCTATCATTCTATCTCTGACCAAGGAGTTTACTGCCACACCCGTTGGTAACCCTTTAGGGTTTTGCTGTTGCCCTTAGCAACAGCATTTCGGGTTCTCTATGTATTAAAACACAACATCTTGCTTTTTCCATCTGTGCAGTTCTAATACAAGGGAGATACCCAGTTCCTTAGCCTCTGGGCTTCTCTGTTCACTTTGTGTGTATTTTGTTACCCTATTACCTTCTGTGTACGTTATGTCATATTCCCCAGTTTGTCTGTGAGTCCATTTGTTTTGCATAACAGTTCAAACACCAGTACATTCCTGCAGACACTGGAGTGCATAACAGTTCTGACACCAGTACTTTCCTGCAGGCACTGGTGTGCATAACATATTCAGCAGCCTAATACTCCTGTTGAAATTTTGTGGGAATATGGAGCATACCCCTCAAAATACGTTGCAACAAGTGGTCGATCAGGTGCAGGTCCTGACTCGACAATTTAATGATTTGTCCATTAAAATGCACACCTCCCAGGCTGCTGGTGGAGCTCCCGCAGCAGCAGCACCTGCAGGGGTTAAGGAGCCGAAAGTAAATCTCCCGGATCGTTTTTCTGGAGATCGCTCGCAGTTCTTTTGTTTCAAGGAGAGCTGCAAGCTATACTTCCGGCTTAGGCCTCAGTCTTCTGGGTCGGAGATTCAGCGGGTGGGCATAGTGATTTCCTTGCTACAAGGAGACCCACAGGTCTGGGCATATGGGTTGCAGCCTGACTGTCCGTCGCTTAAAAGTGTTGATGCTTTTTTTACGGCACTGGGCATGTTGTATGATGACCCTGACAAGACGGCCTCAGCCGAGGCTCAGATTTCGATCCTTAAGCAAGGGCGAAGGCCAGTTGAGGTTTACTGTACGGAGTTTCGGAGGTTGGCCCATGATACCCAGTGGAATGACCCAGCCCTGAGACACCAGTACCGAAGAGGTCTTTCTAACCAGATAAAGGACCAACTGGTACAATATCCCTTGCCTGATAGCTTGGATCAGCTCATGCAGTTATCCATCCGGGTGGATAGACGGCTGAGAGAGCGTAGGCTTGAAAGGGAGACTGAGATTTCCTTCCTTCCCAAGGGAACCTCAGACTCTGAGGAATTTTCTGAGGAGCCTATGCAGATTGGGGCTACCCGCCTCTCCTCGCGTGAGAAGACGCGGAGGAGACAGCAGGGGTTGTGTTTGTACTGTGGGAATAAAGGTCATGTGGTAGTATCATGCCCAGAAAAGCCGGAAAACTTCAGGGCCTGAGGGTGATGGGAAATATCCTGTCAGGCCAGAAGTCAGAATTTCCCAAGAAGACTTTTATCATTCCGGTGACCTTGAAGATCCTCGGTCAAACTGTCAAGACTGAGGCCTTTGTGGACAGTGGGGCCGACTGGGTTTTTATGGACCGCCAATTCGCCCTGAAACACTCTGTTCCCTTAGTACCCTTGGCATCGGAAATTGAGATTTGTGGGTTAAACGGGGAACCATTATCCCAAGGTAAAATTACCTCTTGCACTAGCCAGATTTCTTTGTTTATTGGAGCCACACACTCTGAAAAATTGTCCTTTTATGTGACTGTCTGTACTTTTGCCCCATTGGTGTTGGGGTTACCCTGGTTAAGGGCCCACAATCCTCAATTTGACTGGGTCTCTGGGGAGATTCTTAGTTGGGGTACTGATTGTTTCAGGAGTTGCTTGAGCCTTCCAGTCAGGCTCTCGCAGCTAAGTTTGCCAGGATTGCCAGGGTGTTATGCAGATTTTGCGGACGTGTTCTCCAAAAAAGTTGCAGAGGTACTACCTCCCCATCGCCCCTATGACTGTGCCATTGATTTGTTGCCAAATGCTAAGCTTCCCAAGAGCAGGTTGTACTCCCTGTCACGTCCTGAGACTCAGGCTATGGCAGAGTACATTCAGGAGAACTTGGCTAAGGGATTTATCAGACCTTCACAGTCTCCAGTTGGGTCGGGGTTCTTCTTCGTGGGTAAAAAGGACGGTTCGTTGCGACCCTGCATCGACTTCAGGGAATTGAACCGTATCACGATTAAAAACTCATACCCACTACCTCTCATTTCGGTCTTGTTTGACCAGCTTCGTACTGCCACCATTTTTTCTAAGATTGACCTACGCGGTGCGTACAATCTAATCCGAATAAGAGAGGGGGATGAATGGAAGACTGCCTTTAATACCCACTCAGGGCATTATGAATATTTGGTGATGCCTTTTGGGCTCTGTAATGCCCCGGCAGTCTTCCAGGATTTCATGAATGATGTGCTCAGGGAATATTTGGATAGAGTCTTAGTTGTATACTTAGATGACATCCTAATCTTCTCCCATTCCCTGGAGGAACATCGGAAGCATGTACGCTTAGTCCTCCAGAAACTCAGAGACCACCGGCTTGGGGCGAAGCTGGAGAAGTGCGAATTTGAAGTTCAGCAAATCGCATTTCTAGGATATATTATCTCCCCAGAAGGTTTCCAAATGGAGGGTTCCAAGGTACAGGCAGTCCTGGATTGGGTGCAGCCCACTAGTTTGAAGGCGCTTCAGCATTTC
Organism: Pseudophryne corroboree; assembly: GCF_028390025.1. Classification (NCBI taxonomy): domain Eukaryota; kingdom Metazoa; phylum Chordata; class Amphibia; order Anura; family Myobatrachidae; genus Pseudophryne; species Pseudophryne corroboree. The sequence continues at coordinate 122,669,639 of NC_086444.1, read as the reverse complement.
CTGGGCTTTGCGAATTTTTATAGACGATTTATCGCTGGATTTTCGTCTATAGTGGCGCCCTTGGTGGCACTCACTAAGAAAGGGGCGGATGTTGCTCACTGGTCTTGTGAGGCTAAAGCGGCTTTTGCCCGTCTCAAAAGGGCATTTGTTTCGGCCAAGGTGCTGCGACACCCAGATCCAGAGCGTCCTTTTGTGGTGGAGGTGGATGCCTCTGAGATGGGTATTGGGGCAGTGCTTTCTCAGATGGGAGTGTCTGATAATCGCCTTCATCCCTGTGCTTACTTTTCCCGTAAATTTTCGCCTGCCGAGATGAATTATGACGTGGGTAACCGGGAATTGTTGGCTATTAAGGATGCACTCGAGGAGTGGAGACACTGGCTTGAGGGGGCTAAGTTTGTGGTCTCAATTCTCACTGACCATAAGAATCTGGCATATTTAGAGTCAGCGAAGCGTCTCAATGCCAGGCAGGCACGATGGGCTTTGTTTTTTGCTCGCTTTAATTTTTTGATAACATATCGCCCTGGGTCAAAAAACATCAAGGCTGATGCGCTCTCGCAGAGTTTTGCTCCAATCCAGGAGACCACCGAGGAGCCGTTGCCCATTGTTTCCCCATCATGTATTAAAGTGGGCATTACCCAGGACCTCTTATCATTAGTCCTTAGAGCACAGGAGCAGGCTCCTCCAGACCTTCCGGTAGGTCTTTTGTTTGTGCCTCCTAGGTTAAGACAGCGAGTGTTCCTGGAATTCCATGCCAAGAAGTCGGCAGGTCACCCGGGTATTGCCAGAACTCGGGAGTTGCTATCTAGGGCGGTGTGGTGGCCCTCGGTGGCTAAGGATGTGGATCAGTGGGTTCGGGCATGTGACATCTGTGCCCGAAATAAGACTCCTAGAGGGGTTCCTGTTGGCCCATTACATCCACTCTCTATCCCATCTAAGCCATGGACCCACATTTCAATGGATTTTGTGGTGGACTTGCCCAAATCCTCGGGGATGACAGCCATCTGGGTTGTCGTTGACAGGTTTTCGAAGATGGCGCACTTCGTTCCACTGGTTGGGCTGCCATCAGCCAGACGCCTGTCTGAATTATTTATGCTGCATGTTGTGCGTCTCCACGGGTTGCCACTTGATGTGGTCTCTGACCGCGGATCCCAGTTTGTGGCCAAATTCTGGAGGGCATTTTGTTCCGATCTCCAGATTTCTGTCAGCTTGTTGTCAGGCTACCATCCGCAGTCTAATGGGCAGACTGAAAGGGTGAACCAGTCCTTGGAGCAGTTCCTCAGGTGTTATGTCTCCAAGTGTCAGACTGACTGGGTTGCTCATCTGTCCATGGCGGAGTTTGCCTATAACAACGCGGCTCACTCTGCTACAGGGATCTCTCCCTTCCTTTGTGTGTATGGGCATCATCCTAAGGCCAATTCTTTTGACCCCCTGGACTCCACGCCTGGTGGTTCCTCTGTGGTTTCGGTCCTTAGAGGTATTTGGCGGAAAGTGAAGAAAGCCCTTGTGTCTGTGTCATTAGTGACCAAAAGGGTTTTTGATAAGCGGAAAAGACCCTGCAGCTTCAAATTAGGAGACTTCGTCTGGTTGTCTACCAAGAATTTGAAGTTGAGACAGCCATCTCATAAGTTAGGGCCCCGGTTCATCGGCCCTTATAAGATCACCAGGGTTATCAATCCGGTGGCATTTCAGTTAGATCTGCCCCGTTCTTTGGGTATCAATAAAACATTTAATTGTTCCCTTTTAAAACGGGCGATTAGTAATCCTTCTTCCAGTGGAAGACCTTCCCCTCTTCTGATACGTGGCCAGAGGGAGTTTGTTGTTGAAAGGATTCTTGACTCCAAGGTGGTTCGGGGTCGGCTGTCATTTTTGGTGCACTGGAAGGGGTATGGCCCGGAGGAGCGGTCGTGGGTGCGCAGTTGTGATCTTCATGCCCCCAGACTGATACGCTCTTTCTTCTCGCAGTTCCCCGATAAACCCGGTGGTAGGGGTTCTTTGAGGTCAGAGGGGGGGTACTGTTAGGGTCTCCTGCCCTGTGCTGCCACGTCGTCATGGCAACCGGGAGACAAGTGCTAGTGGAGTAACCTGAGCGCAGCTGATACTCCGGTTCGGGTCTTTTGCTGTGCAGTGGTTATAGGCTCTGTGCACGCCAGGGGATCCGGTGCTGGTTTTTGTGCTCACAGTCTGTGAGGTCTGAGTGGGGCGTGGACAGCACCTGCTTTATAAGGCCTCTTTTCAGGGTAAGCAGATGCTGCTGAATCTTTGTTGGTTAGTCAGTTCATGAAAGTTAGCCAGTACTGTGTAGCTTTGTATTTGTTTGTTGCTTACTGCAAATAGGCCTGGGGATTTGGTATTACACTCTGCCAATCCAGACCTAGCAGTAAGACTGGAGTCAGTCGTTTAGCTTGCTGGGGTTCTGTTACTACTCTGTGAACTTAGCAAGTTTGCGGCTGTATTCTAAGACTTGCCTGTCTAATCCTGTCTCACTGTGCTAGGTGTCAGGGGTCAGTTTAGTGGCAGTAAGCTAAAACCTGTGCACTGCAAGTGAGAAATAGGATTGTGGAGACTCTCCTTGTGTCTATCATTCCATCTCTGACCAAGGAGTTTACTGCCACACCCGTTGGTAACCCTTTAGGGTTTTGCTGTTGCCCTTAGCAACAGCATTTTGGGTTCTCTATGTATTAAAACACAACATCTTGCTTTTTCCATCTGTGCAGTTCTAATACAAGGGAGATACCCAGTTCCTTAGCCTCTGGGCTTCTCTGTTCACTTTGTGTGTATTTTGTTACCCTATTACCTTCTGTGTACGTTATGTCATATTCCCCAGTTTGTCTGTTAGTCCATTTGTTTTGCATAACAGTTCAAACACCAGTACATTCCTGCAGACACTGGAGTGCATAACAGTTCTGACACCAGTACTTTCCTGCAGGCACTGGTGTGCATAACACATAGGCATTACTTATGTGTGGTTGTGATATATTGGAATACTAAATATACAAAGGACGTGTTTATATTATATTATTATATATCTCACAATTAGAGATTGTGTTCTGATACACATATATTGGCATATGTTCACTACTGGTGTGAATTATCACAGTCACACTGCGAGTTTGCTTTTTATACATGAATAATTTTTTTCTGATGTTGAAAAGAAACTAAAAAACTAATGAGGATCCGCGTGAAATTACCAATTAAGTTGTAATTTATATAGTTTTGGTATGCATACACTATTTGTACAAATTTTACTATGCTGTATACAAATCTAACTACCACCCTAATGGTGCCCTTCCCTCACAATTTATATATAGAACTAGGTGATTCATCGCTCCCTACGGGCGCTCTTCACACTGTCGTAAGGGGCTATGCCCCTTAATCCTTGCACGCCCTTGTGGCGTGCAATATTTGTATTATATGGAGTATTACCTCCAATCATAATTGTGTGAGTGGTTAAATATTGCACAGACAAAGGGCCTGCCATGGTTAAGGGGTCATAGCCCCTTACAACGGTGTGAACAGCGCATGCAGGGCCTGATGAATCACCTAGTAGGTGCTGTGGTTGGGGGAGTGGCGGGTGCGGGGGAGAAGCGGATGGGGGAAGGGGTTCGGGGGTGTCGCGGGTGGGGGTGGTTGCGGATTGCCGTGGGTGGGGGAGGGGATGGTGTGGTGGTGCAGTGGGTAGGAGAGGGGTGGGTGCCGTGGGTGGGGGTCCGGAGCCACCGCGGGTGCAAGGGTGCTGCGGGTGGGGCAGGGGTAGGTGTAGTGCTGCGGGTGGGGGAGGGGCGGGTGCAGGGGTGCTGTGGGTGGGGGTCCGGAGTCACCACGGGTGGTAGAGGGGTGTGTGGGGGTGCCGCGGATGGGGCCCGGGGGTACTGCGAGTGGGTGAGGGACGGGTAATGCTTCTCCTGCTTCTCCTCCTAGAAGCAGCTAATCTGCTGTCCTCCCTTTGGCAGCGGCTCTCCCGGAGACTCGCACAGCAGCCAAGCAGCCAGTCACTATTGTTAGCGCCAGTGTCCCAACGCTCCGCATTACAGGAAAGAAGATGCACTCAATAAACTACAGCTCCTAGCAGGCCTTAGCGCCGGAATGCTTTGGCAATAAGGGCTGCTGGGAGGTGTAGTTTACAGTTGTGCTCCTAAGTTTACATACCATAGCAGAATTTGTGATTTTCTGGCCATTTGTCAGAGAATATGAATGATAACTCACAAACTTTTCTTTCACTCATGGTTAGTGGTTGGGTGATGCCATTTATTGTCAAACAACTGTATTTACTCTTTTTAAATCATAATGACAATAGAAACTACCCAAATGACCCTGATCAAAAGTTTACATACCCTGGAGATTTTGGCCTGATAACATGCACACAAGTTGACACAAACGGATTTGAATGGCTACTAAAGGTAACCATCCTCACCTGTGATCTGTTTGCTTGTAATCAGTGTGTGTGTATAAAAGGTCAGTGAGAAAAACCCTTGCATCTTTCATCCAGTGCTGCACTGACGTGTCTGGATTCTGAGTCATGGGGAAAGCAAAAGAATTGTCAAAGGATCTGCTGGAAAAGGTAATTGAACTGTATAAAACAGGAAAGGGGTATAAAAAGATATCCAAGCAATTGAGAATGCCTATCAGCAGTGTTCAAACTCTAAGTAAGAAGTGGAAAATGAGGGATTCTGTGGAAACCAAATCATGGTCAGGTAGACCAACAAAAATTTCAGCCACAACTGCCAGGAAAATTGTTCGGGATGCAAAGAAAAATCCACAAATAACTTCAGCTGAAATACAGGACTCTCTGAAAAAAAGTGGTGTGGTTGTTTCAAGATGCACAATAAGGAGGCATTTGAAGAAAAATGGGCTGCAAGGTTGAGTCGCCAGAAGAAAGCCATTTCTACGCAAATGCCACAAAGCATCCCGCTTACAATACTCCAAACAGCACAGAGACAAGCCTCAAAACATCTGGAACAAAGTCATTTGGAGTGATGAGACCAAAATGTAACTTTTTGGCCACAACCATAAACGTTACATTTGGAGAGGAGTCAACAAGGCCTATGATGAAAGGTACACCATTCCTACTGTGAAACACGGAGGTGGATCGCTGATGTTTTGGGGATGTGTGAGCTACAAAGGCAAACTTGGTCAAAATTGATGGCAAGATGAATGCAGCATGTTATCAGAAAATAATGAAGGAAAATTTGCACTCATCAGCCCGGAAGCTGCGCATGGGACGTACTTGGACGTTCCAACATGACAATGATCCAAAACACAAGGCCAAGTCGACCTGTCATTGGCTACAGCAGAATAAAATGAAGGTTCTGGAGTGGCCATCTCAATATCATTGAGCCACTCTGGGGAGATCTCAAACGTGCAGTTCATGCAAAACAGACCAAGAATTTACAGGAACTGGAGGCTTTTTGCCAAGAAGAATGGGCAGCTTTACCATCTGAGAAAATAAAGAGCCTCATCCACAATTACCACAAAAGACTTCAAGCTGTCATTGATGTTAAAGGGGGCAATACACGGTATTAAGAACTGGGGTATGTAAACTTTTGATCAGGGTCATTTGGGTAGTTTCTGTTGTCATTATGATTTAAAAAGAGTAAACACAGTTGTTTGACAATAAATGGCTTCACCCAACCACTAACCATGAGTGAAAGAAAAGTAATGCTGCGCGTTGGGACGCCGGCAGTAACAATAGTGACTGGCTGGCAGAACTGACTGACTGGCTGAATCAATGTAAAAGGTGAGAGTGCTGTGCAGTGGCAGTGACACTGCACACTCACTGCACTGCACAGCACTGTCACCTTTTACATTGATTCAGCATCCAGACATTACCCTCCGCGATATCACCCACTCTATCCATTACATTAGCCATCTCGGGGCTTCCAGGCCGGCAGCCCAGGTGCTGTGTTGCAGAGTCAGGGCCTCTGGGGATCTGGGCGCGGCTGTGGCGGGGAGGCACTTCTGTGACATCACGCACAGAGGAGGCTCCGGGGCTCAGAGAGTATGCGGCGCAGGGAGGGCTATGAAAGCCTTCCGCTGCACCGCTTTCATACACATCTATGCCGGTGTCCGCAGCAGATTTTGTTCCACCTGCGACGCAGCTAGGGAGTGAGGATTGTTGATGCCGGAGGGGGCAGGCGGACTGGCACCAGGACATAGGGGGTCATTCCGATCCGTTTGCACACTGCTGTTTTGCGTAGCAGTGCGAACAGGTCGGTTCTGCGAATGCACGGCGGCCACAATGCGCAGGCGCATCGTTGCCCAGTGACGGCCGTCACTGGGCAACGACAAGAAGAATGAAGAAAGCGATCGCTGCAGCGATCGATAGAAGATTGACAGGAGGAAGGCATTCCAGGGCGTCAGCTGACCGTTTTCTGGGAGTGGTGCGGCGAACGCAGGCATGTCCAGGCGTTTGCAGGACTGGTGTCTGACATCAATTCCGGGACCTGACAGGCTGAAGACATCGCAGCAGGTAAGTAACTCCAGAGCTACTCAGAAACTGCACAAAATGTTTTTGCATAGCTCGGCTGCACAGGGGTTCACTGCCTTGCTATGCAAAAAAACCCACCCCCATAGGCGAAGTCTAGTTGATCGCATGGGCAGCAAAAAGTTGCTACATGTGATCAACTCTGAATGACCCCCATAGGACGCTGCAGTAAAAGGATTTTTTGTTTTCCCTATCTACAGCACAGAGACTTGTTGCAGATGCAGTGGCATACCCTCCAGCTGCACCTTTTTGGCAGGTACTTTTTTTTATGGTCAGTACCGATTTTTGGCTCTCCAAACTGCCATTGAAAGTATAGGAAAAGGGGCGTGGCCACACCCCCTTTTCGCATTTGGAGAGATTTTTATGTGTACATTGGCCCTCATTCCGAGTTTATCGCTTGCTAGCTACTTTTAGCAGCCGTGCAAACGCATTGTCGCCGCCCACGAAGGAGTGTATTTTCGCTTTGCAGGAGTGCGAACGCCTGTGCACCCGAGAGGCAGTAAACACATTTTGTGCAGAACAAGACCAGCCTTGTAGTTACTTATTCTGTGCGATGATTGCTGCGACGAAGGTCTCGGTATTGACATCAGATACCCGCCCAGCAAACGCCCGGCCACGCCTGCATTTTTCCAAACCCTCCCAGAAAATGGTCAGTTGACACACAGAAACTCCCACTTCCTGTCAGTGTGACTGGAAGCGTTGCTAGAACCTGTGCAAAACCACAAAGGTCTTTGTACTTGTACGACACGCCTGCGCATTGCGGTGCATACGCATGCGCAGATTAGCCCCATTCTGCCATAATCGTTGCGCTGCGAAAATCCGTAGCGAGCGATCAACTCAGAATGACCCCCATTGTTGGAGGGTATGTTGCTGCAGATGTAGTGCGCCTATTTCGGGGTGTGGACCTGAAGCTGCGGCTCCATCAGCCCCATTGTTAATCCTGCTCTGTGAACAGACAGCAGCCAAAGGGCAGAACCTCCCATTGGATGTAACCTGTGTGGGAGGGCGTTTCTCGCCCAATCAGCTGTGGGCTGGGTGTGATAGACCTGCTGCTAACCCAATGAGAGCTCCTAGCCACGCCCAGCGTTATCCACACAGTCACAGAATGACAGATCTGAGCAATTATATAGGAGATTCAAAGAGTGAATGAAGAATATTGGATTCTATTAACAAACTAAAACATTGGAATACATCGCAAAGTGCAATAGGCATAATTGTTTGTGGCAGCAATGAGTTACAACAGATACAGCAACACATATTTTCGAGTGGGTACTTATATAGTCATCATATATGATAAAGGGGAACTATTACAGGACATAATAACTAATTTCTAGAATCTAACACCAGCAGCTTTTTAGTCACTCAAAATATAAATGTATTTAATTAATGTAGGTCTATGGGAATTGTTTTACAAAACATGTGATAATGTCAAATATTACCTTTAAACATAAAGCTATACACTATTACCGTGGAGCCGCTATGGCCGCTAGACTTATTACACACACTACGGACTAAGTACGCTATGTGCGTACTGAGTACCGTATGGATACGCATTTAGCGTATCCTACGCTAGGCCGTGGGCGCGACGCACGAGCGGCACGTACGCACACGGATTCACGCTTCGTACTAAGCACGCTGTTAGCGTACCGAGTACCGTACTGATACGCTATTAGCGTATCAGACGCCGTGCCGTAGGTACAACGTACGTGCGGCGCGGACGCACACAGAGTGATATACAGTAATACAGTAAACCTTTAAGTAATGAAACAGTGTAAGGATGTGCTTATACTTTAAACCTTAGCAGTCTAGTACTGCAACGATGTGATACCTTAAAAAAAACCTCAACAATGCCTATACACCTTATAGCGATTGAGACGCTAAGAAAGCCCTTTGCAGGAAAGCACAACACCGGTTTGTGTAAACCACTGGGCTCTAACACCGCAGCGGATTATTCAGAGAAAAGGTGAAAACAGGTACAAGTTATACACTACAGGCTAACAAGGAAATCTAACAGAATAACAGAGAATAATGGCTACAGAGAATATACATACGTGGGGAATCGTTCGCAAGCGCGTCCTGGACCAGTCCTCAGCTATCAGGGAGAAAGCCTTCAGAGTCTGTGTGCTGGCCAGGCAACAGTGGTCTTTTTATACACAACATGCATATACAATACAATGGTCCCTGTAATCTCATTGTTCATTGGACACAGGGATGTGTCCCTACATTACAGCAAAGGTCATAGGTGGATTTGAACAGGTAGGCGATGTCTGCTCTGGTGGGAGGTATCCTCTGGATTCCCGCCGCATGTGTAATTTACAGCAAATACAGTTAATGTTCATAATCTACTTTTGTACATAACTATATGCAGGAGCAAGCGATCTTTTCCTAGCTAACACCGGAATGTTACCCTAAAAATACCCTACAGCTGGATACCAGACATCACCTACCAACCTTTGTCTGACCCTTCCTATCATGCAAAGACGAATCTCTCTGTCCAGGAACTGTTTAAACTAACATTACTCGCTGACATTATCTAAGGGAACTATATCTACAAAATGCACTATTTGGGTTAAATATGCTGCGTTCGAGTCGCACGCTACACGCTCACAAACTCCGCCATAAATACACATATCATGCGCACGAGTCGCCGGAGCGTCTCTTACGCAACTTGCGGGTATGTGTACGCACGGGGGACCGGGTGCACGAGCAGCGTGCATGTGCATGAGGGGTTAGTACAATGGATATGTATAACAATATTTTTCGACTTTGACAGTCGACCCTTTGGCAGTCAACAATAACTGCCACAATCTAAACATTTAAGCAGAAAAATATACAATACATATGAAATACCTATATATGATTGGGTGGAGGGATGAGAGGAGTAGGCGGGAAATGTATGTCCTAGTGAGATAGTAAAAGCATGTATGTATGAACTTCATGTCTGGGGGGCATGTATCATCGTGCCGTACATGTTCTAGATAAGCTTTGAGGTATTGCGAAGTATACACTAAATCCTTCTTATCCCGTATTAAGGGTCTGTAAGTGGGCCAACAAACACTACCGAGCTCTTTTCGGCTTCTTGTTCCAACAAATGGGGTGCACATTAGTTGATGATACATGGAAGGGGGAAAAACATGTGAATGCTAATATATGTACCTATGTCACCTGTCGACTATGTGTGTCACTACCTGAAGGTTGTAGAGATGAAGATAAGAAACATATGTCACAAATACATTCACATAATAATGTGTGCAATTGTCCTTGGGTGTCTGTTGAAGTCTTGTCCGGATAGGTGTATCCTTGCTGTGGGTGGTAATCAAAGTCTTTCAAGTGTCCATAAAAAGTCTTTAAAGTCTCTAAGTGTCTCTCAAAGTCTGTAGAAATGTTCATCAAAGGTCTGTAGAAATGTCCATCAAAATCTTCTTCCGAGTGGATGTCTTTTTGCCTTGGAGAAAAACAAAGGAGAAACGGGTGAAAGAAACGGACCGTGGAATAACGTCTTATCACAACATTGTCTCAATTGATGGATCATAAATTAAACCAGTTGTTGTAACAATGCCCTCGCTCCTCAAACTCATCACTTTGGTACTGCGCTTGCACTGCATTAAAATCCGAACACATCTAAATATCAAACCAATCATTATGACAACTTACAGGATACAAAGGAGAAACTTTCCTACATTCACGATAACATTTTGAGCCCATTCTCCTAAACCTGAGAACCAATTGCGTGGGTTCAACCATGAAACCCAGCCGGTCAGTTCATTACTCACAGCAGTCAGGGTAAGGTTGTGTCTCCTTCGGAACTCCCACTTCAACTGCAAGATATCGTCCATCTTTTGATCTATGACCTCGGTGGGGTCATCAGTGCTGTTTGTAATATACGTACAGCATTTCACACCATACTGAGTTGCTAGGGTGACACAATACCCGCCTGTCACCGCCGTGATGTAATTAAGAACCATCCTGTGCTGGATCAGTTCTGTTTTGTAAGCTTGCAATTCCCTCCCAGTATACCTGAAGGTGTCATCATACATCTCGGTGATATTGTCTATCAGGTTCGCTAGCGCATGAATATACCTAAAATTTATAATTCCTCTGGCGGTACGGGTGATATCTAACGCGAGTAGGAATTGAATCCCGGTGGATTTGTGGATCAAATCAGAGGCTGCGTGCTCTGTCCTATCTATAAGGTGTCTCTTACCAATGTGTTCGTAATGAGTGTGAGTGTAAGGAGCTTGAGCATTGAGGTGAACGTCTTTCATCTTATTATGGGTAATGGTCATTACTTCTGGCAACACTCTTCCAATGTAACACAATCCCTCTGAGTTTGGGGCAAGCCACTTATACGCCTTCCTCCCACATATGAAATATGCATCATCGGGGAGAACATATGGGACAGAATATGACATCACCATATTGCAAACCTTCCAGGTGAAAAATCCTATGACTAACTCTCTCATTTGTTCAGTACACGTATCAGGCTGTATGATATGCGCACAGTATCCTGGTGATACTTCTCCAACCCACATGGTCCTACTTCCTAGAGTATACCTGTACCGAAAATATCTCCCACCGTCGGCTATTTGGCGTATAAGTTCTGGGTCTACGGCATTCTATCGGCTCTGTGTGAAAATGCCATGGTTTAGTTGTTCCATGTCACTTCCCAATTTCCCGGCTTTCGGGGATTGGAAATGTTAAAACATATTAAGGACCTATCCACATGATATTGGTGGAGCTTCAAACTAGGAGGCCTAGAAATATTAAATTTCTTGTCCACCGGTCTCCCACCCCTAATTCAAGTACCTCATCTATTGTTAAGGGATATGGTACTAGTCCTGACTTGCTCTGACCTTGAGGTACTTGTGAGCACACCCAGCATTCCGTTTGGTTTAAAACCTTACCCACTAATGAGTGATAATCACTCAATGGATGACGGTCCATGTTGATATTAAGGCTGGACTGACATCTCTGGATGCACCCGTCCTCAACTATGTTTTCACAATTTCTATAGATACAATTCTCCTCAGCTAACAATCCTTCACAGTGTCTCCTAGTGTCATGACTACTAGATCGTTTTCTGATACTCGCCTTTGCTCGGTGACTGTGTGCTCTTGGAAATCTACTAATCCGTCCTTGTCATCAGAACCCATTCCAGATCCTTTCTCGACCTCTCTGGTACTCTCACCGATATAGACTGTTCTGGTCAACAACAGGGTCAACAGGAAAACCCGGAACGCAGTCTCTTGGGGTAAGTCCATCTTGCAGGAGGAGAAAGAAAGAGTGGTAATGGGAGGTAAAGAAAATAATAGAAGGGAAAGAAAACTGGTGCGACAACCGCCTCTGGTCTTGTAGTTCTCTGTGCTCAGGTGCCGTGATAACAGTCCTGCCTCTCAACTTTCCCGGAACAGGCACTCTAGTGATACGGTTTCCTCTACACTCTGCTCTTTGTCACGGGCTTTCTCTGGGTCAGCGGGACGAGTGGACCCAAGTCTCTCTTTCGGCAACCTTCAATGCTGTCGTGCTGGTCAGTAAGACTTGGTACGGTCCTTCCCACCGGTCAATCAGGCAACCTGAGCGTAGAAAATTTCGAATCATTACATAATCCCCAGGTTCAATGTCATGACAATTACTGTCTGGCAGATCAGGAATCACCAGCTTTAGATTGCTGTTTTGATTTCTCAACTGCTTGCTCATCTTAGTACCAAAACAACTTGCTGACAGCGCCTAAATAAATAGACTACCAAATTGCAATCACACCTGAGCGCTGCCGATGATTGGCACTGTGCATGTGCCTATGGATACAATAATGAAAAAAAAAAAGAAGAAAATCGGCTGCGCTTGGGGTGTTACAAATGGGTATGAATCATGGAGAGTTGACAATCTTCTATATAAAATTGTTTATTATAATGTAAAATACATCAACAACAAAATAAAATTAACCATATATAAAGAGATAAATAACTATACTCTAAAACACCGTTGTATAAACACACAGTGTCAATCAAGGTTTGTATATAGTATTCCCCTGATTCAGGGTATAAGATTGATACTTTTTGAAATTGTAACAATAATGTGACTAAATGGTTACAATTTTACTCTCTGCAATGTATTGTGGCTAAAAATATGTAGAAGCAGCAGAACTTTTTCTCCAGTAATCGGAGACAGAAAAAGGGCCCAGCGGTCAAATATACAATAAACAGTATACAATATTACCTCTCCTATGGGCTGGTATTACCGAGCGTCCTCGGTAAAGTCCTGTATAAAGCCCACAGTGTGATACTAAGGAGAGAAATTCAAAAAAGGAATATTTATCCAAACTTGCTCCTAAATCTGTAAGTCCCGGATGCAGGATAATTGCCTGTGTATTCCCTTGGGCTGGTAGAAATCCTTTTAGTGCCCTAAGCGTAGGTAATACCACATCTTCCAAGACGTCAGAGGAGCACACACTGTGGCCGCTAATTGCGGTGGAGATTCACAGGTGTAACATTAGCCGGAGCCGTTGCTGGCACTGGTTTATAAGAGACTGAAGCGCTGTCCCACGGCCAAATAGCCGTTTAGATGATACAAACTGGTGTTGTCTCACAACCAGGTATTGCCGTAAGATGATGATACGGGCTATCGTTGTCCCACTGCCAGGCGCAGCCGTCAGATGATATGGGCTGGCGATGTCCCGCGGCCAATTGCAGCCGTCAGGCAGTGTAGGCTAGTGCCGCTCAGAAACCGCAATGGAGCCACCGTGCAGACAGTAGAACTCTCCGTTGTAAGTAAAGTTCCTTGAAGCTGTAGTGCTGGTGGATCAGAGTCAAAGGGGAGGAGCTTGCTCATCTTAACCAAATACTTTACAGTCACTTCATTATTGCATTTCAAATCATCCTGGGGGTCAATCATTACATGGGGTTGTCGACCAAAAAGAATATCAAAGGGTCATAGGTTAAGAGGGGACCTGGGAGTGGTTCTGATGCTGTACAATACAAGTGGCAAAGCTTCTGGCCACAACAATCCAGTTTCAGCCATCACTTTGCTCAGCTTGTTCTTAATAGTGCTGTTTACTCTTTCCACTTTCACACTCGCCTGTGGGCGGTACGGAGTATGCAGCTTACTATTAATTCCCATTAATTTGCACATTACCTGAAAGACTTCACCTGTAAAATGGGTACCCCTATCACTTTCAATTATCCTAGGGATACCATACCTGCACACAAATTCCTGCACAATTTTCTTTGCAGTAAACACAGCAGTATTTGTGGCAGCAGGGAACACTTCTACCCAATTTGAAAACACATCAATACAAACCAACACATACTTCACATTTCTACAGGGTGGCAATTGTATGAAATCAATCTGTATTACCTGAAAAGGGCCGTCTGTTGGCGGGATATGGGATGGTTCTGTTGGTATTGACTTTCCAATATTCTTCCTCAAGCAGGTAAGGCATGTCATTGCTCTTTTACCCGCATGAGAAGAGAATCCTGGCGCGCACCAGTAGGCTCTTACCAACTTGCACATACCCTCTTTGCCCAGATGAGTCAGACCATGTGCCGCCTCAGCTAAACTTGGAAGGTATGCTCTGGGAGCCACTGGCTTACCCTGTCCAGAGTCCTGAGGACTCCTGGCCATATCCTTTTGACCTCCAGACTGCCTTTTCCTGTGGGGAACACAAATTTTGCATTTCACTAAATTTTTGTGTGTTGACGGTATTGAATACCATCAGTTGTGTGATGTCTGTCTGTATGGGGGTGCTGGCTGCTGATTTAGCAGCTTCGTCTGCCCGGCTGTTACCAAGTGACACAGGGTCTTGGCTGTACGTGTGGCTTTACACTTGATAACAGCCACTCTGTCAGGTTCCTGTATCGCTGCTAGAAGTCTTTTGATGTGGGTCGCATGCACCACGGGCGTGCCAGCTGCAGTCATGAAATTTCTGAGGCACCATAGGGCCCCGAAATCATGCACTACTCCAAAGGCATACCTAGAATCCGTGTAGATATTGGCTGACTTACCCCTAGCCAATTCACACGCTTTTGTTAGGGCAACCAACTCAGCAACTTGTGCTGAGTGAGGTGGGCCCAGAGGTTCCGCTTCTATGGTACCTTTGTCATCTACGACTGCGTATCCAGTACACAAGTCTCCCGAGTCCGTCTGTCTGTGGCAACTACCGTCAGTGTAAAAAGTAAAATCTACGCCTTCCAGTGGGTTGTCACTAATGTCGGGCCTTGCAGTGAAAGTTTGGTTCAAATATTCCATACAATCATGTGTGTCAGTGTCTGTACTAAATCCTCCTTCACCAACACTCTCATCCTTCACCCTTTGTGCCTGTCCAGGCACACCTGGGAGATACTTTGCAGGATTTAGTGCGCTGCATCTCCTTATGGTGATGTTTACAGGGGCCATTAGTGCTAATTCCCACCTTGTAAACCGTGCTGATGAGACGTGTCTGGTTTGGGCAGAATTCAGTAAGGCTGACACTGCATGAGGTGTATGGATGGTCAGGTTATGTCCTAACACTACATCTTCGCTTTTACTCACTAGCAATGCTATCGTGCAACACTTCGCAAGCATGAGGGGAGAGACCGTGCTACGGTGTCCAATTGTGCACTGTAGTAAGCTACCGGCCTGCTGGCATCACCATGTCTCTGGGTTAAAACTAGAGATGAGCGGGTTCGGTTTCTTTGAATCCGAACCCGCACGAACTTCACTTTTTTTTTCACGGGTCCGAGCGACTCGGATCTTCCCGCCTTGCTCGGTTAACCCGAGCGCGCCCGAACGTCATCATGACGCTGTCGGATTCTCGCGAGACTCGGATTCTATATAAGGAGCCGCGCGTCGCCGCCATTTTCACACGTGCATTGAGATTGATAGGGAGAGGACGTGGCTGGCGTCCTCTCCATTTAGATTAGATTTAGAAGAGAGAGAGAGAGATTGCTGTGATACTGTAGATTAGAAGAGAGTGCAGACAGAGTTTAGTGACTGACGACCACAGTGACCAGTGACCACCAGAGACAGTGCAGTTGTTTGTTTTATTTAATATATCCGTTCTCTGCCTGAAAAAAACGATACACAGTCACACAGTGACTCAGTCTGTGTGCACTGCTCAGCCCAGTGTGCTGCACATCAATGTATTGTATATAAAGCTTATAATTGTGGGGGAGACTGGGGAGCACTGCAGGTTGTTATAGCAGGAGCCAGGAGTACATGATAAATAATATTATATTAAAATTAAACAGTGCACACTTTTGCTGCAGGAGTGCCACTGCCAGTGTGACTAGTGGTGACCAGTGCCTGACCACCAGTATATTAGTAGTATTGTATACTATCTCTTTATCAACCAGTCTATATTAGCAGCAGACACAGTACAGTGCGGTAGTTCACGGCTGTGGCTACCTCTGTGTCGGCACTCGGCAGGCAGTCCGTCCATCCATAATTGTATTATAATATATACCACCTAACCGTGGTTTTTTTTTCATTCTTTATACCGTCGTCATACTAGTTGTTACGAGTATACTACTATCTCTTTATCAACCAGTGTACAGTGCGGTAGTTCACGGCTGTGGCTACCTCTGTGTCGGCACTCGGCAGGCAGTCCGTCCAACCATAATTGTATTATATACCACCTAACCGTGGTTTTTTTTTCATTCTTTATACCGTCGTCATACTAGTTGTTACGAGTATACTACTATCTCTTTATCAACCAGTGTACAGTGCGGTAGTTCACGGCTGTGGCTACCTCTGTGTCGGCACTCGGCAGGCAGTCCGTCCATCCATAATTGTATTATAATATATACCACCTAACCGTGGTTTTTTTTTCATTCTTTATACCGTCGTCATACTAGTTGTTACGAGTATACTACTATCTCTTTATCAACCAGTGTACAGTGCGGTAGTTCACGGCTGTGGCTACCTCTGTGTCGGCACTCGGCAGGCAGTCCGTCCAACCATAATTGTATTATAATATATACCACCTAACCGTGTTTTTTTTTTCATTCTTTATACCGTCGTCATACTAGTTGTTACGAGTATACTACTATCTCTTTATCAACCAGTGTACAGTGCGGTAGTTCACGGCTGTGGCTACCTCTGTGTCGGCACTCGGCAGGCAGTCCGTCCAACCATAATTGTATTATATACCACCTAACCGTGGTTTTTTTTTTCATTCTTTATACCGTCGTCATACTAGTTGTTACGAGTATACTACTATCTCTTTATCAACCAGTGTACAGTGCGGTAGTTCACGGCTGTGGCTACCTCTGTGTCGGCACTCGGCAGGCAGTCCGTCCAACCATAATTGTATTATAATATATACCACCTAACCGTGGTTTTTTTTTCATTCTTTATACCGTCGTCATACTAGTTGTTACGAGTATACTACTATCTCTTTATCAACCAGTGTACAGTGCGGTAGTTCACGGCTGTGGCTACCTCTGTGTCGGCACTCGGCAGGCAGTCCGTCCAACCATAATTGTATTATAATATATACCACCTAACCGTGGTTTTTTTTTCATTCTTTATACCGTCGTCATACTAGTTGTTACGAGTATACTACTATCTCTTTATCAACCAGTGTACAGTGCGGTAGTTCACGGCTGTGGCTACCTCTGTGTCGGCACTCGGCAGGCAGTCCGTCCAACCATAATTGTATTATATACCACCTAACCGTGGTTTTTTTTTCATTCTTTATACCGTCGTCATACTAGTTGTTACGAGTATACTACTATCTCTTTATCAACCAGTGTACAGTGCGGTAGTTCACGGCTGTGGCTACCTCTGTGTCGGCACTCGGCAGGCAGTCCGTCCAACCATAATTGTATTATAATATATACCACCTAACCGTGGTTTTTTTTTCATTCTTTATACCGTCGTCATACTAGTTGTTACGAGTATACTACTATCTCTTTATCAACCAGTGTACAGTGCGGTAGTTCACGGCTGTGGCTACCTCTGTGTCGGCACTCGGCAGGCAGTCCGTCCATCCATAATTGTATTATATACCACCTAACCGTGGTTTTTTTATACCACCTAACCGTGGCAGTCCGTCCATAATTGTATACTAGTATCCAATCCATCCATCTCCATTGTTTACCTGAGGTGCCTTTTAGTTCTGCCTATAAAATATGGAGAACAAAAAAGTTGAGGTTCCAAAATTAGGGAAAGATCAAGATCCACTTCCACCTCGTGCTGAAGCTGCTGCCACTAGTCATGGCCGAGACGATGAAATGCCAGCAACGTCGTCTGCCAAGGCCGATGCCCAATGTCATAGTACAGAGCATGTCAAATCCAAAACACCAAATATCAGAAAAAAAAGGACTCCAAAACCTAAAATAAAATTGTCGGAGGAGAAGCGTAAACTTGCCAATATGCCATTTACCACACGGAGTGGCAAGGAACGGCTGAGGCCCTGGCCTATGTTCATGGCTAGTGGTTCAGCTTCACATGAGGATGGAAGCACTCAGCCTCTCGCTAGAAAACTGAAAAGACTCAAGCTGGCAAAAGCACCGCAAAGAACTGTGCGTTCTTTGAAATCCCAAATCCACAAGGAGAGTCCAATTGTGTCGGTTGCGATGCCTGACCTTCCCAACACTGGACGTGAAGAGCATGCGCCTTCCACCATTTGCACGCCCCCTGCAAGTGCTGGAAGGAGCACCCGCAGTCCAGTTCCTGATAGTCAGATTGAAGATGTCAGTGTTGAAGTACACCAGGATGAGGAGGATATGGGTGTTGCTGGCGCTGGGGAGGAAATTGACCAGGAGGATTCTGATGGTGAGGTGGTTTGTTTAAGTCAGGCACCCGGGGAGACACCTGTTGTCCGTGGGAGGAATATGGCCGTTGACATGCCAGGTGAAAATACCAAAAAAATCAGCTCTTCGGTGTGGAGGTATTTCACCAGAAATGCGGACAACAGGTGTCAAGCCGTGTGTTCCCTTTGTCAAGCTGTAATAAGTAGGGGTAAGGACGTTAACCACCTCGGAACATCCTCCCTTATACGTCACCTGCAGCGCATTCATAATAAGTCAGTGACAAGTTCAAAATCTTTGGGTGACAGCGGAAGCAGTCCACTGACCAGTAAATCCCTTCCTCTTGTAACCAAGCTCACGCAAACCACCCCACCAACTCCCTCAGTGTCAATTTCCTCCTTCCCCAGGAATGCCAATAGTCCTGCAGGCCATGTCACTGGCAAGTCTGACGAGTCCTCTCCTGCCTGGGATTCCTCCGATGCATCCTTGCGTGTAACGCCTACTGCTGCTGGCGCTGCTGTTGTTGCCGCTGGGAGTCGATGGTCATCCCAGAGGGGAAGTCGTAAGCCCACTTGTACTACTTCCAGTAAGCAATTGACTGTTCAACAGTCCTTTGCGAGGAAGATGAAATATCACAGCAGTCATCCTACTGCAAAGCGGATAACTGAGGCCTTGGCATCCTGGGTGGTGAGAAACGTGGTTCCGGTATCCATCATTACTGCAGAGCCAACTAGAGACTTGTTGGAGGTACTGTGTCCCCGGTACCAAATACCATCTAGGTTCCATTTCTCTAGGCAGGCGATACCGAAAATGTACACAGACCTCAGAAAAAGAGTCACCAGTGTCCTAAAAAATGCAGCTGTACCCAATGTCCACTTAACCACGGACATGTGGACAAGTGGAGCAGGGCAGGGTCAGGACTATATGACTGTGACAGCCCACTGGGTAGATGTATGGACTCCCGCCGCAAGAACAGCAGCGGCGGCACCAGTAGCAGCATCTCGCAAACGCCAACTCTTTCCTAGGCAGGCTACGCTTTGTATCACCGCTTTCCAGAATACGCACACAGCTGAAAACCTCTTACGGCAACTGAGGAAGATCATCGCGGAATGGCTTACCCCAATTGGACTCTCCTGTGGATTTGTGGCATCGGACAACGCCAGCAATATTGTGTGTGCATTAAATCTGGGCCAATTCCAGCACGTCCCATGTTTTGCACATACCTTGAATTTGGTGGTGCAGAATTTTTTAAAAAACGACAGGGGCGTGCAAGAGATGCTGTCGGTGGCCAGAAGAATTGCGGGACACTTTCGGCGTACAGGCACCACGTACAGAAAACTGGAGCACCACCAAAAACTACTGAACCTGCCCTGCCATCATCTGAAGCAAGAAGTGGTAACGAGGTGGAATTCAACCCTCTATATGCTTCAGAGGTTGGAGGAGCAGCAAAAGGCCATTCAAGCCTATACAATTGAGCACGATATAGTAGGTGGAATGCACCTGTCTCAAGTGCAGTGGAGAATGATTTCAACGTTGTGCAAGGTTCTGATGCCCTTTGAACTTGCCACACGTGAAGTCAGTTCAGACACTGCCAGCCTGAGTCAGGTCATTCCCCTCATCAGGCTTTTGCAGAAGAAGCTGGAGGCATTGAAGGAGGAGCTAACACGGAGCGATTCCGCTAGGCATGTGGGACTTGTGGATGCAGCCCTTAATTCGCTTAACAAGGATTCACGGGTGGTCAATCTGTTGAAATCAGAGCACTACATTTTGGCCACCGTGCTCGATCCTAGATTTAAAGCCTACCTTGGATCTCTCTTTCCGGCAGACACAGGTCTGCTGGGGTTGAAAGACCTGCTGGTGACAAAATTGTCAAGTCAAGCGGAACGCGACCTGTCAACATCTCCTCCTTCACATTCTCCCGCAACTGGGGGTGCGAGGAAAAGGCTCAGAATTCCGAGCCCACCCGCTGGCGGTGATGCAGGGCAGTCTGGAGCGACTGCTGATGCTGACATCTGGTCCGGACTGAAGGACCTGACAACGATTACGGACATGTCGTCTACTGTCACTGCATATGATTCTCTCAACATTGATAGAATGGTGGAGGATTATATGAGTGACCGCATCCAAGTAGGCACAGTCCGTACTTATACTGGCAGGAAAAAGAGGCAATTTGGAGGCCCTTGCACAAACTGGCTTTATTCTACCTAAGTTGCCCTCCCACAAGTGTGTACTCCGAAAGAGTGTTTAGTGCCGCCGCTCACCTTGTCAGCAATCGGCGTACGAGGTTACATCCAGAAAATGTGGAGAAGATGATGTTCATTAAAATGAATTATAATCAATTCCTCCGCGGAGACATTGACCAGCAGCAATTGCCTCCACAAAGTACACAGGGAGCTGAGATGGTGGATTCCAGTGGGGACGAATTGATAATCTGTGAGGAGGGGGATGTACACGGTGATATATCGGAGGGTGAAGATGAGGTGGACATCTTGCCTCTGTAGAGCCAGTTTGTGCAAGGAGAGATTAATTGCTTCTTTTTTGGGGGGGGTCCAAACCAACCCGTCATATCAGTCACAGTCGTGTGGCAGACCCTGTCACTGAAATGATGGGTTGGTTAAAGTGTGCATGTCCTGTTTTGTTTATACAACATAAGGGTGGGTGGGAGGGCCCAAGGATAATTCCATCTTGCACCTCTTTTTTCTTTTCTTTTTCTTTGCATCATGTGCCCGGTGTTTGTGTCGGCCACTAGGGTCGCTAATCTTACTCACACAGCTACCTCATTGCGCCTCTTTTTTTCTTTGCGTCATGTGCTGTTTGGGGAGGGTTTTTTGGAAGGGACATCCTGCGTGACACTGCAGTGCCACTCCTAGATGTGCCCGGTGTTTGTGTCGGCCACTAGGGTCGCTAATCTTACTCACACAGTCAGCTACCTCATTGCGCCTCTTTTTTTCTTTGCGTCATGTGCTGTTTGGGGAGGGTTTTTTGGAAGGGTCATCCTGCGTGACACTGCAGTGCCACTCCTAGATGGGCACGGTGTTTGTGTCGGCCACTAGGGTCGCTAATCTTACTCACACAGCTACCTCATTGCGCCTCTTTTTTTCTTTGCGTCATGTGCTGTTTGGGGAGGGTTTTTTGGAAGGGACATCCTGCGTGACACTGCAGTGCCACTCCTAGATGGGCCCGGTGTTTGTGTCGGCCACTAGGGTAGCTTATCTTACTCACACAGCGACCTCGGTGCAAATTTTAGGACTAAAAATAATATTGTGAGGTGTGAGGTATTCAGAATAGACTGAAAATGAGTGTAAATTATGGTTTTTGAGGTTAATAATACTTTGGGATCAAAATGACCCCCAAATTCTATGATTTAAGCTGTTTTTAGTGTTTTTGGAAAAAAACACCCGAATCCAAAACACACCCGAATCCGACAAAAATAATTTGGTGAGGTTTTGCCAAAACGCGTTCGAACCCAAAACACGGCCGCGGAACCGAACCCAAAACCAAAACACAAAACCCGAAAAATTTCAGGCGCTCATCTCTAGTTAAAACATCTGCCGCACACCCAGCACTCCCCGTACCGTACAATTCAAAGGGTTTCCCATAATCTGGCATACCTAATGCTGGTGCCTGTGATAGGCACTGTTTGAGTCTCTCAAATGCCAGTTCGGACTCATCTGTGTGCGAAATCCGATCTGGTTTGTTTGACGAGACCATCTCTTGCAAAGGTAAGGCTAGTCTGGAAAACCCTGGGATCCAGTTCCGGCAATACCCACACATACCTAGGAAAGTGCGGATCTGTTGCTGGGTTTGTGGCAGAGTCATGTCACAAATCGCCTGTATTCTATCAGCGGTGAGGTGTCTCAGTCCTTGTGTTAAGCAATGTCCCAAATATTTTACCTTGGTCTGGCATAACTGCAACTTGTCCTTTGAAACCTTGTGTCCCGTATCAGAAAGATGAAACAAAAGCTGTTTCGTGTCTCTCAAGGACGATTCGAGTGAATCAGAACACAGCAGTAAGTCATCTATATACTGTATTAATACTGATCCGCTCTCAGGTTGAAAGGATTGTAAACAGTCATGCAAAGCTTGAGAGAAAATACTTGGGCTGTCAATGAAACCTTGTGGTAAGCGAGTCCAGGTGTACTGTACTCCTCTGTATGTAAATGAAAACAAGTATTGGCTGTCAGGGTGCAGAGGGACCGAGAAGAAGGCGGAGCAGAGGTCAATAACAGTGAAAAATTTTGCAGTAGGAGGGATTTGCATAAGGATGAAAGCTGGATTTGGCACTACAGGGAATTGGCTCTCAACTATTTTGTTTATCCCCCTTAGATCCTGCACTAGCCTGTAACTCCTCCCCCCACTCTTTTTCACAGGGAAGATGGGACTATTGGCAGTGCTGGACGTCCTAACTAGGATGCCCTGTTGCAGCAAGCGCTCTATGATTGGGTACACTCCTAACTCCACCTCTGGCTTCAGAGGATACTGTGGGATTTTTGGAGCTATCCTACCATCTTTTACTTGCACTACTACAGGAGCTACATTTGCCATCAATCCAGTGTCTTGTCCATCTTTGATCCAGAGGGACTCCGGTATCTGGGAGATAATTTCCTCTACCTTGGATGGACACCTGTCTGTAACAGCAGTGTGTGACATTAACCTTTGTGGGGAGTCTAACATATCCTGCACTTCCTGAGTGTGATTCTCGGGTACATCTAAGAAAACACCTTCAGGAGTACAATATATGACACACCCCATCTTACACAGTAAATCTCTCAGCTACATCAATTGTGACCTCAGGTTCACTTCCAAGGCTCGCAATTAATTTCACTGGCTGCAGACTACAGGTGTGGCCCCACCCCCATGGTGTGTGGTGTCCCCCCCCGCTGCGCACTGGCAGCTACAATATGTGAGGAGGGTAACTGAGAATTTTCAGAGACCTGCCAGTCTCTCCATGGTGGGTACCTCTTAGTTTCCCATGCATGTGGTCCATAACTTCTCCTCTGCAGTCCCTGATCCCAATTACGTGCGTCATACTGTGTGTCATGTTGTGGTCTAGGGGGTCGATATACCTTATGTGGGTCTTTAAAAATACAGTTTCGTGCGTAATGTCCTTCTCTCTGACATTTATAACATGTTATCACATATGACTTACCAACAGGGGTCTGGGGTTTAGGCTGATGTGGCTTCATTGTCAGGGCTTTGATACTTACTGTCATCAGCTTTTTCCCCTGTGACTCCCTGTGCCTAATGATGTTCCGATCATGCTCAATAGCGGACTCTCTTAACGCAGCCACCGAGATACCTCTCCAACTTGGTTGAGTGGTTTGTACCCTGGTTCTCAACACTTCCTTTAATCCGTCCATTAATACGGACACCGCTACCTCCCTATGGTGTACATTATCCTTAATGTCTTCGATCCCAGTAAATCTAGCCATTTCCTGTAGTGCTCGATGGAAATAGTCAGAGGCAGTTTCACCTTCCTTTTGTCTAATGGAGAACATTTTATTCCACTTGACAACAGTTGGGAAATATACTCCTAACTGCAGATTGATCTGTTTTACGTTCTTCTGATTGTACTCATCAGTGAGAGGTACTTCTGCATCTAATTTACAGTCCGCAATGAATTTCCCGGGGTCAATATTGGAGGGCAAACATGCCCGTAGCACTGTCCGCCAATCTTTGTTATTGGGTTCGGTGGCATTACCTAGTTCTCTAATAAACCTCTGACATGCGGCTAGATCTTTCCTGGGATCGGAAAATTCAGACATAATTGTCCTCAATTCTGTCCGGGACCAGGGGCAATGCATAGCAATGTTCCTGACGGGAGTGATTCCCAGAGCGTCAGTCTTCCCATTGGGGACTGCGATCACCCTGACAGGATTCAGTTCAATTACATCACTTTGTGTTGACTCTACAATGTGAGGTGCAATTGTTTCTGCATAATGTACAGTACCGTACTTACCTGTGGACACGACCTCACCTGTCCCTCCACTAGGGGCCTTCGCTACTGCTCTTACTGGTTGGGCCGTGCCCACTTGAGTATCTTGTATGGTGGCTGCTAAAGAGAGTGCCGATATCGTGCTGGGCTCATCTTCTTGGTCGCAGTCCTAAGGGAAGTTTAAGATGGGATACAACTTGCACGGGTTAGCATTAGCATTAATACATTTATCTACTTTACTCTTATCGTCATTAATACATTTATTAAGTGCACTCTTATCGTATACCAGTATGCCATTCTCTGTAGCCATTTTCTCCCCTGTAATGTACGGTGGTGGTGGTGCAGTTGCTATCAGTTTCCTGCTAGGGTTGGAACCAGCTGCTTGAGCTAATCCCCGTTGTATCTCACCCTCCTGTTGCCATAATTGTAAACAATCATAATGTCTAATCCTTTGTTTTCCGGATTTTATCAGACATATCCTTCTCCTTAAATTTTGCAACACCTCAGGATTAAAACTGCCTACCTTAGGGAACGGTTCCCTATCTTCCACAGTCATACGTTCCCATTCATTGCATAAGACCTCTGCGTGTGATCCATATTTCTCACACATTATGTACCTCGCCGACACTTTGGGCCGCGGATTATCAACCTGAACCCTGGTTGATCGTCCCTTACTTGAGCAACTGGCCCCCATTCTTTTGCAGGTATTGCCATCCTACAAAAACCAAATTACTCAGTGGTAAGGCGACGGTGAAAGTTCTCCGAGCGCTCTCACTCACTCACGCCCACGTTGGCCAATAGACCCACACACTGTTCCTAGTGCTGGTCGTACCCAACCTAGGGCCCTGCGTAACCGCTATTTACTGAGAGCGTGTGGGAGTGTGCTACCCCTCCCAGTAAATATCAGTTGTTGGAGATTTCCTGAGTGAACAGCGAAACTCCCTTAAATTAAAAAAAACCTGTTACACAAATCACGTCTGTATGTACAATTAGCGTCTATGATTCCGCGATTTTACGCAAATGGCGTAATGGGTATCAAGTTGAACTAACTATTGCACACACTAACGCGCGGTACAGTCGCACTGCGTATAAGTAACTATTACTTATCCGCCGGACGACCAACGGAATCGATTGTTTAGGCTGCGAAACCTCAGCCGAAGCGTATCTGAACGTGCCTATATGGATACTACGCAAACCCCCGTGGCTGCGCTCTCACCGCTGACCTTTCTCAGGCCACGGTTTTCAGAGCTTCGCTTGACTTAGTCAGCGGATTTCTGACTTCGCTGACCTCTTGGTCTGCTGTTATACTAATTTCTCCTTTATACCTTATACAATGTTAAACGTGAGACAGCCAATCTCACGCCACCAAGTGTTCACTCCACTGGTGTACTCCTACGGGATCCCGACTTCTGGGTTCACAAAACCTTTATTTGCATACACACGCTCGTTCACTCATATACACTTTGATTTTTCTGTACAGAAAATTAACTTTCATTCAGGTGAAACAGCCTAGTCCCAGAGGTGATGCAATAAGAGAAGGTTCTATTAAACTAAATTTTGGACACTGATCAATTTGTGCTATTATCGCGTGGCTACCGTATCGCCTAAACTAAAACAATGCTATCGCGCTATTTGTATTAAGTAAAATATGCCACGTGTGTAGGCCTTTGCGTTGCGTACGCAGTCTCGCACGCTGTCCGAGATACGTGTACAATGGCCGTATACGTCCGCAGTAATACAAATACCCCACTTCTATAAATGTAAACGATATTTAACTATAATCGCTTACCAAACACCACACAGTGTCTCCTGTATAAACCTTTATAACTAGGTCAGGCTGCGTGTGTGTTTTACACGTACTCCCTTAAATATTACTCTATATTTTTAACTAAATAGCAACAAATTTCTCAGCACATAATCAATAATCAATGCTAATGGCAACAAGCGAGTAGATATGCAAAATACACAAATAAAATACAGGTGTGTGCGTGTGTTAAGTGTGTTGCGTGCGCAGTTGGCACCAAACAGAAATTTAACAGATTTAAAAAACAATAGCTTTACGTTCTTACCTTTCGGATCCCATCAGCATCCCTACAAACCATGCGGAGCAGACGCTTATCTAATCAGCACCAGTGTATCCCCGACCAAGAAAAGGCTAACAGGGGATACTACCTTCCCGCCCTTTGCTGATAGATAAAATCTGCCTTGTCCTGCTAGGCTGTGGATATGAGGAGGACCGGACGATGCCCCCAATTGATAATGTCAAATATTACCTTAAAACATAAAGCTATAAACTATTACCGTGGAGCCACTATGGCCGCTAGACTTATTACACACACTACGGACTAAGTACGCTATTTGCGTACTGAGTACTGTATGGATACGCACATAGCGTATCCGACGCTATGCCGTGGGCGCGACGCACGTGCGGCACGTACGCACACGGATTCACGCTTCGTACTAAGCACGCTGTTAGCGTACCGAGTACCGTACTGATACGCTATTAGCGTATCAGACGCCGTGCCGTAGGTACAACGTACACGCGGCGCGGACGCACACAGAGTGATATACAGTAATACAGTAAACCTTTAAGTAATGAAACAGTGTAAGGATGTGCTTATACTTTAAACCTTAGCAGTCTAGTACTGCAACGATGTGATACCTTAAAAAAAACTTCAACAATGCCTATACACCTTATAGCGATTGAGACGCTAAGAAAGCCCTTTGCAGGAAAGTGAAAACACAACACCGGTTTGTGTAAACCACTGGGCTCTAACACCACAGCAGATTATTCAGAGAAAAGGGGAAAACAGGTACAAGTTATACACTACAGGCTAACAAGGAAATCTAACAGAATAACAGAGAATAATGGCTACAGAGAATATACATACGTGGGGAATCGTTCGCAAGCGCGTCCTGGACCAGTCCTCAGCTATCAGGGAGAAAGCCTTCAGAGTCTGTGTGCTGGCCAGGCAACAGTGGTCTTTTTATACACAACATGCATATACAATACAATGGTCCCTGTAATCTCATTGTTCATTGGACACAGGGATGTGTCCCTACATTACAGCAAAGGTCATAGGTGGATTTGAACAGGTAGGCAATGTCCTTCCCCAACTGCTCTGGTGGGAGGTATCCTCTGGATTCCCGCCGCATGTGTAATTTACAGCAAATACAGTTAATGTTCATACTTTTGTACATAACTATATGCAGGAGCAAGCAATCTTTTCCTAGCTAACACCGGAATGTTACCCTAAAAATACCCTACAGCTGGATACCAGACGTCACCTACCAACCTTTGTCTGACCCTTCCTATCATGCAAAGACGAATCTCTCTGTCCAGAAACTGTTTAAACTAACATTACTCGCTGACATTATCTAAGGGAACTATATCTACAAAATGCACTATTTGGGTTAAATATGCTGCGTTCAAGTCGCACGCTACACGCTCACAAACTCCGCCGTAAATACACATATCATGCGCACGAGTCGCCGGAGCGTCTCTTACGCAACTTGCGGGTATGTGTACGCACGGGGGACCGGGTGCACGAGCAGCGTGCATGTGCATGAGGGGTTAGTACAATGGATATGTATAACAATATTTTTCGACTTTGACACATGTATTATTATTTTGTTGTTATTGTTATAATTTAAATTAAAATATATATTTCCTGTCAATGAACAGCATGGGGTTATCAATGGTTGATATGTAATATTAATTAATAGACGTGTCCATTATTTCCTAATTGAAAGAGTCTCTTTATCACAGAGGTCTGCAAATTTATTGAGACAAAGCTTGTTTTTGCTGTTTTTTTTGTATTACAGGTTGAGTATCCCATATCCAAATATTCCGAAATACGGATTTTTTTTAGTGAGAGTGAGATAGTGAAACCTTTGTTTTTTGATGGCTCAATGTACACAAACTTTGTTTAATACACAAAGTTATTAAAAATATTGTATTAAATGACCTTTAGGCTGTGTGTATAAGGTGTATATGAAACATAAATGAATTGTGTGAATATAGACACACTTTGTTTAATGCACAAAGTTATAAAAAAATATTGGCTAAAATGACCTTCAGGCTGTGTGTATAAGGTGTATATGTAACATAAATGCATTCTGTGCTTAGATTTAGGTCCCATCACCATGATATCTCATTATGGTATGCAATTATTCCAAAATACGGAAAAATCCGATATCCAAAATACCTCTGGTCCCAAGCATTTTGGATAAGGGATACTCAACCTGTATTACAAAATTAAATATTATTGTTTAGTTATTAATATTATTAATTAAAAATAAAATTACATTGGCAGAATACATTTACACATATATTTCTTATTTCGTCATCATTAAATTACACTTATTATGTTAGAAAGGAATTGTTCCTTTTTTGTACAGTCAGTTATTCCAAGCTTTCTCTTCAGCACACTCCATAGGTTCTCAATGGAGATTAAGTCCCTCATTCCGAGTTGATCGCACATAGCAACTTTTTGCTGCTCGTGCGATCAACTTGACGCCGCCTATGGGGGAGTGTATTTTAGCATAGCAGAGATGCAATCGCTTGTGCAGCCCTGCTATGCTAAAAAAGTTTTCTGCAAAACAAGACCAGGGTATGAGTTACTTACCCTGTGCGATCGATCCAGTGACAAAGGTCCCGGAATTGACGTCAGACATCCGCCCTCCAAACGCCTGGACACGCCTGCGTTCACCTCACCACGCCTGGAAAACGGTTAGTTGACGCCCCGGAACGCCTCCCACCTGTCAGTCTTCTTGCGATCGCCGCTGCGGTCACTTTTTCAGCTGGCGGCGCCACTGCCCGGCGACAGCTGTTGCCGGGCAACACCGTGCGTGTGCAATTCGTCCACCGCGCATGTGCATTTCCGACCCGTTCGCACCGCTGCGACAAACTGCAGCGTGTGAACGGGTCGGAATGATCCCTAGAATCAAGGGAGTTCTTAGGCCACTAAAGTAGGTTTATTTTCAGTTCTCAATAATGTTCTTGACTTTGTTGAAGTATACAAGAAGCGAGGTCATTCTGGAAAATTTCATAATCACTTTGGAAGCTTCTTTTCAATAGCTGAAATAAAGTTCAGTTTTCTTAGTTCATCATTGCTTCGGGATACGGTCGTTAGGTCGACAAAGCTTAGGTCGACAGCCATTAGGTCGACCACTGAATGTCAACTTGCATTAGGTCGGCATGGTTAATAGGTAGACACGGTCATTAGATCGACATGTACTAGGTTGACAGGTCAAAAGGTCGACCCAACGACCCATACCCATTGCTTCAGGGTCTGAATATAGGCCATAAAGGCTAATGCATAGCACCAGGGAGGCATCTGTCATGAGCTGCAGCCAGCAGCGTCCAGTCATTGCTAGGCGACTGGGACAACTGGGATGCAGAGCTATGCAGCGGTCGGGATTGCTAGGCAGCAGGGACAACGGAAGTCTCCTGTGAGATATTCACAGGAGGCTGGTGGTTGTGCAGCAGCACGGCTGCAGGGTATTACCAATTAAGGGAGGCTTGGCTGCTCTGCAGTTTTCATTGGCTCCTTCCTCCTCTATATTCCCTGTCTACCTCTCACTCTTTGCTGGTCATAGTTTTGGCTCGCAGCGGGAGCCTTTGTCTCTCAGTACAAATCCTAGCTTGTGGATAACTTTATCTGCTTTCCGTATAGACTATCTTTTGCAGTATTCCATGGCCAGCCCTAGATCAGCCCAGTTACCAGTCGAGTAGTTCATATTCTGATTTCTTATTGTACTTTTCTCTATCCACTATTTCTGTACTACATACCACACATGTATACATGTTCTCCTTCGTAATCTTTTGCACTCTCTTTTTCAGAAGTCTTACCTGTGGTTAGAAGTGTTCAGTGTGTTTGTGTTTTTGCGTCTTCTCATACTCATTGATATATCTGTTATTCCTCTCAGACACGCCTGTCATTACTTCACATGCTTTTCTGATATCTCTGCGCCTCCGCAGTTTGGTCTTTTCTTGTCCAGTATTTTCTAGTCTTTATCTTTTAGCCTTGTCCTTCCCTTTTGTGTCTTTCTCTTTACCGGCATTGATTCGGATCACTTAGGGTTGATGTCGTACTACTATCAGTGGTGTAAGACCTGGTGGCATCCCAGTACCAGTAGGCATGTCTCGCCTTATGGGAAAAGTGGCTATTATAGGCAAGAAAACCCGCTGGTGAGTTCTACAAATCTCAAACTTGGGTATATAAGGGTCACTGCCCAGAAGATCTCTGACAGCCTCATCCTTTTTGGAAAGAAGATTCTACAGTCGTTACATTATGACCAGCCAGAAGAACTAGAAGGAGACCTGAATCTTTACTGTTATTTGGAGACAATATGGATCCTTCAGCGCAGAGTCCGGCTCTAGTCTTGGCTGACCAAAGTCAAGGACTTTGCAGAAACTTCAGGAGCTTGCCCTGAAAGTAACCACTCAGGAGGAGTCTTTTAGACAGGGGTTTGACTCTCATGGAAGTAGAGAGCTGAAGGTTACTTTACAAGATCAGTTTTCTGGAGACAGAGAACAATTCTTTAATTTTCACGACAGTTGTAAATTCTAATATGACCTCAGGCAAAATTTCTCTGGTTCTGAAGTCAAGTGAGTTAAAATAGACTTGGGCATTTGGTTTGCCTGCAGGATCTGAGACACTATATTCAGTTGATTCTTTCTTTTCATCCATCTTCGCTCTCTCAGACAGGGCTGTGTGAGTCCTATTGCACGGAATTTAGAAGATGGGCAGTAGATTCCGGATGTAATTATGCAGCTCTTCGGAGTCAGTTCCATATTGGCCTTTATGAGCAGATTAAGGTGGTCATTCTGAGTTGTTCGCTCGGTAGCAGTTTTTAGCAGCCGTGCAAACGCTATGCCGCCTCCCACTGGGAGTGTATTTTAGCTTAGCAGAAGTGCGAACGAAAGGATCGCAGAGCGGCGGCAAAGTTTTTTTGTGCAGTTTTAGAGTAGCTCAATACCTACTTAGGGCTTGCGATCACTTCAGACTGTTCAGTTCCTGTTTTGAGGTCACAAACACGCTCTGCGTTCGCCCAGCCACGCCTGTGTTTTTCCTGGCACGCCTGCATTTTTTCAAACACTCCCTGAAAACGGTCAGTTGACACCCAGAAATGCCCACTTCATGTCAATCACTCTGCGGCCAGCAGTGCGACTGAAAAGCTTTGCTAGACCTTGTGTGAAACTACATAGTTCGTTGTAATAGTACGACGCGCGTGCGCATTGCGCCGCATACGCATGGGCAGAAGTGCCTTTTTTTGCCTCATCGCTGCACAGCAAAGAATGCAGCTAGCGATCAACTCGGAATGACCACCTAAGGACTGTCTAGTGCAGTATTCTCCTGCAAAGTTTTTGAATGTTCTTATGAAATTGGTCATCTGGGTTGAGCGTCATTTACGTGAACTGAAACATGACAAGAAGTTTGGGGTCCTCCTTGCCCATCCTTCCAGTCCTGAAGTTTCGGAGGATCAGTCCAAACCCATGCAGCTTGGGGTACTCGGTTAACTTCTGATGAGAGGAAGCGAAGGCGGTCCAAGGGTCTTTGTATTGCTGGGAACAATGCCAATTTGTGCGAACGGATCGGAATGACCCCCTGTATGATCACCAGCAGTTGTGCTTGATCACAAACACACCATAGATTGTAAGCTTACGAGCAGGGCCCTCTTACCTATGACTGTTTGTTTTTTTACCCAGTTTTTTCTTCTAATTGTGTCCAGTTGTAAAGCGCAATGGAATTTGCTGCTCTATATAAGAAACTGTTAATAAATAAATAAATAAATAAACACATTTCTAAGTGTGAAAACAATGACTAAATATAACAGGACAGAGCAATTCTCACAGTGATCAATAGGCGGGTTAGCCTTTAGCCAGTGGACAAACACGACTAACCAGTAGTATTTTTACATAGTTACATAGTTGATGAGATTGAAAAAAGACAAATGTCCATCGAGTTCAACCTGTACTATAAAATTTTATATCATTTAAATGCTGTATCCTTGGATATTTTTTTCAGTTAGGAATTTATCGAATCCATTTTTAAACTTATTGATTGAGTCCACCATTACTACCTTCTCTGGCTGAGAATTTCTCTGGCGTTTGCCCCAAAACACCCATAAAAGACAGAGCCTGAGTAAGGTTGGAGGGATTCACTTGGGTATTTCTACCATTACACCCTCAAATTCTTTCTTAATCCCTATGGAGCTTATTTTTTTTAATTATCTTTATTTGAAGCATTACTTCATACAGACTACAAACATTAAAACCATATTTATTTATCCTCTAAAGTCTAAAATGGCTCTTATTAGAGCATCCTAGGAATATTACATTGGTTAGCTGTAAACATCTTGTCTTACATTCATAAATTAAAGCTAGTTATTTAAGCTGGTTTAGGTGGCATGCATCAGGCTATTATTTTAAATGTTTCATATGGCCCGCTTACTTTGGGTCTCAAATCATCATATAGGGTCGTCTGTGTCTCAACCATTGTGTTTGAGAAAAACATTTGCGAATTTGAGCTTTAATAGCAGAAGTCAGAATACTTATGAAACTTTCCCAGGTATCAAACAATTGTTTCACTCATTTTTCTTTTTGATAAAAAAGGTCTCAGTTTTTGCTTTCCTTGATTGTGGTCTGCAGGGAATTTTATGGATACCACTTTTGCTTCATCTTTGAATGTTCCTTATGAGTTTTTAGAGTCAGCCATCTTAGTTTGATGACTCAACGGCAATTCATTAACCCATGGGCAAATATTGTTTTGAACCCCTCCTCTTCTTCTTTCTGTGGTATTCTTCATACAGAGAAATTCAATTTTTCCTTATCCATTGCCCTCTTGCTCCAGTGGTTCTTGGGTTGTCTTGGTTGAGAAAATACAACCCTGTAGTGGCACGGAGGTCTGGAGAGATCATTCACTTGAATTCGGAATGTGAATCTATTTGTCTCACCCTCCCTGTCCGTTCTGTCCAGACCATTTTTAAGGATCTTCCTGAGCCATATCCTATCTTCCAGGATGTGTTCTCTAAGAAGGAGGCAGACACTCTTCCCCTGCATCGAGGGTTTGATTGTCAGTTTGACCTGATCCCTGATGCTAAAGTCCTCAAGGGAAGATTGTATGCCTTATTCATTCCTGAAATTCGAGCCATGGATCAGTACATTCAGGAGAGTTTGGCCAAAGGTTTTATCCGCCCTTCCAGGTCTCCAGTAGGAGCAGGATATTTCTTTGCAGCCAAGAGGGATGGTTCATTACGATCTTGTATTGATTATAGTGCATTGAATAAGATCACCGTGAAGAATTCTTATCCTTTACCCCTCATCTCTATTTGGTTTGTTCAACTTCGGGAGGTAGTAATTTTCTCTAAGACTGATATAAGGAGAGCATACAACCTGGTGCAGATTCGAGAAGTTGATGAATGAAAGATGACTTTTAACACTCATACTGGGCACTACGAATATCTAGTTATGCCTTTTGGACTGTCTAATGCTCCAGTCTTCTTCCAGGATTTAATCAACAAAGTCCTCAGGGAATACCTTGGTCGATTTGTTGTCATTTATTTGGATGACATTCTCATCTTTTCCAAGTCCTTGTCTGAACATCGAGACCATGTGAAGATAGTTCTCTAAAAACTACGAGGGCATAAGTGATATGCTAAGCTGGAGAAATGCGAGTTTGAAAAGAGAGAGGTGTCCTTCTTTGGTTACATGATCTCACCTAGAGGTTTTTCTATGGACCCGAAGAAAGTTCAAGCAGTCCTCGAGTGGACTTGTCCCTCTAACCTCAAAGCAATCCATTCCTTCCTTGGATTTTCTAATTATTATAGATGCTTCATTCGCTCCTTTTCTACTATTGTTGCTCCCATTGTGGATCTTACGAAGATAGGTGCGGACGTCCAGCATTGGTTTCCACAGGCTGTGTTGGCCTTTGAAAGGCTCAAGAAAGCATTTACATCAGCACCAGTTCTTAACCACCCTAACCCGGATTTCCCCTATCTGGTGGAAGTGGTTGCTTTGGATGTTGAAGCAGGGGCTGTGCTCTCGCAAAGAGACCCTGAGGACCGAAGAGTGCATCCTTGTACTTTTTTCTCCTGAAAGTTTTCCTCAGCCGAGAGGAAATATGATGTGGGTCAACTAATCTGGAACTGTTAGCCAATTAGTGGGCTTCTGAGGAATGGCGTCATTGGTTGGAGAGGGCGCTGCATGTGGTGACAGTGTTTACAGACCACAAAAATCTTGCTTATATTGAAGCCGCTAAGATTGAACCCTCATCAGGCTCGCTGGGCTCTGTTCTTCACCAGGTTTAAATTTGTCATTACCTTTAGACCAGGATCTAAGAATATTAAGGCTGATGACTTATCCCTCTATATGGGACAAGGGGTATTAGCGCCTAACAAACTTGCTATAATAGAAATTAAACACCGTACACTTTATGTGATTCAAACTCTGTATACTATTTTTTTTTTTTTTTTTTATATCCTTAATGATAAATCTGTGCTTATGGTAATATAGTCTTCACAGTGTAATAAATAAGATTGGCCTAATACTGGTATACATAAACACTATGGGGTAAATTTATTAAAGCTTCTAAAACAGAGAAATGGTGATGTTGCCCATAGCAACCAATCAGATGCTGTCTATCATTTCTCTATTGCCTTTAAGAAAATGATAGACAGCATCTGATTGGTTGCTATGGGCAACATCACCAATTCTCTATTTTAGAAGCTTTAGTAAATTTACCCTTATGTCTTTAGCGTTTATGTATACTGGTAATAGGCCCTTAGGTGTATTTAATTAGTATGGGTCCTTAGTACAGATCCTGCACACGTGCCAACTCCCAAACATCGGATTTGTACGTAAACTATCGGGTTTGCATACAAATCCGAATCAAGACCAATATCTGGTTCTAAACCTACATAAACTTAACTGCACTTAGATAGAACCAGCTGAAAGTGAACTGGAAAGACCTTAATGTCTTTAAAATCAGCAAAAATCCAATTACAAAAGGTAGGAAACAGAGTCACATCTTAGTTTGAAAGTTTAAGAAAAAAGGAAAAATGTCTACTTGCTTTCATTAATTCATTCTGTGCAAAATGCTTTTCTGTCACTCTGACGGTGTCATAAACGACACTTCTGCAGGTGCAAACAGCATGAAAAGAACAAAATGCTCTACAGTTAAACTATAAAAATAAACATAGAACAAGTAAAAATATAAACTTATAATAAAAAGATTTAAGGGAACATTCTAGCATCTGACAAGTTTTTCCATTGAATTGCATTGGGAGAACATGGAACAAGAAGCGTTTGGCATCCTGGTGGGAGGGATGCCAGTGGTCATGTGACCAATGCTGGTATCCCGACACTGATCAGAAGACCGGCACCGGGGCACCGACAGCCGACATCCCGAAGGGAAGTATCAGGGTGTGGGTATTAGGGTTATGGCCTGCGGGAGAGGGGTAGGGTTAGAGTTAGGCACTAGGAGGGTGGTTAACCTCAGCCTCCACCCTCCGAAATGTAGGTGGAAGTGGATGCTTTGGATGCTGAAGCAGGGGCTGTGCTCTTGCAAAGAGACCCTGAGAACCGAAGAGTGCATCCTTGTGCTTTTCTCTCCTAAAAGTTTTCCTCAGCCGAGAGAAACTATGATGTGGGTAATCGGGAACTGTTAGCCATTAAAATACCAATTGTAAAGCGCAACGGAATTTGCTGCGCTATATAAGAAACTGTTAATAAATAAATAAATAAAACCCCATGGAACAGACTGAATCATAATAAATTTGAACAAACATTTCTCATTTAGACATCTGTAAATATAAATGAGATGGAACTCAATGCGGTTTTGATTTGCTCCCTTTAACCTATTATGATTTATTTGAGGGTGCCTCCACCCGCCCCCCTCGCTCTATTGACAACATCAACTAATTAGTTACCCCCCCCCCCCCCCCGGCGATACATTACACCCAACAGCAAGTCGGGGTAATTGAATATCCCCATAGGTGTCAATCATTGCACTCACATGTTTGCTCTCATTATTTAAATTCTAGAGGCAAGCTGATAGAGGCTTGTGTCCATTATGACATCTATTCAAAGGATAGTTAAAATTGTAAACATAATTTCACATTAAACCGACGTTAAACCAAAGGAAAACAGAAGAACATTTTACTCAAAATCTGAAACACTGAAGTGTGATTCCAGTTACTCTACACGGCAAACAACTCCAGTCTGAGTAACCTGGACACTTATCACTTCAGTCTGTATTACGAATGCTGAAAGAACTTTTCACTTATTTGAAACTACTCATATTTATGCTTTTAGTTTACCACAAACAACTACCAAAGTAATTTTGCCTTTGCATATTTTTGAAAGCCTTGTCTGAGTTACAATTGCTTTTTGCCTTCTCTCTCAACCTCTCAATTCTAACAGTCTACTTTGAAAATCAACTTTTGCAACCTTACAATCTTTTATTTCATTAAAAACTATTTAATTAGAAACTATATTATTGTTGTTGTTGAACATACACATTTACCAACACTGTAATTTTATCTGCACTCCTGCAGTTCTACTACTCTGTCTCCATCATACAGTCTCCACTCCTTTTTCCAAATTTTTTTATCACTCATTCACCTCATCCATAATATGTCCAGGTATCACTCTTTGTTTACCTAATTGTTGTGTCTGTGTAAGTGCTCATTGACACAAACAGACATGGGGACCAGGAGCTGAGACCAGCATGCTGCTTTCAACTTTACTTAACTGCAAACGAACATAGGGGGTAATTCATAATTGATTGAAACAGCAAATTTGTTAGCAGTTGGGTAAAACCATGGCCCTCATTCCGAGTTGATCGCAGCAGTTCATCGCATCGCAAACGGCAAAAATACGCAAACTGCGCATGCGCGAAGGTAGAAATGCGCATGCGCAAAGGGAGCGATACGACGCTTGTGCAAAATTACTAACTGAAATTCAGCTCGTACTACATCACCGAAAACAGGGAGTGACGGAGGCGTGGCAGAGGCTCAGCTTCGCTATCTAACGAAATGGGCGTGAAAGTGGGCGGCTAGTGTGGGAGTATGCAACCGGCAGTAGGCGTGTTTTGAGCAGAAATGCGTATCTGATGGTAAAAAGTACACAACAAATGTTCGTTATCTTAACGCAGCCAAGGAGTAAGTCTCAGCACTTGCGAAGTATTGTTACAAGTGTGTCTGCCCTATTTAGCAATTAATTAGCAAATGAATTCACCTGTTGAGCAATTACTTGCCAAACACTGCAGTTACAAATGACTCCAAACAGCAATTGTATGCCCACATAACAAATGTACCTTTACCAGGTCTAAATCTGACACACTCACAAATAATGCACTGTCTTTTAATTATTTGGTAAAATACTTTGATGTTAACTGCATGTTTTAATTATTTGCTGAATACTTTTCAATTTAATCAAGTGTGAATAAACCAACTTATAAACTACATTAGCTAAATGTTCTCGACATAGACATCTTCATTTGTACATACTAGAGATGAGCGGGTTCGGTTCCTCGGAAACCGAACCCCCCCGAACTTCACCCATTTTACACGGGTCCGAGGCATACTCGGATTCTCTCGTATGGCTCGGCTAACCCGAGCGCGCCCGAACGTCATCCCGCTGTCGGATTCTCACGAGATTCGGATTCTATATAAGCAGCCGCGCGTCGCCGCCATTTTCACTCGTGCATTGGAAATGTTAGGGAGAGGACATGGCTGGCGTCCTCTCTGTTTATTAATGTTGATGCAAATATTTGTGCTTATTGCTTAATTGTGGGGACTGGGGTGCAGCTGTATTATATATGAGGAGTACAGTGCAGAGTTTTGCTGACAGTGACCACCAGTATACGTTGTCTGCCTGAAAAACACTCCATATCTGTGCTCAGTGTGC
Source organism: Pseudophryne corroboree (assembly GCF_028390025.1). Taxonomy (NCBI): domain Eukaryota; kingdom Metazoa; phylum Chordata; class Amphibia; order Anura; family Myobatrachidae; genus Pseudophryne; species Pseudophryne corroboree. The sequence goes on along the minus strand of NC_086444.1, from coordinate 122,631,579 downwards.
TGCATATATCTGTGCTCACACTGCTTTATTGTGGGGACTGGGGACCAGCAGTATTATATAGGAGGAGTACAGTGCTGAGTTTTGCTGACAGTGACCACCAGTATATATAGCAGTACGGTACGGAAGGCCACTGTTCTACCTACCTCTGTGTCGTCAAGTATACTATCCATCTAGATTCTATACCTGTGGTGCATTTTAGTTTTGCAGTTTGCTGACAGTGACCACCAGTATATATAGCAGTACGGTACGGAAGGCCACTACTCTACCTACCTCTGTGTCGTCAAGTATACTATCCATCTAGATTCTATACCTGTGGTGCATTTTAGTTTTGCAGTTTGCTGACAGTGACCACCAGTATATATAGCAGTACGGTACGGTAGGCCACTGCTTTACCTACCTCTGTGTCGTCAAGTATACTATCCAACTAGATTCTATACCTGTGGTGCATTTTAGTTTTGCAGTTTGCTGACAGTGACCACCAGTATATATAGCAGTACGGTACTGAAGGCCACTGCTCTACCTACCTCTGTGTCGTCAAGTATACTATCCATCTAGATTCTATACCTGTGGTGCATTTTAGTTTTGCAGTTTGCTGACAGTGACCACCAGTATATATAGCAGTACGGTACGGAAGGCCACTGCTCTACCTACCTCTGTGTCGTCAAGTATACTATCCATCTAGATTCTATACCTGTGGTGCATTTTAGTTTTGCAGTTTGCTGACAGTGACCACCAGTATATATAGCAGTACGGTACGGAAGGCCACTGCTCTATCTACCTCTGTGTCGTCAAGTATACTATCCATCCATACCTGTGGTGCATTTCAGTTGTGCGCAGTATATATAGTAGTAGGCCATTGCTATTGATACTGGCATATAATTCCACACATGAAAAAATGGAGAACAAAAATGTGGAGGTTAAAATAGGGAAAGATCAAGATCCACTTCCACCTCATACTGAAGCTGCTGCCACTAGTCATGGCCGAGACGATGAAATGCCATCAACGTCGTCTGCCAAGGCCGATGCCCAATGTCATAGTAGAGAGCATGTAAAATCCAAAAAACAAAAGTTCAGTAAAATGATCCAAAAATCAAAATTGATAGCGTCTGATGAGAAGCGTAAACTTGCCAATATGCCATTTACGACACGGAGTGGCAAGGAACGGCTGAGGCCCTGGCCTATGTTCTTGGCTAGTGGTTCAGATTCACAAGAGGATGGAAGCACTCATCCTCTCGCTAGAAAAATGAAAAGACTTAAGCTGGCAAAAGCACAGCAAAGAACTGTGCGTTCTTCTAAATCACAAATCCCCAAGGAGAGTCCAATTGTGTCGGTTGCGATGCCTGACCTTCCCAACACTGGACGGGAAGAGCTTGCGCCTTCCACCATTTGCACGCCCCATGCAAGTGCTGGAAGGAGCACCCGCAGTCCAGTTCCTGATAGTCAAATTGAAGATGTCACTGTTGAAGTACACCAGGATGAGGATATGGGTGTTGCTGGCGCTGGGGAGGAAATTGACAAGGAGGATTCTGATGGTGAGGCGGTTTGTTTAAGTCAGGCACCCGGGGAGACACCTGTTGTCCGTGGGACGAATATGGCCATTGACATGCCTGGTCAAATACAAAAAAAATCACCTCTTCAGTGTGGAATTATTTCAACACAAATGCGGACAACAGGTGTCAAGCCGTAAGTTGTCTTTGTCAAGCTGTAATAAGTAGGGGTAAGGACGTTAACCACCTAGGAACATCCTCCCTTATACGTCACCTGGTCCGCATTCATCAGAAGTCAGTGACAAGTTCAAAAACTTTGGATGACAGCGGAAGCAGTCCACTGACCACTAAATCCCTTCCTCTTGTAACCAAGCTCCTGCAAACCACACCACCAACTCCCTCAGTGTCAATTTCCACCTTACACAGGAAAGCCAATAGTCCTGCAGGCCATGTCACTGTCAAGTCTGACGAGTCCTCTCCTGCCTGGGATTCTTTCGATGCATCCTTGAGTGTAACGCCTACTGCTGCTGGCGCTGCTGTTGTTGCTGCTGGGAGTCGATCGTCATCCCAGAGGGGAAGTCGGAAGACCACTTGTACTACTTCCAGTAAGCAATTGACTGTCCAACAGTCCTTTGCAAGGAAGATGAAATATCACAGCAGTCATCCTGCTGCAAAGCGGATAACTCAGGTCTTGTCAGCCTGGGTGGTGAGAAACGTGGTTCCGGTATCCACCGTTAATTCACAGGCAACTAGAGACTTGTTTGAGGTACTGTGTCCCCGGTACCAAATACCATCTAGGTTCCATTTCTCTAGGCAGGCGATACCGAAAATGTACACAGACGTCAGAAAAAGAGTCACCAGTGTCCTAAAAAATGCAGTTGTACCCAATGTCCACTTAACCACGGACATGTGGACAAGTGGAGCAGGGCAGACTCAGGACTATATGACTGTGACAGCCCACTGGGTAGATGTATTGCCTCCCGCAGCAAGAACAGCAGCGGCGGCACCAGTAGCAGCATCTCGCAAACGCCAACTCGTTCCTAGGCAGGCTACGCTTTGTATCACCGCTTTCCATAAGAGGCACACAGCTGACAACCTCTTACGGAAACTGAGGAACATCATCGCAGAATGGCTTACCCCAATTGGATTCTCCTGGGGATTTGTGACATCGGACAACGCCACCAATATTGTGCGTGCATTACATCTGGGCAAATTCCAGCACGTCCCATGTTTTGCACATACATTGAATTTGGTGGTGCAGAATTATTTAAAAAACGACAGGGGCGTGCAAGAGATGCTGTCGGTGGCCCGAAGAATTGCGGGCCACTTTCGGCATTCAGCCACCGCGTGCCGAAGACTGGAGCATCAGCAAACAGTCCTGAACCTGCCCTGCCATCATCTGAAGCAAGAGGTGGTAACGAGGTGGAATTCAACCCTCTATATGTTTCAGAGGATGGAGGAGCAGCAAAAGGCCATTCAAGCCTATACATCTGCCCACGATATAGGCAAAGGAGGGGGAATGCACCTGACTCAAGCGCAGTGGAGAATGATTTCAACGTTGTGCAAGGTTCTGCAACCCTTTGAACTTGCCACACGTGAAGTCAGTTCAGACACTGCCAGCCTGAGTCAGGTCATTCCCCTCATCAGGCTTTTGCAGAAGAAGCTGGAGACATTGAAGGAGGAGCTAAAACAGAGCGATTCCGCTAGGCATGTGGGACTTGTGGATGGAGCCCTTAATTTGCTTAACCAGGATTCACGGGTGGTCAATCTGTTGAAATCAGAGCACTACATTTTGGACACCGTGCTCGATCCTAGATTTAAAACCTACGTTGGATCTCTCTTTCCGGCAGACACAAATCTGCAGAGGTTCAAAGACGTGCTGGTGAGAAAATTGTCAAGTCAAGCGGAACGTGACCCGTCAACAGCTCCTCCTTCACATTCTCCCGCAACTGGGGGTGCGAGGAAAAGGCTAAGAATTCCGAGCCCACCCGCTGGCGGTGATGCAGGGCAGTCTGGAGCGAGTGCTGACATCTGGTCCGGACTGAAGGATCTGGCAACGATTACTGACATGTCGTCTACTGTCACTGCATATGATTCTGTCACCATTGAAAGAATGGTGGAGGATTATATGAGTGACCGCATCCAAGTAGGCACGTCAGACAGTCCGTACGTATACTGGCAGGAAAAAGAGGCAATTTGGAGGCCCTTGCACAAACTGGCTTTATTCTACCTAAGTTGCTTTTTCCTCCAGTGTTTACTCCGAAAGAGTGTTTAGTGCAGCCGCTCACCTTGTCAGCAATCGGCGTACGAGGTTACTTCCAGAAAATGTGGAGAAGATGATGTTCATCAAAATGAATTATAATCAATTCCTCCGTGGAGACATTCACCAGCAATTGCCTCCAGAAAGTACACAGGGATCTGAGATGGTGGATTCCAGTGGGGACGAATTAATAATCTGTGAGGAGGGGGATGTACACAGTGAAAGGGGTAAGGAATCGGAGGATGATGATGAGGTGGACATCTTGCCTCTGTAGAGACATTTTGTGCAAGGAGAGATTGATTGCTTCTTTTTTGGTGGGGGCCCAAACCAACCAGTCATTTCAGTCACAGTCATGTGGCAGACCCTGTCGCTGAAATGATGGGTTCGTTAAAGTGTGCATGTCCTGCATCATGTGCTGTTTGGGGACAATTTTTTTTGAAGTGCCATCCTGCCTGACACTGCAGTGCCACTCCTAGATGGGCCAGGTGTTTGTGTCGGCCACTTGTGTCGCTTAGCTTAGTCACACAGCGACCTTGGTGCGCCTCTTTTTTTCTTTGCATCATGTGCTGTTTGGGGACTATTTTTTTGAAGTGCCATCCTGTCGGACACTGCAGTGCCACTCCTAGATGGGCCAGGTGTTTGTGTCGGCCACTTGTTTCGCTTAGCTTAGTCACACAGCGACCTTGGTGCGCCTCTTTTTTTCTTTGCATCATGTGCTGTTTGGGGACTATTTTTTTGAAGTGCCATCTTGTCTGACACTGCAGTGCCACTCCTAGATGGGCCAGGTGTTTGTGTCGGCCACTTGGGTCGCTTATCTTAGTCACACTGCTACCTCATTACGCCTCTTTTTTTCTTTGCGTCATGTGCTGTTTGGGGACTATTTTTTTGAAGTGCCATCCTGTCTGACACTGCAGTGCCACTCCTAGATGGGCCAGGTGTTTGTGTCGGCCACTTTGGTCGCTTAGCTTAGTCACACAGCTACCTCATTGCGCCTCTTTTTTTCTTTGCATCATGTGCTGTTTGAGGACTATTTTTTTGAAGTGCCATCCTGCCTGACACTGCAGTGCCACTCCTAGATGGGCCAGGTGTTTGTGCCGGCCACTTGTGTCGCTTAGCTTAGCCATGCAGCGACCTCGGTGCAAATTTTAGGACTAAAAATAATATTGTGAGGTGTTCAGAATAGACTGAAAATGAGTGGAAATTATGGTTATTGAGGTTAATAATACTATGGGATCAAAATGACCCCCAAATTCTATGATTTAAACTGTTTTTGAGGGTTTTTTGTAAAAAAACACCCGAATCCGACAAAAAATTTTAAGGGAGGTTTTGCCAAAACGCGTCCGAATCCAAAACACGGCTTCGGAACCGAATCCAAAACCAAAACACAAAACCCGAAAAGTTTCCGGTGCACATCACTAGTACATACCAAATAACATGAGCGACATAATGCAGCCTACACTTAATGTTACTTACTAACACTTTTTTTTTTTTTGGAATATGGGGTAAATTTACTAAGATTCGTAATTCTCCCGATTTGGTGGGAGAATAATCACGAATGACATCGAAAGTGTAAAACTGCAACTTTTTGAATTTGTTACGATGGATTTACTAAGCTGCCGTATTTTGCCTTTTCGGGTTTTCCGATGTCGATGTCATTCGTTTTTTTTTTCAGTTTTTTACGGCAGTGATTAGCAAAACACTGCCGACTTTTTTACAATGAATCTCGGCCGGATCTGTGTGATCCGTGCTGGGGTTCATTTTTTTTTTTTTTTTTTAAATTAAACACTGTAAAATCAAAAAAAAAATTGCGTGGGGTCCCCCCTCCTAAGCATAACCAGCCTCGGGCTCTTTGAGCCGATCCTGGTTGCAGAAATATGGGGAAAAAATTGACAGGGGTTCCCCCATATTTAAGCAACCAGCATCGGGCTCTGCGCCTGGTCCTGGTTCCAAAAATACGGGGGACAAAAAGAGTAGGGGTCCCCCGTATTTTTAAAACCAGCACCGGGCTCCACTAGCTGGACAGATAATGCCACAGCCGGGGGTCACTTTGATATAGTGCCCTGCGGCCGTGGCATCAAAAATCCAACTAGTCACCCCTGGCCGGGGTACCCTGGGGGAGTGGGGACCCCTTCAATCAAGGGGTCCCCCCCCCAGCCACCCAAGGGCCAGGGGTGAAGCCCGAGGCTGTCCCCCCCCATCCAATGGGCTGCGGATGGGGAGGCTGATAGCCTTTTGTGATAATGAAAAGATATTGTTTTTAGTAGCAGTACTACAAGGCCCAGCAAGCCTCCCCCGCATGCTGGTACTTGGAGAACCACAAGTACCAGCATGCGACGGAAAAACGGGCCCGCTGGTACCTGTAGTACTACTACTAAAAAAATACCCAAAAAAAGACAAGACACACACACCGTGAAAGTAAAGATTTATTACATACATGCACACAAACATACATACATACTTACCTTATGTTCAAACGCAGGTCGGTCCTCTTCTCCAGTAGAATCCAAGGGGTACCTGTTGAATAAATTCTACTCACCAGATCGCGGGTCCCAGGGTCCTCGGGGCATCCATTTGTAATCCACGTACTTGCATAAAATAAGAAAACGGAAAGCCGAGCCACGAACTGAAAGGGGCCCCATGTTTTCACATGGGACTCCTTTCCCCGAATGCCAGAAACCCACTCTGACTGATGTCTAAGTGGGTTTCTTCAGCCAATCAGGGAGCGCTACGTTGTAGCACTCTCCTGATCGGCTGTGTGCTCCTGTACTGAGTGACAGGCGGCACACGGCAGTGTTACAATGTAGCGCCTATGCGCTCCATTGTAACCAATGGTGGGAACTTTCTGCCCTGCGGTTGACCTAAAGTGACGTCACCGCTGAGCAGAAAGTTCCCACCATTGGTTACAATGGAGCGCATAGGCGCTACATTGTAACACTGCCGTGTGCCGCCTGTCACTCAGTACAGGAGCACACAGCCGATCAGGAGGGTGCTACAACGTAGCGCTCCCTGATTGGCTGAAGAAACCCACTTAGACATCAGTCAGAGTGGGTTTCTGGCATTCGGGGAAAGGAGTCCCATGTGAAAACATGGGGCCCCTTTCAGTTCGTGGCTCGGCTTTCCGTTTTCTTATTTTATGCAAGTACGTGGATTACAAATGGTTGCCCCGAGGACCCTGGGACCCGCGATCTGGTGAGTAGAATTTATTCAACAGGTACCCCTTGGATTCTACTGGAGAAGAGGACCGACCTGCGTTTGAACATAAGGTAAGTATGTATGTATGTTTGTGTGCATGTATGTAATAAATCTTTACTTTCACGGTGTGTGTGTCTTGTCTTTTTTTGGGTATTTTTTTAGTAGTAGTACTACAGGTACCAGCGGGCCCGTTTTTCCGTCGCATGCTGGTACTTGTGGTTCTCCAAGTACCAGCATGCGGGGGAGGCTTGCTGGGCCTTGTAGTACTGCTACTAAAAACAATATCTTTTCATTATCACAAAAGGCTATCAGCCTCCCCATCCGCAGCCCATTGGATGGGGGGGGACAGCCTCGGGCTTCACCCCTGGCCCTTGGGTGGCTGGGGGGGGACCCCTTGATTGAAGGGGTCCCCACTCCCCCAGGGTACCCCGGCCAGGGGTGACTAGTTGGATTTTTGATGCCACGGCCGCAGGGCACTATATCAAAGTGACCCCCGGCTGTGGCATTATCTGTCCAGCTAGTGGAGCCCGGTGCTGGTTTTAAAAATACGGGGGACCCCTACTCTTTTTGTCCCCCGTATTTTTGGAACCAGGACCAGGCGCAGAGCCCGATGCTGGTTGCTTAAATATGGGGGAACCCCTGTCAATTTTTTCCCCATATTTCTGCAACCAGGATCGGCTCAAAGAGCCTGAGGCTGGTTATGCTTAGGAGGGGGGACCCCACGCAATTTTTTTTAAGAAAATAACCACTTTCCCACCCCTTCCCACTGATATACATGCACGGATCTCATGGATCCATGCATGCCTATCCAATCACGGGAAAAAAAAGCAGGTCTGTTTTTTTTTAGCACTTTTTTACGAGTTGTAATTTTTCACGGCAGTGTTTGTTTGTTTTTTGCTTTGCACTTCTTAGTAAATTACCGAGATTCATACTTAAACAGCCGCGTTTTGACCGATGGTGTATTCATTCGTAATTTTTTTGTTGGACTTCCAAAAAATTACGAATGCCCTCATCACTGCCGTGATTATTGCTTAGTAAATTACCGAGATGACACTTTGATGAAAAAACGGCATCTCGGTCAAAATCGGGACCTTAGTAAATTTACCCCTATGTGTCCATAACTAATACTATGCCATGTTGCCCCTAGTAACCCAAGTTCAATTCCAAGTTTTTTTTGTTTTATTGCCCAGTTAAGTGTTGTGCAAGGCATACATTTTTAACATTATAATATTCAATGTTTGTAAGAATATTCTGTTTGTTCCCTTGTTCCACAAATGTAAATATGCCGTGTTAAAGTTTACAGTGCAGTTTTCAAGAGTGCATAACCTTTAATAAAACACACAAACAAGTGTTTTCATTTTTTTTTTTACTTCGATAAATAAAGTAAAGCAGCAACACAACATGGCTACAAATGAGCATGACATACAAAGTTGGACATACAGTAGCAACAAGCAGCTGCCAGTTGCAAATTTGACATAGCAGAACCCAGTACTATGGTAACCCCATCTACTGGCAAAATATGAAGTATAATATTTATTAATAATATGTTGTGAACCCCCAGCCAGACGATACTTTTAGGGGAACTGAGGTAGATTCTGGACCCAATACACCAACCCTAACATACACAGCACGCCAGTGGCGTAACTAGAAATTTTTCTCCCCCAAGCCAAAAATTCTTTGGCGCCCCCCCCCCCCCCACCCCCCGCATAATTGGGAGCAAGAAAGGGATAAATATGCGCGCGCCTTCGGCGCGCGCTGCAAAAAAAGGGGCGTGGTTTTGTTGGAATGGGCGTGGTTTCTCATAAAGGGGCGTGGTATTGCAGGAAAAGACTACCTTATACCCCAGTTTTGCAACCTGCACGCCCAGACGTTAGCCACCACAGGAAAGAAAAATACTGTATATACTCGAGTATAAGCCGACTTTTTCAGCACTTTTTTTTGTGCTGAAAAAGCCACCTCGGCTTATACTCGAGTCAGCGTTAGGAGGGACACGGAGGGCACAGCACGCGCCTCTCCTGTGTCCCTCCTGCATCTCCGGCGGCAGCGGCGTGTGTGTGTGTTAAAGGAAGTGCACGAACCGGCACTTCCTTTAATACGCCACGGACACAGGAGAGCCACGCGCTTCGCTCTCCGTGTCCCTCCTTCAGAAGACAGCGCGGGAGCCACGGAGGGTAAGTATCTAGCACTGTGGGGCATATCTGGCACATCTGGCACTGTGGGGCATATCTGGCACATCTGGCACTGTGGGGCACATCTGGCACTGTGGGGCACATCTGGCACAGTGGGGCATATCTGGCACTATGAGGGCTGTGTACGGGTAGAGCTGCGTTTCCCACCCTAGGCTTATACTCGAGTCAATACGTTTTCCCAGGATTTTGTGGTAGAATTAGGTGCCTCGGCTTATATTCGGGTCGACTTATACTCGAGTATATACGGTAATCCTGATTCATGCCCCTTACATTATTTGTCATTTTTCCTCCTTATAGTAATGCCCAGTATACATTATGCCACATACTGCAATGGCCCTTAGACATTATGCCGCACACAATAATGCACGACACAATATGCACACACTGTAATGCCCCCGACACATTATGCCACACACCGTAATGCCCCAGACAGATTATGCCACACACCGTAATGCCTGTGACACATTATGCCACACACCGTAATGCCCCCGACACATTATGACAGGAATCGCAATGCCCGTTATACATTATGCTACACACTGCAATGCCCCTGATACATTATAGCACATACAATGCCTGTGACACATTATGACACACACCGCAATGACCTTGAGACATTATACCACAATGCCCGTGATATAGTATACCATACACCGTAATGCCTGTGACACATACCGCAATGCCCTGCCCGTTATACCCTATGCCACACACCGCAATGCCCGTTATGTATTATGCCACACTGCAATGACCCTGAGACATTATACCACATACCACAATGCCCGTGATATAGTATACCACACACCGTAATGCCTGACACATTATGACACACACCGCAATGTCCGTGATACATTATGCCACACACTGCAATGACCCTGAGACATTATACCACATATCACAATGCCCGCGATATAGTATACCATACACCGTAATGCCTGTGACACATTATGACACACACCGCAATGTCCGTGATACATTATGCCACACACCGTAATGCCCATTACACATTAAGTCCTACAGTAAGGCTTCTAATTACTTTTCAATTACCTTCTCGTTGTCAGGGGTTTCATGCACTGGGTGTCATGCTCGTTGCCAGGTGTTTCATGCACTGGGTGTCATGCTCGTTGTCAGGTGTTTCATGCACTGGGTGTCATGCTCGTTGCTAGGAGGTAGTCCTTGTTGCTAGGGCTGTGCTCCCAGTGCCACATATGACTCCAGTGCCAGATATTCCCCCACGGTGCCAGGTACTCACATGCCCCCGGTGCCAAATATAGCCCCCCCCATGTGCCAGGTACACATATACCCCCCCCAGTGCCACATATGCCCCCAGTGCCAGATATTCCCCCCCAGTGCCACATATGCCCCCAGTGCCAGATATTCCCCCCGTGCCAGATATGCCGCCAGTGCCATATATTCCCCCCCAGTGCCAGATATTCCCCCAGTGCCAGATATCCCCCCTAGTGCCAGACATCCCCCCCCAGTGCCAGACATCCCCCCCCCAGTGCCATATATGCCCCAGTGCCAGACATCCCCCCCCCAGTGCCAGATATCCCCCCCAGTGCCAGACATCCCCCCCCCAGTGCCATATATGCCCCAGTGCCAGACATCCCCCCCCAGTGCCAGATATCCCCCCCAGTGCCAGACATCCCCCCCCCAGTGCCAGATATCCCCCCCCCCAGTGCCATATATGCCCCAGTGCCAGATATCCCCCCTAGTGCCAGACATCTCCCCCCCAGTACCATATATGCCCCAGTGCCAGACATCCCCCCCCCAGTGCCAGATATCCCCCCCAGTGCCAGACATCCCCCCCCCAGTGCCATATATGCCCCAGTGCCAGACATCCCCCCCCAGTGCCATATATGCCCCAGTGCCAGACATCCCCCCCCCCCAGTGCCAGATATCCCCCCCAGTGCCAGACACCCCCCCCCCAGTGCCAGATATCCCCCCCCCAGTGCCATATATGCCCCAGTGCCAGATATCCCCCCTAGTGCCAGACATCTCCCCCCCAGTGCCATATATGCCCCAGTGCCAGACATCCCCCCCCCCAGTGCCAGATATCCCCCCCAGTGCCAGACATCCCCCCCCCCCCAGTGCCAGATATCCCCCCCCCAGTGCCATATATGCCCCAGTGCCAGATATCCCCCCTAGTGCCAGACATCTCCCCCCCAGTGCCATATATGCCCCAGTGCCAGACATCCCCCCCAGTGCCAGATATCCCCCCCAGTGCCAGACATCCCCCCCCCAGTGCCATATATGCCCCAGTGCCAGACATCCCCCCCAGTGCCATATATGCCCCAGTGCCAGACACCCCCCCCCAGTGCCAGATATCCCCCCCAGTGCCAGACACCCCCCCCAGTGCCAGATATCCCCCCCAGTGCCATATATGCCCCAGTGCCAGATATCCCCCCTAGTGCCAGACATCTCCCCCCCAGTGCCATATATGCCCCAGTGCCAGACATCCCCCCCCCAGTGCCAGATATCCCCCCCCCCCAGTGCCATATATGCCCCAGTGCCAGATATCCCCCCTAGTGCCAGACATCTCCCCCCCAGTGCCATATATGCCCCAGTGCCAGACATCCCCCCCCCAGTGCCAGATATTCCCCCCAGTGCCGCCGCCGCCGCTTTTTGGAGGGACACGGAGGGTACAGCCTCTCCTGTGTCCCTCCTGCTGCATCATCTCCGGCGGCCGCGGGTCAAATAGGGGGAAGTGCCGTCCGTGAGCCAATTAGAGCTCACGGACGGCACTTCCCCCTATTAGACCCGCGGCCGCCGGAGATGATGCAGGAGGGACACAGTAGAGGCACACGCTGTGCCGTCCGTGTCCCTCCAACAAGCGGCGGCGGGAAGGAGAAAGCAGACTGACATGCGGGCGCTCGTCCGCATGTCAGTCTGCTGTAATCAGTGGCGCCCCCGCAGCCCCTCGCCCCCAAGCCACCGCGAGGACTGCGGGGGCAGTAGTTACGCCACTGCAGCACGCTAGGAAGAGGAAGATGGCTCAAGTGTACAGGAAAATAACTCACAGGCTACAAATCCAAAAAGAACACAACCCCCTTTCACCTTGAGGGAGTTGTACATTCTGGCCACACAAGCCAAAAAAAAAAAACATAGAGGCAACATGTCAAACATGGGTGCTGGGCATCTGGAGAGACATCACTTTCTCTTCTTTTTCCCCGCCTGATGTTGTTCTTCACGGCTCGGTCTGCGAAGTGACCTTCGAGGGCCCTGCCCAGTGGGATGTTCTTCCTGGGCAGAGGGAGGGGAGGGAGCAGATGTGGCTGGCTCTCTGCCACTGTGGGCAAGGCAGCCAGCGATGTCCTGGAGCCCTTGCAGAATGGAATTTGCAATTTGTTGGAACAAGGAGGCGAGTTGGTCTTGGCCCTGCCTGATCTCTGCCAGACCTTGGCAGAGTTGAGCTACACCTTGCTCCACACTGGTTCTGTGCTCAGTGAGCTGGGCAGGTATCTGGCTTACCTCCCGGATCATCCTGTCCTGAAAATTATTCAGACTCTCACCATACCTGGCAATTTGAGACAGGATGTCCGGGATAGCAGAGGGTTGGGTGGGGGGCCAGTTGGAATCTGGACCGATGGAATCTGTGGTCCCACACTGCCAGAGACACTAGGTCCCCCCACCTCAGCCTCAGCCACATAACCCTCCTCTGACTCTACCTGCTCACCCACATGTGCTGTGTTATGTTAAAGGCAAATAGAAGAATGAGTGGAAAAAGGGAAAAAAAAATCAACATAAGACTTTTGTAACCACTAAATTAGAATTTTAGGAATATGTGTGTAAACTTACCTGGCAAGTCATGTAGATTAACTATTTCAGGCAGGTCCGTGTCCATATGAGACACCCCACCCGCCTCCATCGCCAGCTCCTCAAGATCTGTGTATTCCACAGTGGCAGCTGGACCTCCCCCTGTTGCCCTCGAGGCATTCCACTCCGCAGACCTCTTGCCCTTCAGGCGGGATTTGAAGTTGGCCCAACTACATATGTGAGTAGAATTAGGGGTAAGGGACATAAAAGTTAAGAATACCTATTTTTCTTGATAGTACACATGTTATGTATTTGGTTGCTATAGGCAACATCACATCTAGCTAAGTTTGTAATAATAATTAGGACAGAAAATGGTGTGTCAATATACACTTACCGTCTTCTAACTTCCTGTGAGGTGCGGACAATTGAGCCGACTTCATTAACAGAATCAGTAATGTCCCTCCAGATGCGATCTTTGGTTGCAGCACCCATGTTTTTGCTGCCTCTATGAATTTTTTCCATGGCCTGTGTGACCAAAAACACGTAACTCCCTCTTAGTGAAGGCGGGCTGTCTTCTACGTTTTTTGTATGTAGCCTGTGAGCTATCGTCCTGTCCCTCCTCACCATCTTCCTCTTCACTAGCTGGTTGTGTACTTTGGGTTTGTGATGGTAGTCCAGAATCGCCCTCAGTTTCCCCAGTATCTGTGTCTGGCAGGGGATTCACACCTAACTCCTGTGTATCAGAAGATGGGGTTTCAACAGTACTGGGTCCTGCTATTTCAACATCCGCACTGGCAGCTTGCAGCATCTGTCTCCGCAGCGCTAGGCGCCTAGCTGTCTATGCGGACATCTGCTGCTGCACCATGTCCATCTCTGCAGCCATCTGCTCACGTGTAGCCATGTTGCTGGTGGCATGTGTGTTTGCACAGCTGTCTTGCGATTTATAGCTGTGTTTGATTTCCAGTGCGGAAATTCGCACACGTGTCAATTATGCAAATTGGTCTAGTAATGGCTATTTAAACGCCTTGTATGCAGCCTGTGTGTGTGGGTGTATGGTGAAAAATACAGAAGCAAGGTGGACGTGGTGCATAGCACATTTCTGAGTGAGTTTTTAATGCAGTATATTGCATAAAAATGTGCGTTTGTTATCTTGCAAATTTCTTACTGTTGTGTTACGGTTGGCGTATTTAACACAACTTTTGTATTGTTTTGAAATTAGTTAGTATATTACAAAACAGAGTATCTATGGGTGTGCAATGCTCCTTTGTAGTGGTTTAAAATTTGTTCATTTTGTATGGTGTTTTATGTTTAATTTATTCTCTGTGTTTACATGTAGTATCTAATAGTTATGTAACATGTCATTTGCAGTGTGCTCATTCTAGGGGTGACAGTGTGTGTGTTGCTGTTCTCATTGGCCTTTGCTCTCTCTTGTAGGTGGCTCTATTGTTTTGTGACCGGAATATTTCTTTTGTGCCGAAGTAGGCCATTTTTTTTTCAGTTTGGGACACAATTGTCCATTCATTTTCTGAGCAGGTAAGTGGCCTATTATCTTACTCCTTTTGTTTTATATTATTTTTTTGTTTTTGTTTTTTTTAGTATTCCATACTTAGTAGGTAATTCATATCTTGCTGTAGTAATTATATGGGTATGTTTGTATTTTTTTATTTTTTTATTTGTGATGGTAAACTATGTTGTAGCTACGTAGCTAACTGTGGCTTAATGTTTTTTGTTTGTTTGTTTATTTTTCAGTAGTTTCAGCATGAAGATATGGAGTACGCTCCTGCAGTAAGTGTTTGAACACCCATACACTTTTTTTTTTAATTTTTGGCAATGTGTGTTGTTAATTGATTGTGTGTTTTAATGATTCTTACCTTCATTTGAAGTTGGTGATGTCCATATATGTGGCAGCAGAAGCCCTCCCACCCCAACCTGCGGAAGCACTCCCACCCCAACCTGAGCAAGCCCTCCAACCCCAACCGGCTTCTCATCCTCCAAGGCAACGGAGGCGTGCAAGACCACCAATTTTCCGTACTCGTGTCACCCTTTTTGGGATGCCTGATGATGTGGTATTGCGCAGATACAGGCTGCCAGCTCATCTAATCCTAGACACTCTCTCCATAATAGAGAGTGATCTGGAACAATCCATTAGGTATCCTACAGCAATACCAGCATTGACACAATTTCTTGCTGTGTTACATTTTTTGGCCACTGGCTCATACCAACATGTAGTTGGGGACCTGTCAGCCAAGCTTTCATACGGCGAGTGAAGCAATTTATCACAATGCCTTTGGATGCTGGTGCCCTGGCTGTGGTGAAGCGGCAATTTTAGGAAGGGGGTAGTCGCTTCCCACACGTTATTGGGGTTGTGGATGGGACACATGTTGCCATTGTTACGCCAAGACATAATGAAGAAATCTATAGAAACAGGAAACTGTTTAATTCTCTGAATGTAATGGTTGTTTGTGGCCCATCCCTCCAGATCCTGTCCCTGAATGCTAAGTTCCCAGGGAACTCCCATGATGCCCATGTCATTCGACAATCAGGGATATGGCAAAGATTAAGAAAGATGGAAGGCCAAGACATGTGGCTATTGGGTGAGTTTTTATTTTTTTATTTTTGGAACAGTCATATTGTTTGAATTACATTCTTTAATGTTGCTTTTATCCTTTTTCTCTTCTCATAATCTAAAACAGGAGACCGTGGATATCCTTGCACCCCCTGGCTCATGACTACTTACAGTAAACCCAGGCCAGGACCACAGTCGGCATTTAACTCTGCGCTTACTGCCACTAGACAGCTGGTGGAGCGCACAATTGGTGTTCTTAAAGGGCGTTTTCGTGTGCTCCACCGCACTGGTGGCGACATCATGTATTCGCCGGAGATGGTAAGTAAAATTGTGGTCCTGTGCGCTATACTCCATAACATCGCTGTAAGGAGTCGCGTAGAGCTTCCCCACACGGAGGAATTGCCGGATGAGGAGCCACGGGTTGGGCGGCCATTCCGTGGGGGGAGTGTGAACCACCGGGGTCATGCCGTAAGGGCTCAAATTGTGCGTGATTATTTCAGGTATGTTTATTTATATAATTTTTTGTCTCCCCAATCTGTCTGTACGTGTTTAGTTTGTTGGACTGATGGCATTTAGCTAGCTTGGTCTGAGTGTGTTGCTTGTGTTTTGTGAGTATTTTATAGTGTTTCAGTACAGAATTTATCTGTAATGTTCTCCTTATCATGTTTGTTGTATAATATTGTTGTATACAATGGTATTACTGTTTATTTATTTTTTTATTTTTTTATTTGGGGTAATTGTTTTATGAAACAAACACAATTACAGCAGCCTTTATTTTTATTTTTTGTATGTTTGGCTTGTGCATCTGTTTACCATACAAATGGCGCAACATCTGATCCTAAAAAACAAAAACTTTGTGACTTTGTGTAGCTGATTGTTCCTGCAAAATGTGGTGAGTAAACAGAATTTAAAACTTAGTTGTGTTTTTTCGGACCCCAAAAATAGCAAAACAATATACATGTGTGTGTGTGTGTGTGTGTGTGTGTGTGTGTGTGTGTGTGTGTGTGTGTATCTAAAGTTTACATTTTTGTGCTCTCTCTCTCTCTCTATATATATATATATATATGTGTGTAGACTTATATGTTTATAAATTGCGGCCATATATTAATGGTATATGTGTTGTCAAAGTCAGAAAAATGTCTCAATGCACGTTGCCATATTTGCACCGCACACTGGTCCGTGCTGCGCATGCGTACGCTCTCCCGTGGAAGCGCATACCCGCAATAGCGTGCACTCGCACGCGCAGTATGCGCATTTACGGTAGAGTTTATGTGATCGTAGCGTGCGACTCATTAGTTACAAATGTTCACAATTAATGTAGTTTATAGATCATGATCCCTTTGATAGTTTCTGTAAGTTTGGTTAAAGTACAATGTCCCAGAGCTGAGGAATCCCTCTTTGCATCGTACGAAGGGTCTAACAGGAATCATACTGCAGTGTTTGGTACCCATCGGAAGAGTATTTAATTAGCAATATTCCGGTGTTGGTTTGGAGCGTATTAATCGCTCGTGCGAATAGTTATGGACATAAGAAGTTTATGTCCATTTCTATGATTTGCACATACTCAGGTATGCGGCGGGAAACCCAGTTTCCCACCCACCTGAGCTGTTGGAAATCGTCACAGCCCACCTGTATGAATCACCCTATGACCTTTTGTTATGATGCAGGGCCGAATTCCTTCGGCCAATGGACAATGGGATTGTAGGGACTAGGAGATTGCATTGTGTGTGGGGCATAAATAGGCAGGCCGACCATATCCAAACTCACTCTCTCATCAACGGTTATCTGCTGATAATCGGGAGCTGGATATCGAGGCGCTGGCGATCATACCCTTTGTGCGTAAGTTCTCTCCATAATCATTGTCTTTCTGCGAGCCAATCTCTCTCTCTCTCTCTCTCTCTATCTCTCTCTCTCCTCTTTTCTCTTAAATACCTTATAGTATTATAGTATTGTATTGTATTTCATTTAGGTCAGCGTAGTATTGTCTTATCGTATTTATTGTTTAGTTCTGTGGTTAGGAGGTCTCTGTTATATTGTAGCGTATCATATGTACTGTTATCCCCTTTTACAAATATATTAGATATAATACAGTTAATAGGCTTTGGAAACCTAAACCAGTATCAGTGTATTTACTATAGTGTTAAGTGTTCACTTGAGCGTCGGTGACGCTCAATCAGCTTTGTAGTTAGTCAGGTTACACAAGGTTGCATTTACACCCTGTACTCACATTAAGGTATTCTGTGTGTTTCATCGGTATAAGGTTTAACATAAAGGTATAGTGTTGTGAGCGTCTGCATCGCTGGTGACCTCCTCGTGGTCTCTAGCGTACGCTACGTTACAGCGAATCTTTCCCCTAGACATAACCAATAACGTGTCCTGTGATCCCTGGGCCGTGAGCGAACGTGACGCCTGAGCGTCTCGCCTACGGCTGAGCGATCGTTACGCAACTAGCGTACCATTACGGTACTTCTTAAGTAAACAGCGTACAGTGTTCTTAGCTTCATAAAGGGTTGTTTATACGACAAAGGAATTTAGCATTGTCAATTGCGGGCTCGTCCGGTCCTTTTCACATCTGCACTAGGTAGATCAGCAGACATTATCCCTCCAGCAAAGGGTGGGAGGTTGTCTCACAGTGCTGACGGGATAAGCGTCTGCTTCGCTTAGATAAAGAGTGCTGAAGGAACCCGGTAACCGGAAGTAAGAACAAAACGCTTGTGTCTTTTTAAAACTGTTTATTTTTCTTTTGTCTTGCGTACGCATACATACCTGCATTTCTTTTCACTTGTGTATTTCATTTTTTCGTATATCACTATTCCTGTTTGCCAAATTTTATAGTTGATAGAAAGTGCTAAAAAGAGATTTGCTGTTATTTAATAGTAGAGGTGATAGTTAAAGTATAGAACAAACACACGGTTTGTCTGAGATACAAGGCAGTCAGTGTGGATTGCGGTAGATGATCAGGGATCACCTACATCGATAAATAAATATATTGTGTTACGGTGGATCCTTTGCATTGCGTACACGTGTCGCTAACAAAGACTAGCGTACGCAATCCAAAGGCAGACGCACGCAGCGTTCATTACGCAACGTAGCGTCCGGTTACGCTCACGTAGCTCAAGTCACGAAAAAGTTGAATTAGCGCAAAGCGATAATTAGCGCAAGGCGATAATTAACGCACAGCGGTAGATAACGCGAAGCGGAAAATAACGCAAATCTGTTTTTAGAAAATCTGAAATTTAGTTTAACAGATCCTGCTCCTAATTGGTAACACTCTTGGCCTGAAGACAATTTCTGCGCAGAAATAGATATAGAAACAAAGTGTACATGTGTTGAGTGAGTGTGTTTTGTATACAAAAGTTTATATAACTTTAAGGTGGAACCAAAAGGAAAGCCGAGTACTCGTCAAGGGACATACGTGTAAGTGACATATACGGTGGCCAGGGAGGCATCCCTGGTTAAATAATATTTGAGCATTAGAGTATAGCGGACCATAAGGTAACAAGACCAGGAGGTCATAAGGTAACAAGACCAGGAGGTCGTAAGGTAAAAGGTCCGCTATAAAAGTCCAGTGGCACAACGCCTGGGGTGTTGGTGCAGAACCCATATAGGCCATAAGCTCTTGCTGAAGGAATCGCGGCCGGAAACATCGATTCCATTGGTCTTTCAGTACATGACAAGTAGTGCTCGTGTACTGAACGATTGGACCGCACGTAATTGTGTGCAGTAGTTAGTGATCTGACCTAATACCATTAGAGTAAAGTGGTCACAAACGCTATTTGTACATTCTGACGTGATTTGTGTAATTTTTTATTTTTGGAAGGGAAGTTCGCTGGTCACTCAGGAACTATCTAACAACCCCACCTTTACTGGAAAGAGTAAGTGTCCTGCGGGTAACCCTCATATGTTCCAGTAAACTGAAGGTTCCATAGGGGCCCTGTATCGAGTACGCCAGCACCACGTCGGTGTGATCAGGTCGTATTGGTCGAGGTGGGCGAGTGAGTGGGGTACTCGGTAAACCGCCACCGCCGGCCTACTGTGGAGTAATTTGGTTGTCTGAAAAGGCTTGCTGAAAACCTTGATACAGAGATCCAAGGAGGACTAAGCAACACCTGCAGACTATGGGGGCCAGTTGCTCAGGTAGGGGGCGATCAACCCTGGTTCAGGTTGATTCTGTGAACCGACCAGTTGGGTCGGCACGATATGTAATGTGTGAAAAATATGGAATTCACACCGAATCTTTATGTGATGAATGGGAGAGAATGACTGTACAAGACAGGGACAAATTCCCAAGAATAGGTAGCTTCAGTCCAGAAGTGTTACAAAATTTAAGGAGGAGGATATGTCTCGTAAAATCAGCAAAGAGACGAATTCAGCATCATGATTATTTACAGTTATGGCACCAGGAAGGTGAGATACAGAGAGGTTTGGCTCTGGCGGCAGGATCTGGGGCAGTCAGGAAGTTGATTGCCACAGCTCCTCCCCCACCATACATTGCAGGAGAAAAGTTGATTGCGGAGAGAAACGCACTGGGTTGTAAAACACAAACTCTTAGTAACACTGTAAATGTTAATGATGTTAACCAAATAACTCATGCAAGTATTAACCCGTGCAAGATGTACCCTGTTTTGAACCTTCCTCAGGAGTGTGATCAAGAAGACGATTCAGCAACAATTTCAGCTCTCTCTCTTGCAGCCACCATAGCAGAGACCACAGTAGGCACAGCGACACCCACGAGATTAGTGAAAGCCCCTAGCGGAGGGATAGGTGAGGTCGTGTCAACGGGTAAGTACGGCACCATGCACTACACTGAAACAATTGTACCACAACAAGCTGTAGAATCTACACAGGAAGAGGCTGTTAGAATTGCTCCTGTAAGGGTAATAGCAGTCCCCAATGGAAAAACAGATGTCTCTGGAGCCACTCCCATAAGGAACATTGCCATGTACACTCCATTTTCCAGAATGGAATTAAGAACAATAGTGTCCGAATTTCCTGACCCCAGGAAGGATTTAGTTGCTAGCCAAAAATACATCAGGGATTTAGGTAACACGGTAGAACCCAACAACAAGGATTGGCAGATACTGCTAAGAGCTTGTTTACCTTCCAATGTTGATGCAACTCAGTTTTTAGCTGATTGTGCATTGGATAAAGATGTACCGCTTACAGACGTGTACAACAAGGATAATGTAAAAAGGATAAATTTACAGCTAAAAGAGTATTTCCCAGCCGTTGTTAAATGGAATAAAATATTTTCCATTAAGCAAAAGGAGTCCGAAACGGCAACAGAATATTTTCACCGGGCACTATTAGAAATGGCAAAGTACACTGGTATAGAAGACATTAAGACCAACCCAAACCATCGAGAAGTAGCAGTATCTGTACTGATGGATGGTTTGAAAGAAACATTAAAAGCTAGGGTACAGACCACGCAGCCGTGTTGGCGAGGTCTGTCAGTGTCCACCTTGAGAGAGGCTGCTATTGATCACGACAGAAATATCACTAGGCACAGGGAGTCGCAAAGTGATAAGTTGATGTCCGTAAGTATACAGGCGCTGACCACAAGGCAGCCTGCGTATGTACCACCGAATCCTGTGGGTAAGGCAAGTGTAATAACATGTTTTTCTTGTAACAGACCGGGACACTTTGCACGAGAATGTAGAACAAAGAATGTACAAAGGTCTTTTCAACCCCCTAGACAACAACACAACACACGACATTGGGAGCAGGGTCCACAGAGGCGGAGTTTTGAGCCACATACAGGGGAAACAAAAAGATATCCCCCAAACAGAGACTGGCATGCCTCTGGTAGTTCCCAGCTAACTCCTTCACAAGTAGTTGCTGCCAGCGGGATTCAGGGAGGTCAGCATACCCAATAGGGGTGTGGCCATACCTGTAATCTGCAGCCAGTTAAGTTGATTGCTAGTCTTGGAAACGAACCAGAAATTGCAATCAATGTAGCTGGTAAAACTTTAAACTTTCTTGTAGACACAGGGGCGGCCAAGTCAGTGATAAATTCGACAGTGGGCATGAGAACCACTGGTAGGACAATTCCAGCCATGGGAGTAACAGGAGTAGTCCAGCACTACCCTGTTAGCAAACCAGCCGAGATTACAATAGGGCCTTTGCATACCAAGCATTCCTTTTTGCTGGCTGCATCTGCACCAACTAATCTCCTGGGAAGAGACTTACTATGTAAAATGGGTTGCGTCATTTATTGTACTCCTGAAGGTGTATTCTTGGACATCCCTGAGAATCACGCTCAGGAAGTACGAGACATGTTAGACTCCCCATCAAAATTAATGTCACACACCATGATGACAAATAGGAACCCATCCCAGGTAGAAGAGATGACATCTCAGATACCAGAGTCACTTTGGACAAAAGATGGACAGGACACTGGATTAATGGCAAACGTAGCTCCAGTAGTAGTACAAGTAAAAGATGGTAGGATAGCTCCAAAAATCCCACAGTGTCCTCTGAAGCCAGAGGTGGAGTTAGGAGTTTTTCCCGTAATAGAGCGCTTGCTACAACAGGGCATTCTAGTAAGAACGTCCAGCACAGCAAATAGTCCCATCTTCCCTGTTAAAAAGAGTGGGGGGAGGGGTTACAGGCTAGTGCAGGATCTAAGGGGGATTAACAAAATAGTTGAGAGTCAGTTCCCCGTAGTGCCTAATCCAGCTGTCATCCTAATGCAAATTCCTCCCACTGCCAAATTTTTCACTGTTATTGACCTCTGCTCCGCTTTCTTTTCGGTACCTCTGCACCCTGACAGCCAATATTTGTTTGCATTCACATACAGAGGAGTCCAATACACGTGGACTCGGTTACCCCAAGGTTTCATAGATAGTCCAAGTATATTTTCTCAGGCTTTGCATGATTGTTTACAGTCTTTCCAACCGGAAAGTGGATCAGTATTGATACAGTATGTGGATGATTTACTGCTGTGTTCAGATTCACTGGAAGCTTCCCTGAAGGATACGAAACAGCTCCTGTTTCATCTTTCAGACACAGGTCACAAGGTTTCCAAAGACAAGTTGCAATTATGCCAGACTAAGGTAAAATATTTGGGACACTGTCTAACACAAGGACTGAGACACCTGACCACTGATAGAATCCAAGCCATTAGAGACATGACACTGCCACAAACCCAGCAACAGATCAGGACGTTTTTAGGAATGTGTGGGTATTGCCGTAATTGGATCCCAGGGTTTTCCATATTGGCACTACCTTTGCAGGAAATGGTCTCCTCAAACAAACCTGATCGGATTTCGCATACAGACGAATCTGAAACAGCATTTGAGAGACTCAAACAGTGTCTAACGCAGGCACCTGCACTAGGTATGCCAGACTATGGGAAACCCTTTGAACTATACGGAACAGAAAGTGCTGGGTGCGCAGCAGGTGTACTAACACAAAAACACGGTGATGCCAGCAGGCCAGTTGCATACTACAGCGCTCAGCTAGATACGGTAGCGCGGTCCCTCCCCACATGCTTGCGTAGCGTTGCAGCGATAGCATTGCTAGTGACAAAAAGCGAAGATGTCGTGCTAGGCCACAACCTCACAATCCATACACCGCATGCGGTATCTGCCTTATTGAATTCTGCCCAAACCAGACACGTCTCATCAGCAAGGTTTACGAGATGGGAATTGGCATTAATGGCCCCCGTAAACATCACCATAAGGAGATGCAGTGCATTAAACCCTGCAACATTTCTCCCAGGTGTGCCTGGACAGGCACAAAGGGTGGGAGGTGAGAGTGATGGGGAAGGAGGATTTAATGCAAAGGAAGATACACATGATTGTATGGAATATTTGACCCAAAATTTTACCGCAAGGCCTGACATCAGTGACAATCCACTAGAAGATGCAGAACTCACGTTCTACACGGACGGTAGTTGTCACAGACAGTCAGACTCGGGAGACTTGTGTACTGGATACGCAGTCGTAGATGACCAAGACACCTATCACTGACCTGGTTTGGGAGTGTTGTGGACTCGGGGCTTCTTCCGATGACCGGGAAGAGGAACCGCCACTGGGTCGTAGTAGAGATGGCCGGATGTAGGTCTTCCTCATGCAGAACTAAGACGGCAGGCGGGAGGCCCAGAGGAATTCTTGTAGGTCTCCTGTAAGACAAGACTTGTAGAAATAATGAAGGCTGGGGTACTGAGATATTGGAGACACTGTGGTATTGGAGGCACTGAGGTACTGGGAGTACAGGGAGTGCTGGGAGACCCTTGGAGGCACGGAGGTGTTTGGAGGCACGGAGGTGCTTGGAGGCACGGAGGTGTTTGGAGACACCGAGGTGTTTGGAGGGACGAGGTGCTTGGAGGCACGAGGTGCTTGGAGACACGGAGGTGCTTGGAGGCACGGAGGTGCTTGGAGGCACGAGGTGCTTGGAGACACGGAGGTAACTGGAGGCACGGAGGTGCTTTGAGGCGCGGAGGTGCTTGGAGGCACGAGGTGCTTGGAGGCACGAGGTGCTTGGAGGCACGGAGGTGCTTGGAGGCACGGAGGTGCTTGGAGGCACGGAGGTAACTGGAGGCACGGAGGTGCTTGTAGGCACAGGATGCTTGGAAGCACAGGTTGCTTGTAGGCACAGGATGCTTGGAAGCACAGGTTGCTTGTAGGCACAGGATGCTTGGAAGCACAGGATGCTTGCAGGGACAGGATGCTTGGAAGCACAGGATGCTTGTAGGCACAGGATGCTTGGAAGCACAGGTTGCTTGTAGGCACAGGATGCTTGGAAGCACAGGATGCTTGCAGGGACAGGATGCTTGGAAGCACAGGATGCTTGCAGGGACAGGATGCTTGGAAGCACAGGATGCTTGCAGGGACGAGGGAGCTCTGGATCATAGCTTCCACAGGAGAAACGAAGATACTCAGGCATCGGATCTCTGCCTGGTATCTGATTTTAAATTCCCCGCCCTAGCCTGATTGGCGGAGCAGGCAGGTGACGTCAGACCTGCTCCGCCTCCTTGCCCTCGCTTGTGATGGCGGCGCCCTTGCTTCCGGGAAGCCGCCGGAGAGCAGCGCCGACCCGCCGCTGAAGCCGGAGACTGACAGGGGAAGAGAGGCGCCGGGCAGACCAGGCCACCCGCAGGGACAAGCGCGGTCGCCGCTGCCCGAGGTTCGTGACAGTACCCCCTCCTCCAGGAGTGGCCCCTGGACACTTCCCGGGCTTAGTCGGATGTCTGGAGTGGAAGATCCGAATCAGACGAGGAGCCGTTACTTCAGTAGCCCCAATCCAACTTCTCTCCTCAGGTCCATAACCCTTCCAGTCCACCAAGTACTGTAATTTTTTATGAAGATAACGAGAGTCCAGAATAGCTTTGATTTCAAACTCCGCTCCAGCTTCTGCCACTACGGACGTTGGCCTTGGGAGTGCTGAGTGGAATCGATTCAGTATGAGGGGACGGAGTAGAGAAACATGGAAGGCGTTAGGTATGCGAAGATGGGCAGGCAAACCCAGTTTACAGACCACAGGATTTAAGACTTGTAGCACAGGGTAAGGACCGATGAACCTTGGAGCGAATTTCATGGTGGGCACCTTCAACCGGAGATTCCGTGTGGACAGCCATACCCTGTCCCCAACTTTATATTGAGGTGCGGCTTGCCGTTTCTTATCTGCAAAGAACTTGTACCGAACAGAAACCTGCTTAAGATTAGCATGAACCTTTCTCCAAATTTGTCCAAAGTGTCGTAGAGTGGACGCTACAGCAGGAACCTCTATTATCGGAAGGCTTGGAAATTCCGGAACACGGGGATGGAACCCGTAGTTGACGAAAAATGGTGATTCCCCAGTGGAAGAATGAAACAAATGGTTATGGGCAAACTCCGCCCAAGGCAACAATTCCACCCAGTTGTCCTGTGAAGGAGAGAGATACAACCGAAGAAAAGTCTCTAGATCTTGATTGACTCGTTCCGTTTGTCCATTTGTTTGGGGATGATAAGCCGACGAAAACTTAAGTTTAATGTGTAGAGTTGAACAAAGGGCTTTCCAAAACCTGGCGGTGAACTGTACTCCACGGTCAGAAACAATCTCTTGTGGCAACCCATGCAAACGAAAATGTTCTCGGATAAACAATAGAGCCAGTTTCGGTGCTGTCGGAAGACCAGTCAAGGGCACAAAGTGTGCCATCTTCGAAAAACGGTCAACGATAACCCAAACGGTGTTGCAACCCTTGGAACAGGGCAAGTCAGTGATGAAGTCCATGGAAATGTGAGTCCAGGGTCTCACAGGGATAGGCAGAGGACGAAGTAACCCTGCAGGAGGCAGACGAGGAGATTTATGTTGTGTACATTGGGGACACGAATTAACGCAATCTTGTACATCCTTCCTCATGGTGTTCCACCAGTAAGACCTTTGCAGAAACTTGTACATCTTCTGAGCGCCGGGATGACCGGAAAACTTGGAGTTATGGACCCACCGTAGTATTCCTGGGCGGAATCTAGCTGGTACGGACATTCTTCCAGGAGGAGGAGCTGGAGTAGTTAAAGCAGCAGAGACAGAAACTGGATTCAGAATTAAACCCCGCTCCGGAGGTTCATCCTCGTCTGTGGGAACCTGTGAACGGGAAAGCGCATCTGCTTTAATATTGAGAGTCCCGGCACGGTACTTGATAATGAACGAGAATCGGGAAAAGAAAAGTGCCCATCTCGCCTGGCGAGGATTCAAACATTGTGCGGATTTGATGTACAGTAAATTCTTGTGATCCGTGTAGATGGTAAACACATGTTTAGCCCCTTCTAGAAGATATCTCCATTCTTCCAAGGCAGATTTGATTGCCAAGAGTTCCTGGTCTCCAATAGAGTAATTTCGTTCGGCTGGAGAGAATTTACGAGAGTGGAAGCCACACGGATGTAATTTCTTATCAGAGGAATGCTGGGAGAGGACAGCCCCCACCCCGACTGAAGATGCATCAACTTCTAAGAAGAAGGGTTCCTCGAAATTTGGTTGTTGGAGAACTGGAGCCGTCGTGAAAGCTAACTTTAAGCGAGAAAAAGCTACAATGGCTTCCGGAGGCCACAAACTAGGATTAGAACCCTTTCTCGTCAGGGCAGTAATGGGTGCAACAATGGTGGAGAAACCTTTAATGAATTTCCTGTAGTAGTTCGCAAAGCCCAGGAACCTTTGTATTGCTTTCAGGGAAAGAGGCTGAGTCCAATCACGAATGGCCGACAACTTTTCCGGATCCATGCGAAGCTCCGTCCCCGAGATGACATAACCGAGGAACGGAATAGATGTTACTTCAAAGGTACATTTGGAAAGCTTGGCGTAGAGATGATTCTCTTGTAAACGGTGTAGCACCTCTTTGACTTGAGTCCTGTGTTCGACAAGATTCTTGGAAAAAATCAGTATGTCGTCCAGATATACCACAACGCTCTGATACAGCATATCACGAAAGATTTCGTTGACGAATCCCTGGAAAACCGCGGGAGCATTACTAAGACCAAACGGCATCACCAAGTATTCGTAATGCCCATCTCGGGTATTAAAGGCAGTCTTCCATTCATCCCCCTCTCGGATGCGTATAAGATTATAAGCTCCTCTCAAGTCGAGTTTTGAAAAAATGCGGGCACCACGAACCCTATCAAATAACTCTGTGATTAGTGGCAAGGGGTATTTATTCTTAATAGTAATGTCGT
Organism: Pseudophryne corroboree; assembly: GCF_028390025.1. Taxonomy (NCBI): domain Eukaryota; kingdom Metazoa; phylum Chordata; class Amphibia; order Anura; family Myobatrachidae; genus Pseudophryne; species Pseudophryne corroboree. The sequence goes on along the minus strand of NC_086444.1, from coordinate 122,604,484 downwards.
TTAGGCCGCGGTAGTCGATGCATGGTCTCAACCCCCCGTCCTTTTTCTTCACGAAAAAGAAGCCTGCACCAGCAGGGGAGGAAGAGGGGCGAATGAATCCCTTGAGCATATTGGACTTAATATACTCCGACATGGCTTGAGTCTCGGGAAGAGACAGAGGATATGTGCGACCACGAGGTGGCGTCTTCCCTGGGACAAGGTCAATAGGGCAGTCCCAAGGCCTGTGAGGTGGTAACAGGTCAGCAGCTTGTTCCGAAAATACGTCCTTGTACCCTTGATATGCCTCCGGAATGTGCTCTTCATCCGTTTTGGAGGTAACACGGAGCGGACAAACAGGAGTAAGACAATTAGTGTGACAAAAGGAACTCCAGGACAGAATTTGTGACGACTTCCAATCGATGTGGGGGTTATGACTTTTCAGCCAAGGCATTCCAAGAACCAGATCATGGGGCATTTCTGGGATTACCAAGAGTTCCAAATCTTCCTGATGTAGAGCCCCGACCCGCAGCTTAACTGGCCCCGTGCGCCACATTATGAGACCTTTGGAAATTCTAGTCCCGTTGATAGCCGTCAGTGAAATTGGCCGCTCGATAGGCCGTAACTTTAAACCCAAACTTTGGGCACAGAAGGAAGAAACGAAGTTCCCTGCAGCTCCGGAATCCAATAGGGCTTCACAAGACCTGGAGACTGAATTGGAGACTAGAGTTACTGGAAGCAAGCAGTCCGAAGTTGGAGAAGCTTTTGTCGTAACTCCCAGCTTGACTCCTCCGGAACAAGCTAGGTCTGCCCGTTTCCCGGACGGACTTTACAAGATTTAAGAAAATGATCTGCGGCTCCACAGTAAAGGCAGAGTTTACCCTCACGACGACGCTGTCGTTCTTCCGGAGACAGTCGGGAGCGGTTAATTTGCATGGGCTCATCTGAGCTAGGTGAGGCCACCGGCCTAGGAGTAGGATTCCGGAACCTGGAACGATCCGAACGGTTACGTTCTCTTCCACGCTCCTGCATCCGAAGATCCACCTTGACGCAAAGGGAAATCAAATCTTCTAATGGATCCGGCAGATCTCTAGTAACCAGCTCGTCTTTCAGCCGGTCGGAAAGACCGTTCCAGAAGGCAGCTCTCAGGGCATCATTATTCCAGCGTAGTTCGGAAGCAATGGTCTGGAAATGAACCACGTACTGGCCCACGGAACGGGCGCCCTGCCGAACACGGAGCAAATCGGAAGAAGCAGTGGTCATTCTGCCGGGCTCGTCGAAAATCCTTCGAAAGGACGAGATGAAGTTGGTGTAGTTGGAAACCATGGGATCAGATCGTTCCCATAATGGAGACACCCAATCCAAAGCAGAACCTTCCAACAGAGAAATAATATATGCTACCTTGGACCGGTCTGTAGGAAAGTTGTGTGCAAGTAGCTCGAAATGTACCTCGCACTGGTTCAAGAAACCACGACAATTTTTGGGATTCCCATTATAGCGGGACGGAGTAGGCAACTGAAGGCGTGGAGTGACACCGGCCGATGGTTGAACATTGCTGGCAACGGCAACTGGTGCGACTGCTGGAACAGGAGCCGGAATTACTGAGGCCAGAGACGCCTGAATCTGATCCAGACGCCCGGACAACTGCTGGAGGTACTGCATCACCTGACCTTGTGCTGCTTCCTGACTTTGCACTCGAGAAGCCAGGTTCTGGATGGCACTAGAGTCCGTGTTCCGATCCCCCGAGTCCATGAGGCCTGAGTATACTATCACTGACCTGGTTTGGGAGTGTTGTGGACTCGGGGCTTCTTCCGATGACCGGGAAGAGGAACCGCCACTGGGTCGTAGTAGAGATGGCCGGATGTAGGTCTTCCTCATGCAGAACTAAGACGGCAGGCGGGAGGCCCAGAGGAATTCTTGTAGGTCTCCTGTAAGACAAGACTTGTAGAAATAATGAAGGCTGGGGTACTGAGATATTGGAGACACTGTGGTATTGGAGGCACTGAGGTACTGGGAGTACAGGGAGTGCTGGGAGACCCTTGGAGGCACGGAGGTGTTTGGAGGCACGGAGGTGCTTGGAGGCACGGAGGTGTTTGGAGACACCGAGGTGTTTGGAGGGACGAGGTGCTTGGAGGCACGAGGTGCTTGGAGACACGGAGGTGCTTGGAGGCACGGAGGTGCTTGGAGGCACGAGGTGCTTGGAGACACGGAGGTAACTGGAGGCACGGAGGTGCTTTGAGGCGCGGAGGTGCTTGGAGGCACGAGGTGCTTGGAGGCACGAGGTGCTTGGAGGCACGGAGGTGCTTGGAGGCACGGAGGTGCTTGGAGGCACGGAGGTGCTTGGAGGCACGGAGGTAACTGGAGGCACGGAGGTGCTTGTAGGCACAGGATGCTTGGAAGCACAGGTTGCTTGTAGGCACAGGATGCTTGGAAGCACAGGTTGCTTGTAGGCACAGGATGCTTGGAAGCACAGGATGCTTGCAGGGACAGGATGCTTGGAAGCACAGGATGCTTGTAGGCACAGGATGCTTGGAAGCACAGGTTGCTTGTAGGCACAGGATGCTTGGAAGCACAGGATGCTTGCAGGGACAGGATGCTTGGAAGCACAGGATGCTTGCAGGGACAGGATGCTTGGAAGCACAGGATGCTTGCAGGGACGAGGGAGCTCTGGATCATAGCTTCCACAGGAGAAACGAAGATACTCAGGCATCGGATCTCTGCCTGGTATCTGATTTTAAATTCCCCGCCCTAGCCTGATTGGCGGAGCAGGCAGGTGACGTCAGACCTGCTCCGCCTCCTTGCCCTCGCTTGTGATGGCGGCGCCCTTGCTTCCGGGAAGCCGCCGGAGAGCAGCGCCGACCCGCCGCTGAAGCCGGAGACTGACAGGGGAAGAGAGGCGCCGGGCAGACCAGGCCACCCGCAGGGACAAGCGCGGTCGCCGCTGCCCGAGGTTCGTGACAACACCATAGAAGCGGAACCGCTAGGCCCACCTCACTCAGCCCAGGTTGCTGAACTGGTCGCCCTAACCAGAGCATGTGAATTGGCTAAGGGAAAGTCAGCCAATATCTACACCGATTCCAGATACGCGTTCGGGGTAGTCCATGATTTCGGAGCCCTATGGCGGCTCAGAAATTTCATGACGGCAGCTGGCACACCGATAGCGCATGCAGCTCATATAAAAAGGCTTCTAACAGCGATACAGGAACCCGACAGAGTGGCTGTTATCAAATGTAAAGCACATACATATAGTCAAGACCCAGTATCCCTTGGTAACAGCCGAGCAGACGAAGCTGCAAAGCTTGCAGCTGCTACCCCCATACGGACAGACACCACACAACTGATGGTATTTAATACCATCAACACACGAAAGTTGTGTGAAATGCAGAATTTGTGTTCCACTCAGGAGAGAGCAGTCTGGAAGGCAAAGGGATATGGCCAGGAGTCCTCAGGGCTCTGGACGGATGGACATGGTAAACCAGTGGCCCCCAGGGCATACCTTCCGTGTCTGGCTGAAGCAGCTCACGGGCTGACTCATCTAGGCAAGGAGGGGATGTGCAAATTGGTAAGAGCATACTGGTGCGCCCCAGGATTCTCCTCTCATGCTAGTAAAAGAGCAATGTCATGCCTTACCTGTCTGAGAAAGAATATTGGAAAGGCAATACCTACAGAACCATCCCATATCCCACCTGCCGGCGGCCCTTTCCAAGTAATACAAATTGACTTCATTCAATTGCCCCCATGTAGAAATTTAAAGTATGTACTTGTCTGTATAGATGTTTTCTCAAATTGGGTCGAAGCTTTTCCAGCAGCTACAAATACCGCTATGTTTACAGCTAAGAAAATTGTGCAGGAATTTGTATGTAGATATGGTATCCCTAGAATCATTGAAAGCGATAGGGGTACCCATTTTACAGGTGATGTCTTCCAAGGAATGTGTAAGTTGATGGGAATTGATAGCAAGCTGCACACTCCGTACCGTCCACAGGCGAGTGCGAAGGTCGAAAGAGTGAACAGCACTATTAAAAATAAATTGAGTAAAGTAATGGCAGAGACAGGATTGACGTGGCCAGAAGCTTTACCCATTGTTTTGTATAGCATCAGAACCACTCCCAGGTCCCCTCTTAATCTGTCCCCTTTTGAAATCTTGTTTGGTCGACAACCGCATGTCATGATTAACCCTCAGGATGATTTGAAATGTAACAATGAAGTAACTGTAAAGTACTTGATTAACATGAGTAAACAGTTGAGGAATCAAAATGATAATCTGAAGTTGGTGATTCCTGATTTACCAGATAGTAATTGTCATGACATTGAACCTGGGGATTATGTAATGATACGAAATTTTCTACGCTCAGGTTGTCTTATTGATAGATGGGAAGGACCATACCAGGTCTTATTGACTAGCACCACAGCATTGAAGGTTGCTGAGAGAGAGACTTGGGTCCATTCATCCCACTGCAAGAAGGTTGCTGATCCAGAGAAGTCCCGTGATAAGGAACAGACGGTAGAGGTTGTATCACTAGAGTGTCTGTTCCAGGAGGACTGAGGCGGCACCTGAGCCTTGAAGACCGAAAGCAGCTGTCGACTCCCCTCTCCCTTTTATTATTTTCTCCACTTCCCATCCCCTCTCCCTTAAAATTTCTGTTTCCCCCTTCTCAATCTTCTCCATTTCCTCCTCAAAGATGGACTTGCCCAAAGAGACTGTGATCCGGATTTTGATGTTGACCATGATGTTGACCAGAGCAGTCTATTCCGGCGAGAGTACCATAGAGGTCGAGAGAGGTTCTGGAATGGGTTCCGATTATGATGATGGAGGCGTAGTTTTCCAAGATCAACCAATCCAACAAGCAAAGGCGAGTATCAGAAAACGATCCGATAGAAGAAATTGTGATGGATTGTTAGCTGAGGAAAATTGTATCTGTAGGCTCTGTGATAATCTGGTTGAAGATGGATGCATAAAGAAATGCCAATCTAGTTTTAATATCCATATAGACCGGCATCCATTGAGTGACTATCACTCCTTAGTGGGTAACGTGTTAAACCAAACAGATTGTTGGGTATGCTCTCAAGTACCTCAGGGTCACAGTAAATCAGGGCTAGTACCATTTCCTTTAACGTTAGGGGAGGTACTTGAGCTAAGTGGTGGGAGACCGGTGGACCGGAGGTTTAACATCTCCAGCCCTCCTAGTTTGAAGCTCCACCAATACCATGTGGATAGGTCCCTCATATGTTTTAACATCTCCAATCCCAGAAAACCGGGAAATTGGGAAGTGTCATGGAGCAACCTTACCATGACCTTTTCACACAGAGCAGATAGAATGCCTACAGATACAGAGCTCGTACGCCACATAGCCAGTAGAGGAAAACCTTTCCGGTATCGATATACCTTAGGAAATAGGGTTACTAGAGTTGGAGAGGTATCACCAGGATACTGTGCACATATCGTACAAACCGATACGTGCATTAGGCAGATGGAAGAATTAGGGTCAGGAGATTTCACCTGGAAGGTTTGTAACATGGTCATGTCCTTCTCCGTCCCATATGTTCTCCCCGATGATGCATATTTCATATGCGGGAGAAAGGCGTACAAGTGGCTTGCCCCAAACTCTGAAGGATTGTGTTATATTGGAAAAGTATTGCCTGAAGTGATGACTGTAACACATGACAAAATGAAGGACATACACCGTGGTGCCCAAGCTCCTTATACTCACACTCATTACGAACACCGAGTTAAAAGACAACTGTCAGAAAGGTTAGAGCATCCGGCCTCTGATCTTATCCATGAATCCACCGGGATTCAGGTTCTGGTAGCGTTAGATTTCACTCGTACCGCTCGAGGAGTGATGAATTATAGATACATTTCCGCACTCGCCAATTTGTTAGATAATATCACTGAAATGTATGATGACACGTTTAGATACACTGGAAGAGAACTTCAAGCTTACAAAACAGAACTAGTTCAGCATAGGATGGTTCTTAATTATCTTACAGCAGTAACAGGCGGATATTGTGTTACATTGGCAACACAGTACGGCATAAAGTGTTGCACGTATATCACCAATAGCACCGAGGATCCGGTAGAGGTCATAGACCAAAAGATGGATGATATTCTGCAATTAAAGTGGGAATTTCGTCGAAAACACAATCTCACCCTTGCTGCTGTAGGTAATGAGCTGACTGGTTGGGTGTCATGGTTGAACCCGCGAAACTGGTTCTCCGGTTTGGGAGAGTGGGCTCAAGGAGTCATAATGGATGTTGGAAAGTTTCTACTGTGTATTTTGGGTGTCGTTATATCGTTTGGATTGATATTTAGATGCGGGCAGGCTTTGATGAGGTGTAAACAAAGTACGAAAGTGATGAGCTTGAGGAGTGAGGAAACTGTAATTAACCTGGATTTGATTTATGACCCAATGCTAGAAACCATGACGTAATGATGTAATGAGTATACGGTCCGTCTTTCACCCATTTCTATGTTTTCCTCCGAGGTACCAAGACCCACGTAGACGAAGGATTTGATGAGCCAAGGGGCCAACAACGGAAAGATGGAAAGAAGAAGAGCAGACGACCTGATATACAAGATTTTGATGGACAATGCCATGGGTACCCCAGTTTCCCTAGGAACTTTAAAATCACGCTAGATCAACATTTTTGTAAATCCATGGACGTTGTTTGCTTTACTCACGATTTATGAGCAAAAGCACAAAGAAGAAGACTCCAATCAACCGACACCAATCAAGACCTCAATCGACGAATGTACTTTTCCCTGACATAGAATATCATTGCATTTTCCATAAGTGTTCTTTATCTTCATCTCTACAACCCTCAGGTAATGACACACATAGACGATAGGGAATTCAGGCACAGATATCAGCAACCACATACCTCCCCCATTCATGTATCATCAACTAAAATGTGCATCCCCATTTTGTTACAACCACAGCCGAAATGAGCTCGGTAAAGTTTGACAGCCCATCCACAGACCTGTACCACAGGATAAGAAGGAATTCAAATGTATACTTCGCAATACCTCGAAGCTTGATTTACCACACGTACGGCACGATGATACATGACCCTCCAAACATGGACTCATACACACATGCTTCTGCTTTCTCACTAGGTCATACCCTCTTCACACCTTCTCCTCTCTCCTCCCCTACCCAACCATGGAAATCAATTAACCCCTGACTTACATTTTTCTCCTTAAATGTTTTGTGGCAGTTATTATTGACTGCCAAAGGGTGGACTGTCAAAGTCAGAAAAATGTCTCAATGCACGTTGCCATATTTGCACCGCACACTGGTCCGTGCTGCGCATGCGTACGCTCTCCCGTGGAAGCGCATACCCGCAATAGCGTGCACTCGCACGCGCAGTATGCGCATTTACGGTAGAGTTTATGTGATCGTAGCGTGCGACTCATTAGTTACAAATGTTCACAATTAATGTAGTTTATAGATCATGATCCCTTTGATAGTTTCTGTAAGTTTGGTTAAAGTACAATGTCCCAGAGCTGAGGAATCCCTCTTTGCATCGTACGAAGGGTCTAACAGGAATCATACTGCAGTGTTTGGTACCCATCGGAAGAGTATTTAATTAGCAATATTCCGGTGTTGGTTTGGAGCGTATTAATCGCTCGTGCGAATAGTTATGGACATAAGAAGTTTATGTCCATTTCTATGATTTGCACATACTCAGGTATGCGGCGGGAAACCCAGTTTCCCACCCACCTGAGCTGTTGGAAATCGTCACAGCCCACCTGTATGAATCACCCTATGACCTTTTGTTATGATGCAGGGCCGAATTCCTTCGGCCAATGGACAATGGGATTGTAGGGACTAGGAGATTGCATTGTGTGTGGGGCATAAATAGGCAGGCCGACCATATCCAAACTCACTCTCTCATCAACGGTTATCTGCTGATAATCGGGAGCTGGATATCGAGGCGCTGGCGATCATACCCTTTGTGCGTAAGTTCTCTCCATAATCATTGTCTTTCTGCGAGCCAATCTCTCTCTCTCTCTCTCTCTCTATCTCTCTCTCTCCTCTTTTCTCTTAAATACCTTATAGTATTATAGTATTGTATTGTATTTCATTTAGGTCAGCGTAGTATTGTCTTATCGTATTTATTGTTTAGTTCTGTGGTTAGGAGGTCTCTGTTATATTGTAGCGTATCATATGTACTGTTATCCCCTTTTACAAATATATTAGATATAATACAGTTAATAGGCTTTGGAAACCTAAACCAGTATCAGTGTATTTACTATAGTGTTAAGTGTTCACTTGAGCGTCGGTGACGCTCAATCAGCTTTGTAGTTAGTCAGGTTACACAAGGTTGCATTTACACCCTGTACTCACATTAAGGTATTCTGTGTGTTTCATCGGTATAAGGTTTAACATAAAGGTATAGTGTTGTGAGCGTCTGCATCGCTGGTGACCTCCTCGTGGTCTCTAGCGTACGCTACGTTACAGCGAATCTTTCCCCTAGACATAACCAATAACGAAAGAAACAAATATTCCAGCGCGTCACTAACACCTAACTCATGCACTTTTGGGTCGTATGTGCTGAAATAAGCAGCTCTCAACTGGACAGTACTGACCTGTCCACACACAAAACTGCACCAAGGATAATAATATATTACCAGAGAGCGCTTTATCCAAATATATTGAATTTATTACATATATATCACAATAAAATATAAAATAAACACATGTACACATAAAATTATAATTGAAGTTAAAAAATCCTCCCTGCTGCAGCTGATTAAATTTAACCGGTTATTTATATTATATCCAAATAGAAGTACTTATTGTAACCATATTTTCAGTGAAAAGTCCCGAACAGTATATAGTCCTTATTAGGAACAATTTATGGATGCTTGCTGTTTAATTCCAGCTATAGGATTTTTTCCCACATGCTCATGGAGATCTCCTTATATGTCAGATAGAAGCCGGCTTTCTACTCCCGTTAATTAATGCCGCTGAGTGGCCAGGTGCGTAGGATACTTATGCTTTAGTATCTGTTTAACGGACTTTTTTCGTCCTACTCTCACTGTGCTAGATAGGGCCACATTTGCAAAATTGTCCACTTTACTCACAGCCAGGAGTGGATCCGTTTGATCTCCGTGGACGGCCCCCGTTGTCGAACACAGCCACAGTGGAGAGAGGCACCTTCCTGGATTACGGGATACCTGGAGAATCTCTAGAGACGATTAGCATCCAAACTTGGAGATAGATGATTTTTTAAATTCCTAGCCTTCTGAAATACCACTCTAGCCGAATCTCCCAACCAAGGATTGAGAACTTTATCCAATTTCAGGAGTTCAAAGTTTTTATTTATGATTTTCCTAACATCCTCAGCATACGTGTTATATTTTGTTACAAAGGGCATGATATGGTTGTTATCATGTCTAGCTTTTAGTGCCCCCAAACTGGTAGTCGTAGATAAGAGAGAATTTCTTTCTCTATTGACTACCCTTTTGAGGGAATCCTCCAGGAGTTTCTTGGGGTAACCCTGGTCAAGAAATGCATCTGTAAGAACATTGGATTGTTCATAAAACATATCTTCATCAGTACAATTGCGTTTCATCCTAAGATATTGTCCCATAGGTATATTGTCTTTCCATTTACGGTGGTGGCAACTGCCATAATTTAAAAAACTGCTGCAGTCCACCTCCTTTCTATAGGTTTTAGTGACCAATTTGTTGTCCCTAACCGAGAGAGCAATATCCAGATAATTAATGTGTGTAGAGTGACAAGAGTGACTAAACTTAAGCCCAAAAGTGTTAGAATTAAGATAGGAAAGAAAAGAAGATACACTAGAAGCCCCATCCCAAATAATAAACAGATCATCAATGTACCGTAATCCTTAATGTGATTGGTCCACCGATATTTAAATAGCATGCTGGACAGCCCTGTGTCATCCTCTGACGAAACCGCACACTGACAATTGCGGAGAAACGCGTAAGGACTGGGGCTTATTCTATACGGATGTCCTTCCTGCTACCAGCGGATTCCGGCTGAATAATACCCTCTTGGTGTTATTGTCCATGTATGGATGCTAATCGTCTCTAGAGATTCTCCAGGTATCCCGTAATCCAGGAAGGTGCCTCTCTCCACTGTGGCTGTGTTCGACAACGGGGGCCGTCCACGGAGATCAAACGGATCCACTCCTGGCTGTGAGTAAAGTGGACAATTTTGCAAATGTGGCCCTATCTAGCACAGTGAGAGTAGGACGAAAAAAGTCCGTTAAACAGATACTAAAGCATAAGTATCCTACGCACCTGGCCACTCAGCGGCATTAATTAACGGGAGTAGAAAGCCGGCTTCTATCTGACATATAAGGAGATCTCCATGAGCATGTGGGAAAAAATCCTATAGCTGGAATTAAACAGCAAGCATCCATAAATTGTTCCTAATAAGGACTATATACTGTTCGGGACTTTTCACTGAAAATATGGTTACAATAAGTACTTCTATTTGGATATAATATAAATAACCGGTTAAATTTAATCAGCTGCAGCAGGGAGGATTTTTTAACTTCAATTATAATTTTATGTGTACATGTGTTTATTTTATATTTTATTGTGATATATATGTAATAAATTCAATATATTTGGATAAAGCGCTCTCTGGTAATATATTAATAACCAATAACGTGTCCTGTGATCCCTGGGCCGTGAGCGAACGTGACGCCTGAGCGTCTCGCCTACGGCTGAGCGATCGTTACGCAACTAGCGTACCATTACGGTACTTCTTAAGTAAACAGCGTACAGTGTTCTTAGCTTCATAAAGGGTTGTTTATACGACAAAGGAATTTAGCATTGTCAGTGTGTGTGTGTGTGTGTGTGTGTGTGTATGTATCTATAGAACTATCTAGAGACATATATCTAAACATTTGTCATGTTTAGTTTATTTTGCTTTTATCCTACAAACCTACAATACTATTAATTTTGAAGCATGACTTTTGAATACAAAATGTTCATAATAAGTGTGTGTGTGTGTGTGTGTGTGTGTGTGTGTGTGTGTGTGTGTGTGTGTGTGTGTGTGTGTGTGTGTGTGTGTGTGTGTCCACGGGTGCGAATCTCCACTGATGCGAACTGTACACACTGTCCAGCACATTAATGTACACATATCAATAAAGTTTAATACAGATGACACCATAAAATTACAACCAATCAAATGCCACCACACACTATAAATATATGCCCATGTATGGAAAACGCCATTGGCACCATGCGCGCAGCTGCCTTCACACACGGGGAGCTGCGCGTGTTAACTGCGATAATGGACCGCCGCATAGGCCGCGCAGGGCCCTTTATTCCCAATAGGGTTAAGCGCGAGGCCTACGCGGAGGTCTGCCGCATACTGCGGGGACGGACACGGCGCACAATTATCCAGCTTGAGCGGCGGTGGAGTGACCTCCGCCGTCGCACACCGGAGCTGTTGGCGGAGCTGCGCCAACAAATACGCACTCGCCGCCGACGCAGTAAGTTAAACGCATTACAATAAACATGTTTATTACACTGAGATTAGTAGCAGAAACTTTAAATGTAAAGACTGCACATTTTCACTGAGAAGTGCTATTGTGAGATAATTAGCAGACTGTGTAATTACACTATTGTAGCACAAACATGACACAACAAGTTTCCAAATTGTGTGTGGTTAGGGCTTGCAGTACTGACTGTGTAGCAAAGTGCTTGTGAAAAAGTGAATGTTGTACTGAGTCGTTACACAGGCTGTAGGCTGAACACATTAATAACTTGCTCTGTGTATTTAACATGGGACAGAACAATGTAATTTTGAAATGCTGATGGGAATTTATTTGTTCAAAAACCTAATTTTTACATATGTCATTCTAGGGCAAGCACAACGGCAAGCAGTGGCTAAAAGGCCTCAACAATCTCCACCAGCCCAATCTCCTTCCCCACCTCAAGTCCCTGAACCCCAACAACAAATTTCCCCTTCATCATCCACAACCTCCCCCTCTCCGCCCCCCTCCCCCTCTCTTTCCCAATCCCCCTCTCCGCCCCCCTCTCTTTCCCAATCCTTCTCTCGCCCTCTCCCCCTCTCTTTCCCAATCCCGCTCTCCTTCTGTGGCACAATCCCCCTCTCCGCCCCCCTCCCCTTCTGTGCCCCAATCCCACTCTTCGCCCCCCTCTCCTTCTGTGACACAATCCCCCTCTCTGCCCCCCTCCCCCTCTGTGGCCCAACCCACCTCTCTGCCCCCCTCCCCCTCTGGGTCCCAACCCACCTCTCTGCCCCCCTCCCCCTCTGTGGCCCAACCCACCTCTCTGCCCCCCTCCCCCTCTGTGGCCCAACCCACCTCTCTGCCCCCTCCGCCTCTGTGGCCCAAACCACCTTTCCGCCCCCCTCTGTGGCCCAACCCACCTCTCCGCCACCCTCCCCCTCTCAATCTGACCCACCCTCTGTAACCAGCTCCCCCTTCCATCCTCTTTCCCCAATCCAGACTCCTTCCCCCATCCAGACTCCTTCCCCCATCCAGCCTCCTTCCCCCATCCAGCCTCCTTCCGCCATCCAGCCTCCTTCCGCCATCCAGCCTCCTTCCCCCATCCAGCCTCCATCCCCACCTACTCAATGGGCAGCAGAGGCCCCGGAGGCACTTCAGGGAGGTGCGCATGTGCCAGAGGTGAGTAAGTTGACACACATTGACATTTAATTTGTTACCTAATTTAACTTCACATTCAAATAAATGCAGTGTTGTACTGGGGACAATCTTGGACCAAGGTAAAATGTTTGTCTTCTTCATCATGGTATGGATGTTGCATTTACATTTGTGTGAGGATCATTAGATGTACAGTGTCTACGTCTGCAATGTTTAGGCTGCCCACTCTAGGTCGACACTCATTAGGTCGACAGGGTTGCCTGGACAACAGGGTTTATATGTGTTAGATTATCAGCAAAACAGTTAGACCTGAGTGGAGTTTGGTATGTTGTTGGACTTTTACACTTGTGCCTGGGCATTCCAATATTTGCACAGTCAACTCGCATGCTTCACTTTGTTAGGCAGGCTTAGGACACAGTGATTTGCTACACTACCGCTTACATCGTAAGCATTCACAATTGCAATTGGAGTACATGTGCCGCATGAAGGGAAAAATACAATTACACATTTGTCATGTATCCATACATAACATGTTGATCTTGTGACATTTACAATTCGCACATGTCGGCCTACAGAGGCTGACGTCCAGCCAAAGCTAAATAGAAAATGACTGGCTATTGAGTGTGCTGCAAAAACCAAACAAAAATATACAGTGACACATGTAAGGGGTGTGGATCGACAATGTTTAGGCCCAGCAAAATGCAACAGGCAAGAACACAGTCTGTAACTGGATCCTTAGGCTGCTCATGCATGAAATTTGGACCACTGGTGCTTTCCCCTGTATCCCTGTGTGACAGTTCAAGTCTGGGGACATGTGTTGTTAAAGTTACACTTAAAAAATGAATTGAAAAAAAAAAAACCTTGTTTGACCTTATGTAGTAAGGCAGGCTTTCAGGGACTGCGGGCATGCTAGGATATGTTGACCTTCTGAAGATGTTGATATGCAGTGTGATGATGCAGGGCCAACCCCAAAAAAGACAAGTCTGCTTCACTCCAGATGTGAATGAATCCCAGCATGCTGTGGTACACTTTTAAAAAATTTTTCCCCCAATAAAAAACATTGCTGAGCATGCTTGTGTGTTGGTATGCTACTGTTTTATCATTCAAACATCCATGATGTAGTCACTTTGCCATTAAAGTGTGCTTTGTGCCTTGCTTGTATAATAGGTAATGTGAGTAAGTTTGTAATGTTTATTTTGCCTCTTCATTTCAGATGTTGCAGTTGGAGATCCCACAACTTTGCCAGGAATTGTGGCCAGGCTAAAATCAAATTTGAGGGCCGTGCTGGCTGACTTGGAAGAATTGGAAACATTTTTCTAAAAAAAAATATATATTTTTTTTTATCCAAAAAATAGTTTTTGTCTTTAAAAAAGAAAAAATTGCAAAAAAAGAAAAAAAAATGTTGTTCAAGTTAAGCGGGTGTTGTGTTTATTAATGCTATAAAAGAACAGCAGATTGGCGTGCAGAAATTGGTGACGTAAAACAGTTCACACATCTTACTTAATAATAGTTTTTTAAATTACACACACAAAAAAAAATTATGACAGTTAGGAGCTTATTGATTAGAAAAACATGTAAACACATTTATTCACACACTACACCTCTACATTAAAAAAAAAACAAATTAGCTTTAGACCAGGCACATTTACATCTCTTTTAAATTACAAGAAAAAATGTTGATGGCCAGTTATGCCTACAAAGTGTTCTGCAGGTATTCTTTGAAGACTTAATTGGTCATGAGCATTATCAGTCATTACACTAATTGGAATCGTAATTGAGGAAGGCTTGTTGAGTTTGAACTGAAAGGTGTAATTTAACTTTAAAAAAAACATTGCTGTGCGTTTTTTTGCAAAAGCGTGTGCAATTTTAAGAAGAATGTGTAAATCTACGAGAAGTTAGGATTTTTACGATGAGGTTTGTGGTAATTAGTGCGATGTCATTTGGCATACGCCTACTTTGTGTAATACTGCGTACGAAATAGCAAAAATACGTTAGGGGCGGATATTCGCTATTGTGCAACGTATTCGCAATTTTGCGTATATGTTGTGCGAACGAAAAAAATAGAGATCAACTCGGAATCACCCCCCATGTGCACTGCAGGGGGGGCAGATATAACATGTGCAGATTTGTTTGGGGTGTGTTTAAACTGAAATCTAAATTGCAGTGTAGAAATAAAGCAGCCAGTATTTACCCTGCACAGAAAAAAAATAACCCACCCAAATCTAACTCTCTCTGCAATGTTATATCTGCCCCCCCTGCAGTGCACATGGTTTTGCCCAACTGCTAAAAAATTTCCTGCTGCGATCAACTTGGAATTACCCCCAAGGTTTTGCCCAACTGCTAACAAATTTGCTGCTGCAATCAACTCTGAATTACCCCCATAAAGCAACACACTTTTGCAGCAAGCTGCACAATAGCACTGAACAACAAAACAGTGGTGAAACATGGTACTGCAAGTATAACACAGAATGCACAGCAATGTGAATGTGACATTGCCAGATTCCAATTTCTAACACTAATCCTTTATTTTGCCCCATCCTTCTACCTCTATCAGTCCCCCTTGTCTCCAATATCTCCTAGTCTCTCTTTTCCTCTGTTTTCCATCCACCCCTCTGCCTGCCTTTTCCCTCCTCTCCTGTTACCCCACTTTCTGTCACCTCTGCCCCACTGTGAGCCTACTACTACACCGTTCAGTCCTGCTCCCTCCCTTTTTTCCTTGTCATGTCACCTCACCTCCATCTGCATCGCACTGTACTCTCTCTGCCGTCCTCCAACAGTTTCCCTTCCTAGCTTAGGAGCCCGCACCAACAGTACACGTGCTGTATCCCTGCCATCCAAATGAATCTCACTTCAATGCTAAAGAAACCCTGATAATTCTCATTCGCATTTCTCCCACAAACTCACACCCCCTACCCTGTGACCTCTGCAATGCCAGATCTGTTTGCAACAAACTGGTCCCCACCCATGGCCTTAACTCTCTGCATCTCCTAGCCATTACTGAACCCTGGATTACCCCCTCTGACACTTCTTCTCCTGCTGCTCTCTATGCTGGGGGCCTCATAATCTCACACACACACCGACCCGGGGGTCGCCATGGTGGTGGTATTGAGATCCTTTTTCCCTCTAGCTACTCTTATCAACTCATACCCCTAGAACCATCCCGTACATTGTCTAAATTTGTGGTCCATGCTATATGCCTCTTCCAGCCTGTTCATCTTTGAGTAGCTGTCATTTATTGCCCCCCTGGCATTCCCTCCAAATTTCTTCACAACTTTGCTTCCTGCCTTCTTCACTTCCACTCTTCTGACATTCCCTCCATTATCTTAAGCGATTTCAACATCCCAATCGATATCCCCACAAGATCCTCCTTAACCTCACATCTTTGCTTGGTCTCTCCCAGTGGACCTCCTTGAACTCCCATTTGAATGGGATCTCACTTGATCTTATCTTCACCTACCGTTGTGATATTTCCCATTTCTCCAACTCCCCATCCCCCCTCTTTGACCACCCCCTGCTCTCTTTTAACTTATCTCTCTCTGCTTCTCCATCTTTACCTCCTAAGGCTATCATCACTAAGCATAACATTGAAGCTATCAACACCACTTCCCTATCCTCCCTGTTCGACTCACTCATCTATCCTATTCTCTCTCTCAGCCACTTTCCTATACAATGCATCCCTTACTTCGGCTTTTGACTCAATTCACCAACCACTATTCTCCATCGCAGATCACCACTTCAACCCTGATACACCAAATGCACCAGATATCTGCAAAAATGATCACGTACTGCTGAGCGACAGTGGAGGAAATCATGCTCTGAGGCAGACTTCCTCCATTTCAAACTTACAGTATGCTCTCGTCTTTCAGTGCTGCCCTTTCCCTTGCTAAACAGTCATACTTCATGGTCCTCATCTCCTTCCAGTCTTTAAACCCCCGGCGTCTCTTTGCCACTGTCAACTCCCTCCTCAGCCCACATCCACCTCATCTCCCCTCCTCACTCTCTGCTCTTGACTTTGCCACTTCACATCCAAAATTCACTTCATACATTTTTTTTAAATTGGATAGCAGCAATCCAAAATTAAGAGCGATGGGAGAAATGTTTTTTTTTTTTTTTTGTGGTGAAAACGTTGCACCCAATTGAATTCCCCCTGATGTGTCCAAATCTCTATGGTAACTCTGGGGGTCATTCTGAGTCTGACCCGTTCGCTCGCTGCGTTTTAACGCAGCAGAGCGAACGGGTCCCTGCTGCGCATGCCAGACGGCCGAAGGCCGTAGCAGCGATGCGATCGCCTCTGCCTGATTGACAGGCAGAGGTGATCGCTGGGCGGGAGGGGGCGAAACGGCGGGGTTTGGCTGCCGTTTCGTGGGTGCGGTCTGGCCAACGCAGGCGTGGCCGGACCAAACGGGGGGCGGACCGCAGCGGCTGCTTGATGTCACACGCAGCAGCTGCGGGCCGGGGAGCGATGAGTAGCTCCCGGTCAGCACGCTAAAGCTGCGCTGGCCGGCAGCTACTCTTGAAGTGCAAAGGCATCGCCGCTGTGCGATGCCTTTGCACTTGTGCGAGGGTGGGCCGGACTGACATGCGGGGCGGACTAGCCCTGTGCTGGGCGTCCCCTCGCATGTCAGGGAAGATTATCGTAGCTGTGCTAAAGTTAGCACAGCTACAATCAACTCGGAATGACTCCCTCTGTACGTACAAAAATTGGGACAAATGTGCGATGTGGCTCACAATTAAACATCGTCCACCTGTGTTAATATGGGAATAGCGCAGGGATCAGGCCCAGTTTGAGGAAATCTGCATGTCACGACCATTATTCGTACTCAGTTCTATGTTTAGAAATACTCTATAATGTGTTTTACCATAACATGGTGTGACAATTTGTATCTTTGATGCCTACAGCAAAGTGGAAATAGGAATGGACATTCGTGGATGTATTTTGCAGTGAAACATTTTGTACTTCTTGTCAGCTTTAAGAAGAAATGAAATGTACTAACAATTACTAATTAAAAGTCACACTACTGCAGTGATTCCCCAGCAGGGAACCATTATGCTGTGTTACTATGTATGCTCACGCACCATCTGTCACAGGCATCCCAACACAGACTGAAATGTCAGCCAACTTATAATATCTGCTTTGTCTTAGCATCCATGGCAAAAATATTCTGCTTCTTAAGGAGCGAAACAGGGCTAATGTAAGACAGAGCCAAGGAACTGTAAATGAGAAATCTGATGATCAGAAGGAAAACACCCCACTTATCACATGTAGGAGGGAGAGATGCGGCTGATTTGCCAAAAGTCTGTTTTGCAAGAAAGCGGAGAGATCATTCTTCCGGCAGCCCTATTGTAATTAGGAGGCTTTTCCTTACAGGCGCTGATCACTAGCACGCAGTACAAGGTGTCTCCTCGCTGGGCTATGAAACAACTTGTTGTAAAAGGAATGTAAGGAAATGGGAGTGTAAATTTCAACATAAAGAACATGCCAATAAGATGATATTACACAAATGAGGTCTAAGGTGAAAAAAACACGTCTACTGTAGGATCATTAAATGTAACAAATGTATACCTGCAGGGGATTGCTGGCATATAGGACATTTATTAATCTTTATTACAATTACTGGCAGGCAAATTCAGTGCGTTCATCATATTGCTTTCTCACTGCTAAGCTTCTGCTCTTGAGAAAGTGGGTTATAGTACAGTACACATGTATAGTACTGACTCAGTATTATTATTATTATTATTATTATTATTATTATTATACATTATAGTCATCTTAACCTTAATGTGTAGGCACACTGGGCACCTGCCCAGGGCCCCACAATTCTAGGGGCTTTCAACAAGGGGTGGGTGATGGTCACACAATCAAAGCAGCCAGGCACATTCTCTACCTGTCTCCCAGCATGCAGCCAGACAGTCAGCATGCTGATTGATAGATGGCTGGAGCTATACACCAATCAGAGTGCTGACAGCCATTCACTAGCAGTATGTGGAGACAGGGCACAGGACTGCATGAAGAGCGTGTTATGATGTTTTTTAATTGGTTCTCGTGTGAATGGGTGGGTATGCTTAGCCTAGGGCATAGAATGCTGTTAAGATGGCCCTGATTACAATCATGTTAAACGTTATACTGTCAGTTAAGATGCTTCAAGTAACTTACAACCATGTCGGCATGATGCCGTTAGCATTCTTCCATCCACTTATAGTTTGTCAACATAATGGGCTGAATGTAGTAGCCTGCAAGAAGCAGGAAGTGAAGGATTTTGTGCAACCTGGTTATGACGTGTAAATGATTGCCGCTTTAAAAATCTGGCCAAACTCGCACAAAATCCCGCACTTCTCGCAGACTATTATGTTTAGCCCATTGTCTGTCTGCAAACTGACTATTTCCCATGTGTAAATGTGCAGCATTTGTTCATATTCAGCAATAAACACCAAATGTATAAAACACTCTGCTGTACTGTTTACTGTTTAGTTTAGGCAGAAGAATGTATTATGTGATAGTCACCAGAATGGGTGATTGAAGAATCACCCCTCCGTGGAATCCAGTACCATACCTCCCAACATCTATGGTGGAGGATACAGGACTTTTGCGCGTCGAAGCCGCAGACGATTTTGAAAAGGGGTGTAATCTATGGAAAAGGGGACATGGCTTCACGAGAGTGCCACTGTCGCGAGCCACGTCCCTGTTTTCGCCACTGAGGGGGCATGCCCAGTGCTCTGTGAGCTGCTGGCATGGCCCCTCTCCCTCTGTCTCCAATGAATAGACACTGTGCACTCTGTTTCTCTGCTAAGCAGAGCAGTTAGTGACAGGTGCCCTCCAACTGCCCCCCACCGCGGGACACTGCAGCCTGCAGGTGGGACAGCGGGACAGTCCCCCAAAAAACGGGATTGTCTCGCGAAAATCGGGACAGTTGGGAGGTGTGCAGTACTCAGTACAGCACAGTCTGTCTGCAAGAAAATACTGGGATCCTGACCACCGGGATACCGACAACTATTCTCCCTCTTTGGGACACAAGACCCCTGGAGGGAGAATAAATAGCGTGGTGCGCGTATTGTGCCACCGTGCCAGCATCGTGTCGAGCGCAGTGAGCCCCTGCAAGGGGCTCATTTGCGCTCGTCCTGCTGCCGGCATTACGGCGCTCGGGATCCCAGCGCCGGTATGCTGGGTTCCGAGATCCCGAAAGCCGGCCAATCATAGTACACCCACGCAGAGCAGCACTGGTGTATTTGAATCTATAGTGACCAAGCAGATCCTAGAAACCGGTCACAAAGATTAGTCGGGAAGAAGTCATTTGTTGAGGTCATGATTGCTTTCACTAGCATCAAGAGTACAAGACACATCCAGCCCTGGAGAGCACAACAGGGAGCAGTAAAGGAACATTGAAAAAGAGCAGTATTCATTACGTTGGATTTGGCAAGATATCCTATGTGAAAAAGGACACAAACCAGTATTGAAATGGTTTTAACACCTTAGCTCTTTAAGGAATGTTGAAGTTAGAGTCTTCAATACAGACACACACATCATATACTTTCATTTTTAAGACATTGCAGTGTGATAACAGTGTTTTTGATCTAGTAGCCCTGGTATTTTGTGCAGTGGAATATTATTGTTATAGTTATCCAGTATGTCAATGCAGTGGCGTCACAACCAGGGTGCGGGGGGTGCGGCCCGCACCCGGGTGTCACCCACCAAGGGGTGTCACCAAAGTGGCGGCTCCTGCTCAGTGACAGGAGCCGGTTACTGCACTGTAACATTACGTGCAGTGCCCAGCTTCTGTTACTGTGAAGAAGCCGACACTGCAGTATCCGGGGTCAGCCAGCACCTCCCGCACCCCCTTAGTCACGGAAACGGGGGTCGGGAAGCGTAGCCACGCCCATGTGCAGCGCAACCACGCCCCCATCTCACAAAGCCACACTCCTTCTGACTGCACCCGCGAAGCCATGGCCCTTATTGAACAGGAGCCGCACCGGGTGTCAAACATGTAAGTGACGCCTCTGTGTCAATGTAGCACACACCTGGAAATGCATCTTATCTCCAGATACACCACTTAAGGTGTGTACACATGGTGAGATCCTTGCTATGCCCGATGTTGACTATATGATTTCCCTTGATCTCCCCCTGAGCCCAGATAACACGGATAGTACAGATTTTGACTATCTATGCTTGAGATTTTGTCTATGTACGATTTCGACTGTCAATTTTGACTATACTTTGTACTATACTTGCCGATATTGCTGCCCCCTCTTCTGGTCCGGTAGTGTGGGGGCATGTTTGGGGTGTGGCGGTATAAAACCATCATTGTGCTCCGCCCCCCGCTATTCAGTGCAGAGGAAACAGGCACTGGAGAGTGGGGGGCAGAGCTATGATGACGCAATTCAGCGCAAATCGCGTCATCGGGTTCCCCTTGGACCGCCCACTGGTGCTCCGTTGTGGGAGTCCAAGGGGGGGAGGGGGGGAGGGAGTTGGTGGCGGATGTGGGACACTTGCCGACCTTTCCGGGAAGGGGGGGGGGGGGCTGGAGCGTCCATTCTAGGAAGGTAGGCAAGTATGCTTGTACCAGATAGTACACTAGATAGTCAAGATTGACTTGCCTGCACAGTCTAGCTAGCCTTACGATACCGACCCCACAGGAGCGCGCATTGGGATCGAATCTGTATCGCAAGCTGCCTAACACCTTCAGGTATGCACTAAATTTTCATAAGATTTTGACTATATAGTCAAAATCTTACAGATTTATCTCACCGTGTGTACATACCTTTAGGGTATTTTTAGAGATGTGCGGCGGGCACTTTTCGTGTTTTGTGTTTTGGTTTTGGCTCTAATTCCCCTCTCGTGTTTTGGTTTTGGATTGGTTTTGCCAAAACAACCCTTTTGAATTTTGGTTTTGGAGCTGGATGATTTTTGAAAAAAATATAAAACCGTTTAAAATCACAGAATTTGGGGATAATTTTGATCCTGCTGTATTATTAACCTCAATAACATTAATTTCCACTCATTTCCAGTCTATTCTGAACACCTCACACCTCACAATATTGTTTTTAGGCCAAAAGGTTGCACCGAGGTGGCTGTATGACTAAGCTAAGCGACACAAGTGTGTGGCACAAACACCTGGCCCAACTAGGAGCGGCACTGCAGTGGCAGACAGGATGGCACTTTTAAAAAACTAGGCCCCAAACAGCACCTCACACAAAGATGTAGAAGAGGTGCAATGAGGTAGCTGTGTGACTAAGCTAAGCGACACAAGTGTGTGGCACAAACACCTGTCCCATCTAGGAGCAGCACTGCAGTGGCAGACAGGATGGCAGATCTAAGAAATAGGCCCCAAACAGCACATCATGCAAGAAAAACAAGAATTGCAATGAGGTTGCTGTATGACTAAGCTAAGCGACACAAGTGTGCGGCACAAACACCTGGCCCATCTAGGAGTGGCACTGCAGTGGCAGACAGGATGGCAGATTTAAAAAATAGGCCCCAAACAGCATATCATGCAAAGAAGAAAAAGAATTGCAATGAAATTGCTGTATGACTAAGCTAAGCGACACAAGTGTGCGGCACAAACACCTGGCCCATCTAGGAGTGGCACTGCAGTGGCAGACAGGATGGTAGATATAAAAAAAAGGCCCCAAACAGCACATCGTGCAAAGATGTAAAAGAGATGCAATGAGGTAGCTGTATGACTAAGCTAAGCGACACAAACAATTGTCCCTTCTAGGAGTTGCACTGCAGTGTCAGACAGGATGGCACTTTAAAAAACTAGTCCCCAAACAGCACATGATGCAAAGAAGAAAAAGAAGTGCACCGAGGTTGCTGTATGACTAAGCAAAGCGACACAACCACCTGGCCCATCTAGTAGTGGCATGCAGTGGCTGAATGTCGAAAGTGGCCCGCAATTTTTCAGTCCACTGACAGCATCTCCTGCACGCCCCTGTCATTTTTCAAAAATTATGCAATTGGTGGACTTACACGGCAGTACCCCTGGACTAATACAGCAGTACCCCTGGACTTATACGGCAGTGTCAGACAGGATGTCACTTTAAAAAACCATGCCCCGGGGGCGTGGCTTGGACGCCATACTGAGAGGCAGCCTAGTGTGAGAGCTCCGTACCCACAATACCCCTGTACAGCCTATTTACGCTCCAACATCTATCCCTCACACCCCTGCACTGTCCCTGTACTGTGGGGGAGCCTCGCTGTGGGGTCTGAGCGGGTCCGCGGAATCGGAGAGCACGTATCCGTGCTCTCGCGGGTTGCGGCCTGTCCTCACCTCTAAAGCCGGGACCTGCGGCGGCGGAAGCGGCCGGGGCTCCGTACACGGCTTCCGGCGGCGTTGCGGAGAAGAGCGGGAGCCCGAAGCGGCATCTACCTGGCGGCGGCAGCACATAGCGCTGAGCCTGTCCAGCATCGTGGGAGCAGCCTGGGGCCGGTGAGTGGAGCAGGGCCTGCAGGGAAGCCCTGGAAGCAGACGCTGTGGCGGCCATCTTTATTGTGGGCACTGCAGGCTACTGATGCTGGCACATGCTGTGCCATCCAGCCTGATTAAAAATAACGTCCCCTGTCTGGTGGCCTTACTACCTGGGTTCCCCTCAGCTGTTATTAACCCTCAGCAAGTATACACTAAACACTACAGGGTTTAATTGGCACGGGAGACAGAAGAGGGCAACCTTCTTTATACCTCTCCAGGCTCATAGCTGCAGTGCTGCACAACTGTACTCACTGTTTGGGCTCCATCTCTGGACCACCTCTGTGGCACCCATACTGTTGTGGGCTCCCTGAGATATACCGGCACAACCTCCTGCTGCATGTAGCGTGTTGAGTACTCCATTTTTGCCGCACTGTTTTTCACTTAATAATGCTGCCCTGATCACCTTATATCCCAACCCAGAGCTTTCTTTTATATCAGTGGGTAATCTGATATTACTCTTTTGCTACCTATAACTACTAACTTCAGAAAAGATCTTGCTATATTATGAGCCGTATTGCACTGAAAGCTAAGAAAAAAGGGCCTCAGGAAATTTCTCACCACTTTCTTCGACAAGAAAAGCAGCTTTCACCCCGATCTCCTAATAGCCCATCTCAGCCTGTCGTGATGGACCAATCGTCGTCACCTGCTACTAGGGGTGATATCCAGACCCTTCAGGCTCTTATAATGGACCTTAAGGAATCTTTTACCACTGCCCTGGAGAAGGCTGTAGGAGAACTGAAAGCAGATATGACGGACCTTACGTCCCGTACCGCCTCTCTGGAAACGCAAGTGGTTCCGGTCCAGGAAGTCCAGGAACATATTGGCAATGATATGAACTATTTCTACACCGAATTGGACCTCCTCAGGGACAAGAACGAAGATCTGGAGAATCGCGAAAGACGGAACAACCTTTACATTCGCAACGTCCCGGAAACGGTGGCCCCAGGTGAGCTAGAACCCTACCTCTTACGCCTGTTTGCCCACCTCCTTCCATCTGAAGATGCTACTGCTTTTCAAATTGAGCGGGCGCATAGAGCCCTACGACCCAAACCGAAGGACACTGATCCCCCCAGAGATGTGATCCTCAAGCTCCTTTCTTTCAAGATCAAGAACTTGATCACTACGGCCAGTAGATCTTCTTCCTCTATTTTGTTTGAAGGGACGAAGCTCCAAATTTTCCAGGATCTAGCCCCTTCCACCATAGCGAAACGCAGGGACCTGCGCTCAGTGACTGCTCTGCTCAGAGAAAATGGATATAAATATAAATGGGGATTTCCGTTCCGTCTTCAAGTAGAGATTAAGGGGAAGCCCTATTTCATAAAGACGCCGGATGAAGGAAGGGATCTGCTTCGTAGATTGAACCTTAATTTGTCCTCTGGTCCGTCTCGTCTAGGGGCTCACGCCCAAGATTGATAGTCTCGAACATTCTCAATACAGACCTATTTGTTGATTTCCTGTTGTTTATTATACTAGTATATGCGATGTGTATTGTGCTTTGTCCTGTTTAGGTTTAGGTATTATACCAGGCTCAATACTAGTTTTGCTATGTGTTTATATTTTCTTTGGTTATTGTTAGTATCCACTCTATTCTAGCGAGAAATGTGGTATAACTGCTCTGGGTGGGATATGTTGGCCCACCTCCAAGCCTCGTCAACCCCAATTTTAGGGATTATTGCATTTGCACCTGTGAATTTGATTTTGTGACTCGGGTTTATCCCCGATTTTTGAATCCCACACCTGAGCTCTTTCCCTTTTTATAGGAGCTCACTTGTTGTAGTGGTCAGCCCTATTTTTGGCTGTACCGACTACTCCCCCCCCCCCCCCCATTTTTATCTTATTTTTTTTAATCTCTAGTTGTGAGAATATACTACTCTAATACAGCTCAGACCCCCTTTTTTTATATATATATATATATATATATATATATATATATATTTATATATCATTTTTTATTTGTTTCCTAGCCTGTGGCCATGCCGTTTTCTTGTCTTACCATAAACGCTAAGGGCCTTAATACTCCACAGAAGCGCTCACACTTGTTCCATTCATTAAATCGCCTTCGGGGCGACTGCATTTTTCTTCAGGAAACCCACCTCAAGTCAGGGAGTGACCCCTCCTTAGCCTCCAAACACTACCCGAATGTATACTATTCTAACAATACCTCTAAACGGAATGGAGTGGCCATACTGCTCCGATCCACGTTTCCTTTCGTGCTTTCTGACTCCAGGAGTGATCCCGAGGGTCGATTCCTTATTCTCAAGGGGAAGTTGGGTCATGAGGAAATGACCTTAGCTAACATCTATGCTCCTAACTCAGGTCATTCACAGTTTTTCAATAAGTTTTTTCATATCCTCTCGGAATTTAGGAGTGGTAAAACACTTTTAGGCGGGGATTTTAACACAGTTCAGCTTCCCTCGTTAGATAAGTCTGGTACCCATGATGACAGGACTAAAATCCCGGGCTCTGCGGCCTTACGTAAACACATGGCCGAGGCTGGCCTCTTTGACATCTGGAGATCCCTCAATCCCTCCGTGAGGGATTATACCTTTTATTCCAACCCCCATGACACTTACTCCCGTATTGATCTTTTTCTAGGGTGTGCTTCCCTTTCTCAAACTGCGATTCATTCCTCCATCTTTCCTAACTCATGGTCTGATCACTCTATCCTCGAGGCTTCCTTTGGACTCTTGGAGTCCACCACGGGTAGGCCCTCCTGGAGACTGAATGAAACCCTCCTGAAGCTCCCCCAGTTTAAGGACATGATTAAAGACTGCTTGCAGGACTACTTCCGTCTTAATTTGTCTGCGAACGTCCCTGTTTCCACAGTTTGGGAGGCCCATAAGTCCGTGATTAGGGGACATATCATTCAATTCGCTTCTCGCCGTAAGAAGTCTCAAGAAGCCTTGATTGTATCCCTTACCTCGTCCATCGCTTCTCTGGATCGAGAGCATAAGAGGACTTTGTCCAAGAGGACTTTGTCTCAACTCTCCCAAAAACGGGCGGAGTTACAGGTTCTTCTTGCCGAACGTGTCGAGCGGAGTTTCAGATGGGCCAATCAAATGTTTTATGATAGGAGTAATAAAGCGCATACCCTGTTGGCCCATAGACTTAGAGCTAAACGAGCCTCACAGATCATTTCTGCGATCAAAAGCCCCTCGGGCGCTCTGCTTTATAACCCTAAAGATATTAATGGTGCATTTACTCAATATTATAAGGCTTTATATAATTTGTCTGCCCCGTCTGACACTGAATCCCATGCTCAGGGTATCCAACAATATCTGGACTCTTGTACGCTTCCCAGTATATCTGAGCCTACGGCCCGGGCCATGGATGCGGATATCACTGAAGAAGAACTTTGCCTCGGCCCTTAAATCACAGAAACCGTCTAAGGCACCTGGCCCTGATGGTCTCCCTATGTCCTACTATAAGTCATTTGAACGACTACTTTCTCCCCAGCTGATCCATTTGTTCAATTCTATTCTACATGGTGCCTCCTTCCATCCTGACTCTACTGTCTCTAGAATTATTGTTATTCCCAAACCTGGGAAAGACCCCTCTCTTTGCGCTAGTTATCGTCCCATTTCCCTGATCAACACAGATCTTAAATTATTTGCCAAGATCTTGGCCAATAGGCTGAATGTAGTTTTATCTTCCTTAATTCACCCTGACCAGGTGGGCTTTATCCCTCAACGCCAAGCCTCTGACAATACAAGACGTACTATAGATCTGATACATCACTCCACCACCCATAGGATCCCATCAGTAGTCTTGGCCCTGGACGCGGAAAAGGCATTCGATCGCCTATTATGGCCTTTCATGTTTAAAACCCTAGCCTCAGTAGGTATCTCAGGAAATTTCATGCAGGCCATAAAATCTCTCTCTTTGCACCCGTCTTCTACGGTGATGACCAATGGATTACACTCACCACGTTTTGCTCTGGGAAATGGAACGAGACAGGGGTGCCCCCTATCCCCTCTCATTTTTGCTATTTGCATCGAGCCATTGGCGGCCAGAATTAGAGCTAACCCCGATATTGGGGGCGTAAAGGTGGGTGATGAACAATTCAAGTTGTCTCTCTTTGCCGACGATGTTCTCCTTACCTTGACTTCTCCCTTAATATCGCTTCCTAACCTCCAATCGGAATTACAAACATACGGCACTCTCTCTGGATACAAAATTAATAGCTCTAAGTCTGAAGCCTTGGCTCTTTGTATTCCCTCGCAACAACTTTCTACGCTTACTACCTCCTTTCCTTTTATCTGGCATCCCTTGGCAATTAAATACCTTGGCATCTCCATCACTAAGTCATACTCCTCACTTTACCAAGCTAACTACACTCCTATGTTTCAGACACTAGAAAAAGATTTATTGCGCTGGCAGTCCCTTTTTATTTCATGGATTGGTAGGATAAACACGATTAAAATGAATCTCCTCCCTAGACTACTATATTTATTCCAAACCTTACCTATACCTATCCCGATTTCAGCCTTGGACTCTATGCAAACCCTTTGTAACCGCTTCATCTGGGCACATGGTAAACCTCGCATTCGTAGAGCCATTCTGGCTAGGTCTGCTTCTAATGGCGGACTGGGATTGCCAATACTCCGCTCTTATTACCACGCCGCCCAGCTGAACCATGTTGTGTCGTGGCACTCCGAACCTGGGTGCAAACGCTGGGTATATTTAGAGAATTCTCTGTTGAAGACAAGTTGAGTGGATGACATACTATGGTTACCCAGACCGCTTAGACCAGCCTCGGCCTGTGAAACTCCGACCATTCGCTTTACCCTTAAGATATGGGATAAACTCTGTCCCTCGCTGGACCTAGCTCCTTTTCCCTCACCTATGTCCCCTATCTGGGACCACCCCCGGTTCCCCCCAGGTCTGGACAGACATATGGCATCTTACTGGCGAACTCTAAACGTTACCAGATTCAAACATGTAAAAGGTCAATATGCTCCATCTTCATTTACTGACCTCCAAACTATTCACTCAATCCCTGCCTCCCGCCATTTTCAATATAATCAAATCACGAGCTTCGTTAATTCCCAAATTCCCTCTAGTAAAATTCGGATGCTGACCCACTTTGAGCGCATCTGCTCTCATTCAGTTGGCCATAAAGGTAATATCTCTGTTCTCTATCATTCCGTCCTGGCCCCAGACCTCCCAAACCGAGATCCTCATGAACTGGCTTGGAAATTAGATCTCCCGTCCACTTTTGACGACGAGGACTGGTCCACAATTAGAACTAGAATCGCCAAAGCCTCCATCAGTGTCACTATCAGGGAGACATGTTATAAGGTATATACCCGGTGGTATTTGACACCCTCCAGACTTCACGCTATCTTTTCATTGACCTCGGATCACTGTTGGAGGAACTGTGGAGAGATTGGTACATTCTCTCATATATGGTGGTTCTGCCCGATAATTCAGTCATTTTGGGAACGAGTGTGGGCGCTTCTTTCACAGGTTTTGGGACTTCCTGTCTCAGGTAACATTGCCATTGCACTGTTGTGTGCTCCGACTCCTTTGCTTGACAAGCACCAAGACAAACTTGTAACTCATGTATGTAACGCAGCTAAATCCCTTATAGCCAAACATTGGAAGTCCTTAGAGGCGCCTCCAACCACTGCCCTTTTGAATCGTATCCAGTTTGTTGCCTCAATGGAATATATCACGAGTTTACAAAATAACACGGTAATATCCTTTCACAAAATATGGTCCCCCTGGTTCCTATTTCGTTCTTCTCCCCTCCCTGGCCTCACCTGACATCCCTATGTCTTTGTGTATTTTACCCACTATGCCCACAAGATGTTACATATTCATTTTTTTTATTTTTTATTTCTTTCTCCCTCTCTATTCTGGTCTCTCCCTTTGTATGTTTTGTTTATCTATTAGCAGCTTATTCTATGGCTATTCTATTATATGCTCTATGTTTCTGTATACTTTTTATTACTTTCAGATATTGCAATGCCTGTATTTCACAGTACACTTTTTGTATTGCTTGCTTGTTTCTAAAATAAAATAAAAAAAACATTTAAAAACCATGCCCCAAACAGCACATGATGCAAAGATGAAAAAAAGGTGCACCAAGGTTGCTGTATGACTAAGCTATGCGGCACAAACACCTGGCCTATCTAGGAGTGGCACTGCAGTGGCAGACAGGATGGCATTAAAAAAAAACTAGTCCCCAAACAACACATCATGCAAAGAAGAAAAAGAATTGCAATGAGGTAGCTGTATGACTAAGCTAAGCGACACAAACAATTGGCCCATCTAGGAGTGGCACGGCAGTGAAAGGAGGGCAGATATAAAAAAAGGCCCCAAACAGCACATCATGCAAAGATGTAAAAGAGGTGCAATGAGGTAGCTGTATGACTAAGCCAAGCGACACAAACAATTGGCCCATCTAGGAGTGGCATTGCAGTGTCAGACAGGATGGCACTAAAAAAGAATAGTACCCAAACAGCACATCATGCCAAGAAGTAAAAGAAGGCAATGAGGTAGCTGTATGACTAAGCTAAGCGACACAAGTGTGTTGCACAAACACCTGACTCATCTAGGGTAGGCACTGCAGTCCCACTGCACTAATGGCGGATACCCGACGCACGTCTAGCACCAGCATAGTTGTTATGGCCTTAGTAATCCGCTTTTCAACATGGTATATATAGATATATATATATATATATATGGCAGTATCACTGGACTTATACGCCAGTACCACTGAATTTATATGGCAGTATCGCTGGACATATACGGCAGTATCACTGGAGATATACGGATGGATCACTGGACTTATACGCCAGTACCATTGGAATTATACAGCAGAATCACTGGAATTAAATGGCAGGATCACTGGATTTATATGCCAGTACCACTGGAATTATACGGCAGGATCACTGGCTTTATACGGCAGTACCGCTGGACATACACAGCAGTATCAACAGTGTGAGTTGCACTGGAGAAGATGACTAGTGTCGCCAATTACGTGAATGGAGGCCCGTGTCTCTGCACTGTAGTTCACTGCACAAATCAAACTGTCACTGTGCGCACTGAAGAATTTACTAAATTGGCAAAATCGTATCTTTTGGAGGAGTGAAACATCAATTTATCATCATTATAGAAATCAGTTTAAAGAAAAAACTGCCCAGAAGTTTTCTTTTATCAACCCCATGCAACAATATATTGTGCGTTGCTATTAATCTAGCCTCCTCCACTAACAGCATCTGTATGATAATATGTTTGGAGCCTCAAATACACCCTGCGGTAAATCAGTCCATTTGAAAACGTCTCCCTAATGCACCTCACTGCAATTATTTTTTCTTTCAATGCCACACTAAGAAATAACGCTTATATATATATATACTCACTTGGGCAGCGCATTACCTTCAAAACAAGACACAGACACTCCACATCCACAGACAATGGAGGCCTTTCCCCCCACTGAGATGTCTGCCTCAATACGTGAGATAGCAGTGATGAGGTTATTTTAGTCCGCTACCGAGGGAAAGAGATAATTGTATAACTCTGCTTCTCCCCGTTCCAGAAGTGACAACACATATTGATTAGATGTTAGTCATGCACCAAAAACACTGAAAAAAGCTGTATTGCTTGAAGGTATATAGTGTGTACTATAAAACAACTTGTTCTGAGACAGCACAGCGGGGACACGACAAGTAATAAAAGAGAGGACCTGATCAAATTTCCAATGGATTACAATTTTTGTTACTTTGCATACACTTTAAATGTATTTACGTCAGGTGATGATTAGAGCATCTGATATGGAGAACAGCTCCTGCCTCAGGTACTGTACAGAGATGCGGAAGTAAAAGGCCCATTGATGCTGTATAACATGTTACACACTGCAATGAAGTTCCCATACAAATGCAGATACATGGACAGTTACATTTGCTGATTTTGGGGGTACCCAATTATCTGCGATAGTGCTGTGGGTGTGAAAAACGGGGGGGGGCGGGGTGCCTGTTTGTGTGTTTTTTATCACCCTATTCAATTAGGTCCCGTGAAAAAGCTCTGGCTCATCAGGGCTAATTGGATAGCTCCTGGTGAACCAGTTAGCCGCAGTATGGGGGTCATTCCGAGTTGTTCGCTCGCAAGCTGCTTTTAGCAGCTTTGCACACGCTAAGCCACCGCCTACTGGGAGTGTATCTTAGCATAGTAAAATTGCGAACGAAAGATTTGCAATATTGCGATAAGACATCTCTGTGCAGTTTCTGAGTAACTCGACACTCCTCCGTTTCTCCAGCCACTCCCGCGTTTTTCCCAGAAACGGTAGCGTTTTTTCACACACACCCATAAAACGGCCAGTTTCCGCCCAGAAACACCCACTTCCTGTCAATCACATTACGATCACCAGAACGAGGAAAAAACCGTGAGTAAATTTCCGAACTGAATAACAAATTTACTTGGCGCAGTCGCAGTGCGGACATTGCGCATGCGCACTAAGCGGAAAATCGCTGCGATGCGAAGAAATTTACCAAGCGAACAACTCGGAATGACCCCCTATATTACTGTGACTATTTGGATGCTGCCCTTTGACCATTACAAATGTATTTATTATATAACACACTATTGCTTTTTTTAAGAATATTTGTTTAAATTCTAATGGTTGTTTGTCTTTTACTAATGGATTATTATTACATAACACCATAATAAAAATGTTTTAGATTGAGATTGCAATATTGGAATGTTGGTTTGTTGACAATTAAAGACCTTTTAAAATCAATTTACAGTATAGGGGAAATGCAATTAGGAACAGTGTTTTCCCAGCCAATTCAATTAGCTGCTGGAACCCCGCACAATAATTCCCAGACTCAGGAAATCTGAGTTACATGCACCCTTCTGCATTTTACATGGAATCAGTGGATTTCTGTGCATTAAACCAGGGTTTAATATAATAATAGTGTAATCTGTGGTGACTTTCTCCTTCACTGGGGATAATGCTGACCAATTATAATAAAAAAAATAAGAATTTACTCACCGGTAATTCTATTTCTCGTAGTCCGTAGTGGATGCTGGGAACTCCGTAAGGACCATGGGGAATAGACGGGCTCCGCAGGAGACTGGGCACTCTAAAAGAAAGATTAGGTACTATCTGGTGTGCACTGGCTCCTCCCTCTATGCCCCTCCTCCAGACCTCAGTTAAGGAAACTGTGCCCGGAAGAGCTGACACAACAAGGATAAGATTTGGAATCCAGGGTAAGACTCATACCAGCCACACCAATCACACTGTACAACTTGTGATAACCATACCCAGTTAACAGTATGAACAACAACTGAGCCTCAGTAACAGATGGCTCCTAACAATAACCCTTTAGTGAAGCAATAACTATATACATGTATTGCAGAGAGTCCGCACTTGGGACGGGCGCCCAGCATCCACTACGGACTATGAGAAATAGAATTACTGGTGAGTAAATTCTTATTTTCTCTGACGTCCTAGTGGATGCTGGGAACTCCGTAAGGACCATGGGGATTATACCAAAGCTCCCAAACGGGCGGGAGAGTGCGGATGACTCTGCAGCACCGAATGAGCAAAGGCAAGGTCCTCCTCAGCCAGGGTATCAAACTTGTAGAACTTAGCAAATGTGTTTGAACCCGACCAAGTAGCAGCTCGGCAAAGCTGTAAAGCCGAGACCCCTCGGGCAGCCGCCCAAGAAGAGCCCACCTTCCTCGTGGAATGGGCTTTTACTGATTTAGGATGCGGTAACCCTGCCGCAGAATGAGCTTGCTGAATCGTGTTACAGATCCAGCGCGCAATAGTTTGCTTTGAAGCCGGAGCACCCAGTTTGTTGGGTGCATGCAGGATAAACAGCGAGTCAGTTTTCCTGACTCCAGCCGTCCTGGCTACATAGATTTTCAAAGCCCTGACTACATCAAGTAACCTGGAGTCCTCCAAGTCCCGAGTAGCCGCAGGCACCACAATAGGCGGGTTCAAATGAAACGCTGATACCACCTTAGGGAGAAATTGGGGACGAGTCCTCAACTCTGCCTTGTCCATATGAAAGATCAGATATGGGCTTTTACATGACAAAGCCGCCAATTCTGGCCAACAGCATGACCACCTTCCATGTGAGATACTTTAGCTCCACGGTCTTAAGTGGCTCAAACCAGTGGGATTTCAGGAAATCCAACACAATGTTAAGATCCCAAGGTGCCACTGGAGGCACAAAAGGGGGCTGAATATGCAGCACTCCCTTAACAAATGTCTGAACTTCAGGCAGTGAAGCCAGTTCTTTTTGAAAGAAAATAGATAGGGCCGAAATCTGGACCTTTATGGACCCCAATTTTAGGCCCATAGTCACCCCTGACTGTAGGAAGTGCAGAAATCGACCCAGCTGGAATTCCTCTGTTGGGGCCTTCCTGGCCTCACACCAAGCAACATATTTCCGCCATATGCGGTGATAATGCTTTGCTGTCACATCCTTCCTAGCTTTTATCAGCGTAGGAATCACTTCATCCGGAATGCCCTTTTCTGTTAGGATCCGGCGTTCAACCGCCATGCCGTCAAACGCAGCCGCGGTAAGTCTTGGAACAGACAGGGCCCCTGCTGTAACAGGTCCTGTCTGAGAGGCAGAGGCCATGGGTCCTCTGAGATCATTTCTTGGGTACCAAGTTCTTCTTGGCCAATCCGGAACGATGAGTATAGTTCTTACTCCTCTCTTTCTTACTATCATCAGTACCTTGGGTATGAGAGGAGGAGGGAACACATAAACCGACTGGTACACCCACGGTGTCACTAGTGCGTCCACAGCTATCGCCTGAGGGTCCCTTGACCTGGCGCAATATTTTTATTTCTTTTTAGCTTTTTGTTGAGGTGGGACGCCATCATGTCCACCTGTGACAGTTCCCAACGATTTACAATCTGTGTGAAGACTTCTTGATGAAGTCCCCACTCTCCCGGGTGGAGGTCGTGCCTGCTGAGGAAGTCTGCTTCCCAGTTGTCCACTCCCGGAATGAACACTGCTGACAGTGCTAGCACGTGATTCTCCGCCCATCGAAGAATCCTTGTGGCTTCTGCCATTGCCATCCTGCTTCTTGTGCCGCCCTGGCGGTTTACATGGGCGACCGCTGTGATGTTGTCTGACTGAATCAGTACAGATTGGTTTTGAAGCAGGGGCTCTGCTTGACTCAGGGCGTTGTAGATGGCCCTTAGTTCCAATATATTTATGTGTAGAGAAGTCTCCAGACTTGACCACTGTCCTTGGAAGTTTCTTCCCTGAGTGACTGCCCCCCATCCTCGGAGGCTTGCATCCGTGGTCACCAGGACCCAGTCCTGTATGCCGAACCTGCGTCCCTCGAAAGGATGAGCACTCTGCAGCCACCACAGCAGAGACACCCTGGCCCTTGGGGACAGGGTGATCAACCGATGCATCTGAAGATGCGATCCGGACCATTTGTCCAACAGATCCCACTGAAAGATCCTTGCATGGAACCTGCCGAAGGGAATTGCTTCGTAAGAAGCCACCATCTTTCCCAGGACTTGCGTGCAGTGATGCACCGACACCTGTTTTGGTTTCAGGAGGTCCCTGACCAGAGTTGACAATTCCTGGGCCTTCTCCTCCGGGAGAAACACCTTCTTCTGTTCTGTGTCCAGAATCATTCCCAGGAAAAGCAGACGCGTCGTAGGAATCAGCTGCGACTTTGGGATATTCAGAATCCAGCCGTGCTGTTGCAACACTTCCTGAGAGAGTGCTACGCTGACCAACAACTGCTCTTTGGACCTCGCCTTTATGAGGAGATCGTCCAAGTACGGGATAATTATAACTCCCTTTCTTCGAAGGAGTATCATCATTTCGGCCATTACCTTGGTAAATATTCTCGGAGCCGTGGAGAGACCAAACGACAACGTCTGGAATTGGTAATGACAGTTCTGTACCACAAACCTGAGGTACTCCTGGTGAGGTGGGAAAATGGGGACATGCAAGTAAGCATCCTTGATGTCCAGCGACACCATAAAATCCCCCTCTTCCAGGCTTGCAATAACCACCCTGAGCGATTCCATTTTGAACTTGAACTTCTTTATATAAGTGTTCAAGGAATTTAAATTCAGGATGGGTCTCACCGAACCGTCCGGTTTCGGTACCACAAACATTGTGGAATAGTAACCCCTGCCCTGTTGAAGGAGGGGGACCTTGATTATCACCTGCTGGAGGTACAGCTTGTGAATTGCCGCCAGTACTACCTCCCTTTCCCTGGGAGCAGCTGGCAAAGCTGATTTGAGGTAACGGCGAGGGGGAGTCGCCTCGAACTCCAGCTTGTATCCCTGAGATACAATTTGTACAGCCCAGAGATCCACTTGTGAGCGAACCCACTGGTTGCTGAAGTTTCGGAGACGCGCCCCCACCGCACCTGGCTCCGCCTGTGGAGCCCCAACGTCATGCGGTGGACTTAGTGGAAGCAGGGGAGGATTTTTGTTCCTGGGAACTGGCTGCCTGGTGCAGCTTCTTTCCTCTACCCTTGCTCTGGCCAGAAAGGATGCTCCTCTGACCCGCTTGCCTTTCTGAGGCCGAAAGGACTGCATTTGATAATACGGTGCTTTCTTAGGCTGTGAGGGAACCTGAGGTAAAAAAGTCGACTTCCCAGCAGTTGCTGTGGATACGAGGTCCGAGAGACCGTCCCCAAATAATTCCTCACCCTTATAAGGCAAAACCTCCATGTGTTTTTTAGAATCAGCATCACCTGTCCACTGCCGAGTCCATAATACTCTCCTGGCAGAAATGGACATTGCATTAATTCTAGATGCCAGCAGGCAAATGTCCCTCTGTGCATCCCGCATATATAAGACGACGTCTTTTATATGTTCGATGGTTAGCAAAATAGTATCCCTGTCGAGGGAATCAATGTTGTCTGACAGGGTATCAGTCCATGCTGCTGCAGCACTACACATCCAGGCTGAAGCAATAGCAGGTCTCAGTAGAGTACCAGAGTGTGTATACACAGACTTCAGGATAGCTTCCTGCTTTCTATCCGCAGGATCCTTTAGGGCGGCCGTATCCTGAGACGGCAGTGCCACCCTTTTAGATAAGCGTGTTAGCGCCTTGTCCACCCTAGGGGATGTTTCCCAACGTAACCTATCCGTTGGCGGGAAAGGGTACGCCATCAGTAACCTCTTAGAAATCACTAGTTTCTTATCAGGGGAACTCCACGCTTCTTCACACAAATCATTTAATTCATAATACCCCTTTTGGTGGTAACCGGGTTAATATCAGAAATGTGCAATACATCTTTCATTGCAGTAATCATGCATCGGATGGCTTTTGTAGACTGTACATTTGTCTCATCCTCATCTACACTGGAGTCAGACTCCGTGTCGACATCTGTGTCTACCATCAGAGCTAGCGGGCGTTTATGAGCCCCTGACGGCTTCTGAGTCGCCTGGGCAGGCGCGGGCTGAGACCCTGGCTGTCCCAAGGCTGCTGCGTCATCGAACCTTTTATGTAAGGAGTTGACACTGTCGGTTAAGACCTACCACATATCCATCCAATCAGGTGTCGGCCCCGACACCACATGTATCTGCCCCTGCTCCGCCTCCACGTAACCCTCCTCATCAAACATGTCGACACAGCCGTACCGACACACCGCACACACACAGGGAATGCTCAGACTGAGGACAGGACCCCACAAAGTCCTTTGGGGAGACAGAGAGAGAGTATGCCAGCACACACCACAGCGCTATATAACACAGGGATTTACTCTGCTAATAAGTGATTTTCCCAATAGCTGCTTGTTTGTATCGATTTGCGCCTAAATTTGTGTGCCCCCCCCCCTCTCTTTTTAACCCGTCTTGTACCTGGATACTGCAGGGGAGAGCCTGGGGAGCGTGCTTCCAGCGGAGCTGTGAAGGGAAAATGGCGCTGGTGTGCTGAGGAAGAAGGCCCCGCCCCCTCAGCGGCGGGCTTCTGTCCCGCGTTTTCTGTAACTTAATGGCGGGGGTTTTTACACATATACAGTTAACTGACTGTATTATGTGTATTTTTTGCCAAAAGGTAATATAATTGCTGCCCAGGGCGCCCCCCCCCCAGCGCCCTGCACCCTACAGTGACCGGAGTGTGTGGTGTGCTGTGGGAGCAATGGCGCACAGCTGCAGTGCTGTGCGCTACCTTAATGAAGACAGGAGTCTTCTGCCGCCGATTTCATCGTTCTTCTGTCTTCTGGCTCTGCAAGGGGGACGGCGGCGCGGCTCCGGGAACGGACGATCGAGGTCAGGCCCTGTGTTCGAACCCTCTGGAGCTAATGGTGTTCAGTAGCCTAAGAAGCACAAGCTAGCTGCAAGCAGGTAGGTTTGCTTCTCTCCCCTCAGTCCCACGTAGCAGTGAGTCTGTTGCCAGCAGATCTCACTGAAAATAAAAAACCTAACAAATACTTTCTTTCTAGCAAGCTCAGGAGAGCCCACTAGGTGCATCCAGCTCTGGCCGGGCACAGGTTCTAACTGAGGTCTGGAGGAGGGGCATAGAGGGAGGAGCCAGTGCACACCAGATAGTACCTAATCTTTCTTTTAGAGTGCCCAGTCTCCTGCGGAGCCCGTCTATTCCCCATGGTCCTTACGGAGTTCCCAGCATCCACTAGGACGTCAGAGAAATATAAAATAATGTAACCTTATAATAATGCACATGGGATTAGGAGATGCACATACAGTAGCCTTGCTTTATTTTCGTACTTTGATACATGAGATTTGCAACCCTGTAATCACCACGCTATGTAATTTTGAGTGCACAGGAAACATTCACTAAAGAGCCTTACATTTTAAGGCTGGGACAGTAGTTCAAGGACAGAAAAGATCCCGGCACTACACTTGTGAGTCACTGCATTCTAAATGATTTCTAATTGTTCACAGAGACGTCATTGGATGAATGGAAGAAACAATGTGCTGCCCTTGGAGATAGCAGCAGCAGTCATTATCCTGGCCTGGGTGCTCTCTTGATGGAATTTGATATTGGTGTTGTGTTGATAATGTACTACACAGACACCGCTCTATGCATCCATGCCATCATCATTTATTTATAAGGTGATACAATACTTTGCAGCATCAGCATCATCAAACAATAGTACCAAATCAAATAGAAGCAGAACAGGTCAGGTATCCATCTTTCGGGTAGCATAGGTAGTTGTCACCCTCCACTTAGAGTATATGACTGCCATATACTACAGACAGGGACTGGCTCACAGTGCCATAGCCCATACACCTTTAGCCTGGAAGGGCACAGCTACAGTCAGCCTGGCCCCTTAGTCACTGCATCGTTTCGCCTCTCCTCCTGGTCAGTGCAGCTGGTTTTAGAGGCGCACTGTGCTATCTCTTATTGCCGCATCTGTCGAGCGCTAGGACCTAGCAGCTCTACATGGAGTCGTGACCTCTGACCCACCGCATCTGTGCATGTGCTGCTCTGCCATTTTTCTCTAGCCCACCGCCACCACCCCCTCTCTCTATCTGTTGCCCTACCTTTAGCCGTTGCTTTACTTTTTTCAGACTCTCTATTCTGCCTAGTATATCAGTGTCTGTTGCCCACTTTCCCATTAGTATTTTTCAGTGATTTCCAGTGTTACTTTATCTCTAGTGTAGTGCGGATAGCTAGTATAGTGACGTTTTACAGTGTACTGTAGCTTTATAGAAGTGTCAATAATGTAGTGTAAGGGGTCAGTAAGGAAGTGTAGGGTAAAGAGGGGTCAGTGACGTAATATAAAGTATAAAGAGTTCAGTAGTATAGGGTATAGAGGGGTCAGGGATATAAGGTAGGGTATAGAGGGGTCACTGATATAGTGTAGGGTGTAGAGGGGTCACTAACAGTGTAGGGTATAGAGGAATCAGTGATGTAGTGCAGGGTATAGAGTGGTCAGTGATATAGTGTAGGGTATAGAGGGGTCAGTAATGTAGTGCAGGGTATAGAGTGGTCAGTGATGTAGTGTAGGGTATAGAGGGGTCAGTAATGTAGTGTGGGGTATAGAGGAGTCAGTAATGTAGTGTGGGGTATAGAGGAGTCAGTAATGTAGTGTAGGGTATAGAGGAATCAGTGATGTAGTGTAGGGTATAGAGGAGTCAGTGATGTAGTGTAGGGTATAGAAGGATCAGTGGTGTAGTGTAGGCTATAGAGGGGTCATTGATATAGTGTAGGGTATAGAGGGGTCAGTGATGTAGTGTAAGGTATAAAGTGGTCAGTAATGAATGTAGGGTATGGAGGGGTCAGTGACATAATGTAGAGTATAAAGAGTTCATTAGAATAAGGTATAGAGGGGTCCGTAATTTAGTTGCAGGTATAGAGGGGTCAGTGATGTAGCATAGAGGGGTCGTATAGAGGGGTCAGTAATGTAGTGTATGGTATAGAGGGGTCAGTAATGTAATGTAGGATATAGAAGGGTCAGTGATGTAGTGAGGGGGTATAGAAGGGTCAATGATGTAGTGTAGGGTATAGAGGGGTCAGTGATGTAGTGTAGGGTATAGAGGGGTCATTGATATAGTGTAGGATATAGAGGGGTCAGTAATGTAGTGTGGGGTATAGAGGAGTCAGTAATGTAGTGTGGGGTATAGAGGGGTCAGTAATGTAATGTAGGGTATAGAAGGGTCAGTGATGTAGTGAGGGGGTATAGAAGGGTCAATGATGTAGTGTAGGGTATAGAGGGGTCAGTGGTGTAGTGTAGGGTATAGAGGGGTCATTGTTATAGTGTAGGGTATAGAGGGGTCAGTGATGTAGTGTAAGGTATAAAGTGGTCAGTAATGAATGTAGGGTATAGAGGGGTCAGTGACATAATGTAGAGTATAAAGAGTTCATTAGAATAAGGTATAGAGGGGTCCGTAATTTAGTTGCAGGTATAGAGGGGTCAGTGATGTAGCATAGAGGGGTCGTATAGAGGGGTCAGTAATGTAGTGTAGGGTATAGAGCGGTCAGTAATGTAATGTAGGGTATAGAAGGGTCAGTGATGTAGTGAGGGGTATAGAAGGGTCAATGATGTAGTGTAGGGTATAGAGGGGTCAGTGATGTAGTGTAGGGTATAGAGGGGTCAGTAATGTAGTGTATGGTATAGAGTTAATAATACCAATAACTATTATAAAATTAGGATGCAAAAAAATGCAGGAAAAAGTACACAATCTGGGTTAAACAAAGAGCAAAGGTCAGAGGTCCTATGTGAGTGACCTGTGCCATGCCTTGCACCATGTTTCGGTATGCTTAAACTGATATATGTGTGTTTTTGTATGGGGTGGAAGGCGCAAAAGGAAATTTTCACACTGGACACCACATGGTAAAGAATCGACCCTGACTACAAACAGCATTAGTGATCACCATACACTACAGGCAGCATCATTGACCGCAATATACCTCCTGCAGCATCAGTAACTGCCATATACTACAAGCAGCATCAATGAATGCCATATACCACAGACAGCATCAGTGTCTACCATATACTACAGGCTGCATTAGTGACTGCCATATACTACAGACAGCATTAGTGACTGCCATATAGTGCAGGAAGCATTAGTGACTGCCATATAATATAAGCAGTATCAGTGAATGCCATATACAGTACTAGAGGCAGCATATATTACAGTCAGATTGGTGACCACCATATACTACAGACAGCATTAGTAACCTCTATATACAACAGACTGCATCAGTGACCACCAGATACTACAGGCAGCATCAGTGACTGCCATATATTACAGCAGTGTTAGTGTCCATCATATACTACAGACAGCATTAGTGACTGCTACATAAAGCAATGGTTACCACCATAAATTACATACCGCATTAGTGACTGCAATATACTACAGACCACATCAGTAACCTTCATATACTACAGGCAGTAGCGGATCTTGCCACGGGGAAGCAGGACTTTTGCCCGGGGCGCTGCCTTCCGGAGGGCGCTGGCACCTTCCGGAGAGCGCTGCACCATGGCAAGATCCGTTACTGCTGTGCCCTCCGCTGCCCGCTGTGTCCCCCGGCTGTGTCCCCCTGTGAAGGGAACTAGACGCTACGCGTCTAGTTACCCTTCGTGGAGAGGACCTTTGCTGTGCGGTGCGCGATGATGTCATCGTGCACCGCTCAGCATTTCAGCGGCGCTACTACTGTACAGGTGGCATAACTGACCACATCCCCTGTATGAAGCCATGCCCCTATGTCCTGCCCGGGGCGCAAAAAGGGCTCGAACCGGCCCTGACTACAGGTAGCATAAGTGACCTTCATATATTACAGACAGCATTAGTGAGCATCATATCTTATAGACAGCATTATACAACAGACACCACAACCAGCATTAGTGATCACCATATACTACAGGCAGCTTCAATAACCACCATATACTACAGACAGCTTTTGTTACCAACATATGCAGTACTACAGACATGCATTAACGGCCCCCATATACTACAGACAGCTTTAGTGACAGCATATACTACAGACAGCATTAGTGACCACCATATAATACATACTGTATAACAATAAAACTAATTACATCCAATCTCTTAAAAAACCCTTAATCTTTATTAACCCCATTAAATCATTAACCCCCCCTCCCTTATTGTTATTACCAACCATAAACTATACCCAACACTCTTCCCATGCCTTACCTAGACTGGCCCCTCCCTGCTCTTTGGCATTACAGCTGTAAATCCAGGTCCCCTGCAGGTGCCCAACCCCCTTCCCTCTTTCACCCAGGGCACATGCCCCTCCTGGTCCCCTTCCCTAGCTGCTCCCTTGACATAGGTAGTGGCCTCTGCGGCTACATCATTCTGTATCACAGTATATGATGTTTCCTGATCAGCACTGTGGCCTCATCAGGTACTACATGAATGGATACAGGCTCAAAACACTTCACAAAGGTCCAGCCTAAGGAGTACACCCCCTCATCCTACACTAAATATTCGATCAGCCTACATTATAGCTGTTAACATTGTTTATAGGTAATAGGCATTCTTTCATGGCACAAAATTTCAGTCATAAGATGAGTAACACATCACTGAATGCCCCTCGTATTATGACCTCCTTCCGAATGATCATAGTGTTCAGCAATGACCCTACCTTAGAAAATGTTAAGTAAAGTGTCAGATTGCTAGAAAAAAGCATATGGTAAAAATAGGATTATAATTACCTACTATTAAATCATTTTCTCTTAGTCTGTAGAGGATACTGGGGTCCACATTAGTACCATGGGGGTATTGACGGGTCCACTAGGAGCCTTGGGCACTTAAAGAAATCAATAGTGTGCACTGGCTCCTCAGCTCTATGCCCCTCCTACCAGACTCAGTATAGAAACTATGCCCGAGGAGATGGACATATCCTGAGGAAGTATGAAACAGAAACAGTGGTGAGAGCTGAACCGGCACACACAAACAAGAGGAAAGTCAAGTTAACCTAACTTGAACAGGAACAGCAACAGCTGAACCAACAACAATACTTAACCAAGTAACAGTGCAAAAAACATGAAGCACTGGGCGGGCGCCCAGTATCCCCTACCGACTACGAGAAAAGGATTTACTGGTAGGTAAGTAAAATCCTATTTTCTCTTACGTCCTAGAGCAGGCATTCCCAACCTCGGCCCTCAAGGAACACTAACAGTGCAGATTTTAGTGATATCCAGGTTTCAGCACAGGTGCACACCTTGTCCAGGTGAACGTCAGGTGCAATCCGAATTGGTTTAGCCAGAACACCATTTGACCACTTCATAACTGCAGGCGGCTGCCGTCTATCGTACCGCTCCGGTCAGCGAAAGTCATCCGGCGGCTATTGCATTTCCTCTC
Organism: Pseudophryne corroboree; assembly: GCF_028390025.1. Taxonomy (NCBI): domain Eukaryota; kingdom Metazoa; phylum Chordata; class Amphibia; order Anura; family Myobatrachidae; genus Pseudophryne; species Pseudophryne corroboree. Next base: position 122,561,686 of record NC_086444.1, on the reverse strand, counting down.
CGCTGCACAGTGTAGTGGGCAACGCAGGACTTTTAGCCGAGGATGCTCGGCTAATTAACCAGCCCACCAGAGAGGTAAAAACCTACAGAACCATTTCACCTGGTGACTTTGAGCTATTAACTATTTGGAACTGCACCTCCAGCACCTTAATTCTCCCCAATTCAGCCACCTTTAACGATTTGTGGAGTACGGACATTGACAATTCATATTTACCGTTAAGTATATGGCAAAATAGTTTATGAATTACCTGAGATAATTCTAGGTGTGCTTCTGTTGTTTTTATTATTTTCCACATGTTTTAATTTGTGTAGTATTGTTATTAAATTATTAAATTTATATATTCACACGTTGGCTCTCTTTTCCTTTCCTTAACTCCTGATATACAGCGCAGCCGTTGTTGCTTTTTTTCTTGTTTGCTCTATCACTCCACATAGTGTTTTCGGCAAGCGCAGTCTCTCAGGAGTTTTTAATTTCACTTAACATTTATACTTATAATACTGTTGTTGAGGCGCTGTCTTAGTAGTTTTTTTGTCTTTGCTCTCTTCAGCACAGGTGACTTAATTAGTAGCTCAGTTATTTTGATTTAACCATCTGTGCTGCTGCCTGGATATCACTAAAACCTGCACTGTTGGTGTGATCGTGGTTGGGAATGCCTGTCCTAGAGGATACTGGGGTCCACATTAGTACGATGGGGATGTACCAAAGTTCCCAAACGAGGTGGGAGAGTGCTGAGGTTCCTGCAGAACTGATTGACCAAACTGAAGGTCCTCAGCGGCCAAAGTATCGAACCTGTAGAACTTAGCAAACGTGTTCGACCCTGACCAAGTAGCTGTTCGGCAGAGTTGCAAAGCTGAAACACCCCGGGCAGCCGCCCAGGAAGAACCCACTGATCTAGTAGAGTGGGCCTTTACTTTAAGAACCAGCAATCCTGCCGTAGAATAAGCCTACTGGATAGTACACCTGATCCACCGAGCAAGAGACTGCTTTGAAGCAGGACACCCAATTTTCTTGGGATCATAGAGAACAAACAGCAAGTCAGATTTTCTGTGAAGGGCTGTCCGCTTCACATAGATCTTCAAAGCCCTCACAACATCCAAGGACTTTGAGGTAGCAGAGGTGTCTGTGAGCACCGGAACCACAATAGATTGGTTGATGTGAAATGCAGACACCACCTTTGGAAGAAATTGGTGACGAGTTCTGAGTTCAGCTCTATCTTCATGAAAAATCAAATAGTGGCTCTTGTGAGACAACGCCCCCAGTACCAACACGTGCCTCGCTGAAGCTAAGGCTAACAGTGTAACGGTCTTCCACGTAAGAAACTTTACGTCAACCTCCTGTAAAGGTTCAAACCATTCCGATTGTAGAAACTGCAACACCACGTTGAGATCCCAAGGTGGTGTGGGAGGCACAAAGGCCGGTTGGATGTGCAGAACACCCTTCAAGAACGTCTGAACCTCAGGTAGGGAAGCCAATTGTTTCTGGATAAGGCTGAAATCTGGACTTTCAAGGAGCCCAAACGTTGGCCCACATCAACACCTGACTGTAGAAAAAGGAGGAAACGGCCCATGATTTTTCCAAATATGGTGGTAGTGTTTAGACGTTACCCCTTTCCTGGCTTGGATCAGGGTTGGAATAACCCTGTCCAGGATCCCCTTCCAGGCTAGAATTTGACGATCAACCTCCATGCCGTCAAACATAGTCGTGTTGAGTCTTGATAGATGAACAGCCCCTGTTGTAGAAGAGGCAGAGGCCATGTGTCTTCTAGGAGCATCTCCAGTAGATCCACATACCAGGCCCTTCTTGGCCAGTCCGGAGCAATGAGAATTGCTTGAACTTTTTCCCTTTTTATTCTTTTGAGAATTCTGGGGATCAATGGAAGAGGTGGAAACACGTAAACCATCTGGTAGACCCATGGAGTCACCACAGCATCCACCGTCACTGCTTGTGGGTACCTCAACCTGGAACAATATAGTTTGAGCTTCTTGTTGAGATGAGAGGCCATCATGTCTATTTGTGGAGTCCTCCACTGACGTGCAAAGGACTCGAACACCCGCGGGTGAAGTCCCCACTCTCCTGGGTGGAGGTTGTGTCTGCTGAGGAAGTCCGCTTCCCAGTTGTCTACTCCTGGAATGAAGATTGCCGACAGCGCCACCGCGTGACTTTCTGCCCAGAAGAGAATTCTCGTTACCTCTGACATTGCTGCTCTGCTCTTCATTCCGCCCTGTCTGTTTATGTACGTTACCACATTGTCAAACTGAACTTGAGTGGCTTGATCTTGAAGAAGATGCAATGTCTGTAGAAGGGCGTTGTATATGGCCTGTAGTTCCAGAACGTTGATCGGAAGAATGGTTTCCAGACTTGACCATTTTCCTTGGAACCGTTCCCCCTGGGTGACTGCTCCCCAACCTCTGAGGCTTGCGTCTATGGTTAGCAGAATCCAATTTTGAATTCCGAACCTTCGACCCTTGGTCAGGTGAGAAGTCTGAAGCCACCACAGAAGAGAAGTCCTGCATTTTGGCGACAGACGTATCCTCTGGTGCATGTGAAGATGCGATCTGGACCATTTGTCCAACAGATCCAGCTGGAAGGGTCTTGTGTGAAACCTTCCGTACTGCAGAGCCTCATAAGAGGCTACCATCTATGCAAATGCATAGATACACCGATATCCGGGTTGGCTTTAGAACATCCCACACCATCGACTGGATTACCAACGCCTTTTCCAACGGAAGGAATACCTGTACCTTCTGTGCCTCCGTATCCAGCATATTGTCTTAGTAGGGCACCCATAAATGTGGGATTTTGAATTTTGGATAAGGGATACTCAACCTGTATCATCCCCAGGAACGGATGCCTCCATGTCGGTTCCAGGTGGGATTTTGGCAGGTTCAGAATCCACCAGTGATCTTGGAGTAGTCGGGTTGAGAGGGCAATGCTGTCCAACAACCTCTCCCTGGATGGTGCTTTGATCAGCAGGTCATCCAGGTATGGTATTATGTTCACTCCCTGCCTGCGGAGGAGAAACATCATCTCTTCCATTACCTTGGTGAACACCCTTGGTGCCGTGGTGAGGCCAAATGGCAGGGCCTGGAACTGGTAGTGACAGTCCTGTAATGCAAACCGTAGGTAAGCCTGACGAGGCGGCCAAATCGGGATGTGAAGGTTTGCATCCTTGATGTCCAGAGACACCAGAAATTCTCCCTTCTCCAGACCTGAGATAACTGCTCTCAGAGACTCCATCCTGAACTTGAACACCCTTAAGTACGGGTTCAGTGACTTGAGGTTTAAAATGGGCCTTACTGAACCATCCAGTTTCTACAACAAACAGGTTGGAGTAATAACCTTTGTTTTGTAGGTGAATTGGAACTGGGACATTGACCTGAGATTGTACCAGCTTCTGGTTGCTGCCTGCAAAATCAGAACTGCTTCTGGAGAACTGGTAAGCCTGATTTGAAGAATCTGTGAGGTGGGAGTTCCTGGAACTCCAGTCTGTATACCTGGGCTATAAGGTCTTTGACCCAGGAATCCTGGCATGATGTTGTGCAAATGTGACTGAAATAACGTAACCGGGCTCCCACCTGCCTGTCTTCCAGGCAGTGCAGTCCACCGTCATGCTGAAGGCTTTGAGGAAGCAGAACTGGAAGTCTGTTCCTGAGAACCTGCAGCTGCTGGTTTTTTGGGTTAACCTCTATTACCTTTGAAGGTAGTAGAAAAACCTTTGGATTTACCTTTGAATTTAGCTGTCCGAAAGGACTGCAGAGTTGGAGCAGAGTAGGTTTTCCTAGTCGGGGTGCTGTGGAAGGAAGGTACGTAGACTTACCCGCCGTAGCCTTGGATAGCCACGTATCCAGTTCATCTCCAAAAAGGGCCTCACTTGTGAATGGTAGGATTTCCACGCCTTTCCTAGAATCCGAATCTGCAGGCCATTGGTGTAACCACAAGCCTCTGCGTGCTGACATTGCCATGGCAGTGGTGCGTGTGTTGAGTAATCCAATTTCCTTTAAGGCCTCCACCATAAAGGAAGCAGAGTCCTGAATATGCTGTAGGAGCAAAATTATCTCCCCCCTGGGTAAGGAATCTAATCCGTCAATTAGGTTACCTGACCACTTAGCAATGGCCTTCGTGATCCATGCACAAGCAATAGTGGGTCTCTGGGCCACCCCAGCAGCAGTATATAAAGATTTGAGAGTGGTCTCAATCTTGCGGTCAGCTGTGTCCTTTAAGGATGCTGCCCCAGGAACAGGTAAGGCTATCTTTTTATCAGGATTAGCCCAAGTTTCTTCAAACAGAGCCTTCAATTCCTTTGATGCTGGAAAAGTAGCAGAGGATTTATTTTTTGCATTAAAATAAGATTCCTCCTCTACCTCCACCACCTTGTCAGGAATGTGCAGGACATCTCTAATAGCTTCTATTAGGGCCTGGATTCCCTGTGACAGGACTGCATCCCCCCCCCCCCCCCCCCCCCCACTCGCATCCACTTCACCTTTCTCTGTTCCTGATGTATCGTCATCAGTATCAGCCTGCATGAGCTGGGCCAGAGTACACTTTAGTGGGCAAATGGCAGGGGTCTGAGATGCTGGTATGGGGACTGAATCTCTACCATAGTCTGTCTTAAGTATTGCGTCTCTTTCTCAGTATGGGATAATTTAGTAGAAATATTAGATATCATCCCATTAATGGAATCTAACCATGGGGTTTCTGCCCCACTAGCCTGAGAATGTGCACTATCCTGAGTACAGGGTAGCGAGTCTCTAGGGGAGGACAGACACTCTGCTGTGCAGGAAACACAGTCCCTGGACATGGTAACATGAAGGGACACACACCCACACAGAAGGTGAAAACACAGTTTAACCCACACAGATCCCACAGGGAGACACAGAAAATGGAGTCAGCCACACCACGCCCTTGTAGCCAAGTAAAACATATCTACAGTAGGTCGCCACCCTAAGTCCCTTAATAGGGCTTAGTATTCTACAACACTCCCCCCCCCTTCTAAGACCCCCTGGTACCGCTGAGGAGACGTGGAGTCTTTTGTGGAGGAGCTGTGCTTCCCTGTGATGCCTTCCAGTGTAAGTGTAACGCCATGCTGTTTTTGTGAATACGTTGGACTCAGACCAACCAAAGGAGCAAGAGCTCCAGAATGCATGAAACAAGGAGGACGAAGGTACTTCCTTTCACATATTTATTAACAGTAGCAGAGCAGAAGTAGACTGTAGGGATACTGGGACTGACTAGATCTGAGTTGGAAATTGTAGAGAATGTCCACTGGGTGATACGAGGCCAACACAGGAGTATTGTGAAGAATAAGCTTTAGATGGTACGAAGATGTGACAGAAGGGCTAGGAAGACTGTTTGCTGGATGATGTGAAGACGTGAATGAAGAACTGTGAAGACTGCTGGATGATGAGAAGACGGGAATGAAGAGCTGTGAAGACTGTATGCTGGATGATGCGAAGACGTGAATGAAGAACTGTGAAGACTGTTTGCTGGATGATGCGAAGACGTGAATGAAAGGTACATGCTGCAGCCTGCGAACTGCCACGGGAATCCTGCTGAATTTGCGGACACCGGAGAGGGGGCGGTTAACCGTGACCACGCCCTGGAGAGCTGGCAAGTGTAATGCAGCGAGAGCTAGCTGAGAACTCGGAGAGAAAGGTAGGACCAATAATAGGAGACGCACAGACAAATCTGCGGGAGCACAGAGCTAGGGTACTGAGAAACTGCAACAAAGCAGTGGCACAGAATGCAACAGTCCCAGCCTATTTATAGGTAGCAGGGACACAAGATTGGCTGTACTCACCCATCTTGCTCATTGGTGCTGCTCTTGGTCTCCAACATGGCCGCCCCCTGCATCGCAGCCACACTCGGAAGCTGCTGCCACTAGGTCCTCCCCTCTGGCTCCAGGAAGCCGTCACTCCCGCCGCAGACCACGCCGCATCCCCACACGGCCACTGAGCACCACAGACCGCCGCACTGGAAGCGCCCGAATCCCAGGACCCTCGGCAGTAACAGCTCGCCGCATGACAGTAAGCTGCAGAGGGAAAACGGTGCTGGTGAGTTGCTGGATCCGCTCATAGTGAAGCCCTGTAATGGCGCGCGGCTTCCCATTTTTTTTATCCTGGCCTGACGTCTTGTGAGCTTAACAGAGGGTTAGAACCCTTGTTAAGCTATGTAGCCAGTGTGGGTAATCATTGGTGGCTCAGCGCGCCTGCCTCACAGCGGGACACATTGACCGCATGTCCTCCTGAGCCTCCCGGAGCGCAGCCTGCATGTCAGCGCTGCTCTCCTACCCTCATGGCGTCATTCCCGCCGGTGATCCGCTAACCGGGACGTGGCGTTCTACTCACCACTTCTTCTTTCTTCTGGCTCTGTTAGGGGTGGCGGCGTTCTGCGGGAGGGTTCTGCGGGAGGGGCTTGTGAATGACTCCCTCAGTTGCTCAGTGTCCTGTCAGCGGAGAAACGGGACCATTAACTCTGTAGGAAGTTGGGCCGTTCTCACCCCTAAGTCCCACGAAGCAGGCATGCTGGTGCCACCCAGCAGTGCCTGAAAACATCAAATAGAAACAAAATGCAGAAAACTCTTCAGGTGCTTCCCTAAGTGTGACTGGCTCCTCCGGGCACATTTTCTAAACTGAGTCTGGTAGGAGGGGCATAGAGGGAGGAAACCAGTGCACACTATTGATTTCTTAAAGTGCCCAAGTGGACCCGTCTATACCCCCATGGTACTAATGTGGACCCCAGTATCCTCTAGGACGTAAGAGAAAGTAAATTCATAATTTCATTACAGTCATCTGTTTTTCTTTTCTTTTTTCTTTCTTTTTTGTATTGTTATTTGTAATACTGTTTTATATTTTTATTGTCTGCCCTTTATTGATGTATTGTGGGGCCGCCCATCACCCTCGCCTTCCCCCCCCCTCCCGATCTAGCAGAAATTAAGGTTGCCTCCTGCCGACGCCGGAACTTTCAGCAGCCGCCGCGATCGCGCCCACGCCAAGCCCCCATTTGTTTAACGTCGCCCCCATTTCACCAGCTCCGTCCCCGCAACGCTCCATCTCCGCCTAGGAAACAGAGTGTTGCCGCCTCCAAGCCCGCCCCATGAACGCAGGTAGGAGCGATCACATTTTCTGTGGCCCCCGCAGAAAATGAGGGCGCATGCGCAGGACGGGCACTGTGCATGCGCCTGCATCTTTTTTTTTATTTTTGCGGTCGGATCGCGTTCTGCGATTCAACCTGAATTAGGCCCTATGGCTGGACAACAGGTACAACTATCTCTACAACACATACATTTTGGACCAGGTGTTGTACAGTAGTTTGCATTGAAATTTCTGGATGCCCTAGCCATTGCTGATCATTGGCAGGGTTGCTGGCCCTGCAGTCTGTGCATACAGCACTCATATGTCTAACATATCAGTCTCAGTGATCTGCAACATATAGTGCGATAACAAAGGAATAAGAATCATAGGGGCAGATTCAGACCAGGATGCTGCTACGACAGCAGTTGCAGGCTGAAGGCCAGTGAAGTGTTGCAAGTGTTGCAGCAGTTGCAGGTTGAAGGCCAGTGAAGTGTTGCAGCAGTTGCAGGCTGAAGTCCAGCGCATGCGCACAGATTGAGATGCGTGCGCACACATTGAGATGCGACGGCATCTCACTTGTGTAAACGCCTCTGCCTGATTGACAGGCAGAGGCATTCGCGGGGTGGGAGGGGGGCATCACGGCGGCGTTAAAGGGGCGTCGACTCGGCGTTGTGGGGGCATGGTCCGGACAATGCAGGCATGATGTCACATGCAGCCGCTGCAACCCGAAACATGACGGGTAGCCGGCTGCCTGCGTAGACAGAGGGCTAGTCGAAAAATGCGAAAGCATCACTGTCATGCAATGCTTTTGCATGTCTGCGGGGGGAAGGCTGGATCCGGCATGCGGGGTGGACTTCCCCTGTGCTGGGCGTCCCCCTGCATGTCTAAGAATTTAATCGTAGATGTGCGATCATGTGTGAATTAACTCCTACGTTTTATAAGGCATAGCTCTAGTCCTGTGTTAACTAATTAGGTGTTAGAATAAGGAATAAGCTCAGCTTAGTAAATATTGGTCAGGCTAATTCTGTGGGTGTGGTATGGAAGGTAGATAGTAACTAGATCGACAGTGTCTAGGTCGACCACTATTGCATGGAGAGCAAACTTCGGGCAAGGTGCCTCACTCCGCTACCGCTGCACTCGGCACAGGTTACCGTTCCCAATTGTAGACCACGTGGATCGTTAAGTATGAAAAGGTTAAAAAAAAGAAAAAAATCGTGAAAAACTCAAGTTGACCTGTCGACCTAGAACATGTCGACCTAATGGCCAACAGTGGTCGACCTAGATAGTGTCGACCTAGTTACTGTTGACCTAGAGACCGGATCCCAATTCTGTGTGCTTCAATCCGTCTTCTGGGTTTCCTTTTTATTGCTGCAGCTGGGGTTAGAGCCTTGCTTGCTTTCTGGACTTGTGCTGATCAGCCCTTACAGGGAATCTCCCTGGATTCTCTATTGTGGGTTGTAATTAGTACGCTGTCCATCAGCCCTGTTGAATACATGGAAACCTGCTCTGAGCTGCTCAGTGTAGCTTATTTACTGTACGTGTGCCATTTGGAAAATGTGTTACCTGCCAATATTTCTTTACAGTGCAACTAGTCTGGATTTTTCTGAAGATCTGCTCAAAATCTTGCTACTGTCCAATTATTTGTGCTATTTGAAAGAACTGTTCAGCATTTCTCTATAGTGCAATTCATCTGGAGTACGCTGAAGATCTGTTCAATGGGGGTTATTCCGAGTTGTTCGCTCGGTATTTTATTCTCGCAACGGAGCAATTAGTCGCTAATGCGCATGCGCAATGCCCGCAGTGCGACTGCGCCAAGTAAATTTGTTATGCAGTTAGGTATTTTACTCACGGTATTACGAGGTTTTTTCTTCGTTCTGGTGATCGTAATGTGATTGACAGGAAGTGGGTGTTTCTGGGCGGAAACTGGCCGTTTTATGGGTGTGTGTGAAAAAACGCTACCGTTTCTGGGAAAAACGCGGGAGTGGCTGGAGAATCGGGGGAGTGTCTGGGCGAACGCTGGGTGTGTTTGTGACGTCAAACCAGGAACGACAAGCACTGAACTGATCGCAGATGCCGAGTAAGTGTGGAGCTACTCAGAAACTGCTAAGAGGTGTCTATTCGCTATTTTGCTAATCTTTCGTTCGCAATTTTGATAAGCTAAGATTCACTCCCAGTAGGCGGCGGCTTAGCGTGTGCAAAGCTGCTAAAAGCAGCTTGCGAGCGAACAACTCGGAATGACCCCCATTGGGCGGGATGCATTAGTTGCAAAATGCAGCCAAACCTCTGAAAATTCTGTTTTTGTAGGTTGGGCCACTTACCGGGTGTTGCCCTACAGACAATAGTGTTTAAACAGAGGAGGGGGCCCGTGTGCAGACTGTGGGTGTGCCTCCTCCTCTCTACAGTGCAGTAGATTCTGGCATTTTGTCAGAGTCTACTATATATGCGCAGGTCTCCGGAAACATGGTGCCTGCCTTGTTCCAAAGACTAATTTCACTACTGTGCATGCACAGCGGCCATTTTGGCTGTGGTTTTTGCAGCAGCTGAAGCATCTGATGGCGTTGCCCACCGCATCCAAGCCCAGAACGCAATAGATTCTGGCCCTGGATGTTAAGGGCAAGCCTATGAGCTTCTTTCGTATTTCCTCCGCTGAGAGGGATCCCTCCCAGCACCCCCCATGGCGGCACGAAAAGGACAGCTCTTACTGCATGATATTATGCACATCATTGTGCAACAAAGTATACTTCACCTGTACACGGTGCCTAAACATTACAATGTAATATATTCTTTGCATGCACAGCATATTTAAAATATGAAATTTCAAACTCAATCTGAAAATATATTTCATAATTTCTTCACAATTGGGTGATCTTGCCAAGCACGTCTATAAGACCTCACAGACAAATTGTAATATTGTGATCTTGCCAAGCACGTCAGTGCAGCCTCATTACAGGCAAGTCCTAACTACAGTACCAGAACATTTGAATACCGTCACTTCTGAAAGAAAACTCCCCAACTTCAAGCAATGATTATTATGAAAGTGGTGTTTTACATCTGCTTCCTCTTTGGAAAGCTGCATACATATCCCCATTAGCAAATGTGACCTAAATAAATGGAGATAAAATACAACATACAGTACTGTATTACCTTCTTAATGTAAAATGCCACTGTACAGTTGTTATTATTATTAATATTATTATTATTATTATTATTATTACATTTTATTTATAAGGCACCACAAGTGTTGTACAAAGGACAGTACAGGGAGACAAAACTTAGCATTATAGTAAATAAATAACAGAAATAGAGTACAGGTAACATAGAGCACCACACATTCTCAAGACATAATACAGCTAAGATGTAAGTGATCATCGTACTACTAGGTGCTGGTTGCCATAGATGGAGATGAGCCTTTACCAGCAGGAGAAAAAGCGGTAAAGATAGTCGCTGAGTAGGGAAGAGCTGCGAGTGAAATGTGTCGAGACGAGGGCTTAGATAACAAGAGGAAAGATGGCCCTGCTCTGAAGAGCTAACTAGTGGGAAGGGTCGACAGACAGAGGACATGAGGTGCAAGCAAGCAGGAGGTAGCCTGATGGCAGTATGCAAGCAAAGCTGAGATGTTCAAGGCATGAGGCAGGGGGATGGAGGAGCGGCCTCAGGACTAGGTTACAATGTACAGGACTAGGTTACAATGTACAATGTGAATTCTTGATCTGAGCTTCAACCACCTGAATAATTATGGGGTTTGGCCACATACATGAGTGGGCAATGGGTCTAGAGCCAGTCTGATTCAGCGGGGATCCGCTTGCCAGTTTGTTATGCCAGTACATTGTTTAGAGGTAATAAACACCAGTAGCAGTGCTATGCTGATAATTGACTCACATATACTTTAGTCACAAAGAAAATCAGTTCAGTGTCATATATTTAGTATACAAAAATGATTTAATAATATAAGAACTCTGTTCAGTGTATGTGCATATAGTGAAACAAATAAGAGTTTAAAATAATTTAAAACAACTTCACCAAAATCACTCACATATTCTGTCAGTCCCCAAATTGATATGCAGTTTGAAGCCTGTTCCTAGTAGAGATGAGAAGGTTCGGATCCCTGGGAACCGAAACCCCCCGAACTTCACGTCATAAGCCCGGATCCGAGTCCAGTCACAGTGGTGGTGTCCTCTGCTGCCATATGTCCAGTGCTGCTGTATAAGTCCAGTCCAGTGGTGCTGTGTTGTGCTGCATCAGTCCAGTGGTAGTGTCTTGTGCTGCATCAGTCCAGTCACAGTGGTGGTGTCCTCTGCTGCCATATGTCCAGTGCTGCTGTATAAGTCCAGTCCTGTGGTGCTGTGTTGTGCTGCATCAGTTCAGTGGTGGTGTATTGTGCTGCATCAGTCCAGTCACAGTGGTGGTGTCCTCTGCTGCCATATGTCCAGTGCTGCTCTATAAGTCCAGTCCAGTGGTGCTGTGTTGTGCTGCATCAGTTCAGTGGTGGTGTATTGTGCTGCATCAGTCCAGTCACAGTGGTGGTGTCCTCTGCTTCCATATGCCCAGTGCTGCTGTGCAAGTCCAGTCCATTGCAGTGGTGCTATGCTGTCCTTCATCAGTCCAGTGGTGGTGTCCATGTGCTGTTGTATATGTCCCGTGGTACTGCCGTATATGTCCAGTGATACTGCCGTATATGTGTCCAGTGATACTACCGTATATGTCCAGTGGTACTGGCATATATATCCAGTCCAGTGATACTGCCGTATATGTCCAGTGGTACTGCCATATAATTCCAGTGATACTGCCTTTTATGTCCAGTGGTACTGCCGTATAAATCCAGTGGCACTAACGTATAAATCCAGTCCAGTCCAGTGATACTGCCATATATGTCCAGTGGTATTGCCGTATAAATCCAGTGGTACTGGCATATAAATCCAGTTCAGTGATACTGCCGTATATGTCCAGTGATATTGCCGTATATGTCCAGTGGTACTGCCATATAAGTCCAGTGCTACTGCTGTATAATTCCAGTGATACTGCCATATAATTCCAGTGGTACTGGCGTATAAATCCAGTGATACTGCCTTATAAATCCAGTCCAGTGGTACTGCCGTATAAGTCCAGTGGTACTGCCGTATAATTCCAGTGATACTGTCGTATAATTCCAGTGATACTGCCATATAATTCCAGTGATACTGCTGTATAATTCCAGTGGTACTGGCGTATAAGTCCAGTGATACTGCTGTATAAATCCAGTCCAGTGGTACTGCCGTATAAGTCCAGTGGTACTGCTGTATAATTCCAGTGATATTGTCGTATATGTCCAGTGGTACTGCCGTATAAATCCAGTGGTACTGCCGTATAAATCCAGTCAAGTGATACTGCTGTAAAAGTCCAGTGGTACTGCCATATAATTCCAGTGATACTGCCGTATAATTCCAGTGGTACTGGCGTATAAATCCAGTGATACTGCCGTATAAATCCAGTCCAGTGGTACTGTCGTATATGTCCAGTGGTACTGCCATATAATTCCAGTGATACTGCCGTATATGTCCAATGGTACTGCTGTATAAATCCAGTGGTACTGGCTTATAAATCCAGTCCAGTGGTATTACCATATAACTCCAGTGGTACTGCCGTATAATTCCAGTGATACTGCCGTATAATTCCAGTGAAATTGCCATATAATTCCAGTGGTACTGGCGTATAAATCCAGTACAGTGGTACTACCGTATAAGTCCAGTGGTACAGACCTTTGCTGTATATTATTTACTCAAATAAAGGGGTTATTAATATTTAATTCAAATAATTTTGACAGGGTTTGCCCCGTGTGGTGTAGGGATACGCTGTCATGGTGATAGCGCAAGGTGATAACGCACCAGCCAATCATTACGGATTTGAAGAATGACAGTTAAAAGCTGACTGGTTGGTGCATTATCACCTTGCGCTTATCACTGTTTTATCACTTTTTTATCCCTTCTCCATGCTTAATACATCTGCCCCAAAATTCCAAATCTAACCAATCATCTGTAGTATAGGTAATTTCGCTATACACAACGCATCTGCCTAAACAGGGCTGCCTCTCAGTGCTGCACATCCCTGCACCAATCCAGGGGCAAACGCAGGAATTCTAAAGGGGGGTTTCCAAATGCAATCTACAGTCTCCCACTTTGCAAAACACTGGAGCAAGTGCAGGAGTCTGAGGGAGCAGTAGAAGAAACAGTACTGACCCTGGAACATATATGTGCACATTAGTCTTTTTAAACACTTGATAGTGTATGGAATACAGTATTAATAATTAACACTATAGATGGTCTATAGCAGGCATGGCTAACCTGTGGCTCTCCAGCTGTTGTGAAACTACACATCCCAGCATGCCCTGCCAATTTTATCATTTCCTAATAGGAAAACTGTGGCAGTGCATGCTAGGACTTGTAGTTTCACAACAGCTGGAGAGCCACAGGTTAGCCAGGCCTGCTGTAAAGCCCGACAGTCGGCATAATAACTAAAACGGACTATTCCCACTCTATTCCCACAACACCTATAGAGTGGGAATTGAACCCGTGGCGAGCCAACGAGCCAGCTGTGTGGCGAGCACAGCGAGGCTGCAAGGGACTTCTTTGCACTCATATCTAAGCACCAGGATGCCGGCGTCGGTATGGTGACCGGCGACCTATACTCAGCCTGGTTTAACCACTTAACTGACAAAAAAAATTTTTGTAAATCACTCAGAAATAGTCGGTTTTTTAATTAGTAATTTAGGTGAAAAATGCATGTTTAACCTTATTGAAAATGATTTTAGTTAAAAAAAAATAATTGGGGGGAGGGGGGGGGGGGGAATTTGAACAAAACCCATAATTTTTCCCCAAACATCGGAACATCGGTCACAACAGTCGAAACATTGTGACCATCGGAAATATTGCGACCATCGCGGCTTTCATTTTGATAGCCGGGACAGCCTCTAGGTACACAGGGGGTGCTTTGGGGGGTCCTGTGAGACCATGTCAGATAAAGCACTCGCTGGTGTGGTCGCATCCGCATCTGATACGACCTGGACCATGCCAGGCAAGTGGTTAAACATACCATCATAAATACACAAATATAATAGAACCAGTAGAGACAGAACTGCACTTTCTAAGCACACATTGGGGTAGATGTATTAACCGGGAAAAGGTATAAGGAAGTGATGAACCAGTGATAAGTGCAAGGTGATAAACGCACCAGCCAATCAGCTCCAATATGTAAATTAACAGTAAGGAGATGATTGGCTGGTGTGTTTATCACTTTGCACTTATCACTGGTTTATCACTTCCTTATGCCGTCTGCAGGCTTAATACATCTGCCCCACTAGCCCACCTCATGCCTCCTCTTCCTGGCAGCTACTCTCAAAATACTAATGCTCATTCGTTCCTTTCAAAACAATAGTAATGATTGCCCCCATTCAACATATGAATCATTTCTTCTGTTCACATTTTATGGTACAGGTTAAGTATCCCATATCCAAATATTCCGAAATACGGACTTTCTTGAGTGAGACTGAGATAGTGAAACTTTTGTTTTTTGATGGCTCAATGTACACAAACTTTGTTTAATACTCAAAGTTATTAAAAATATTGTATTAAATCACCTTCAGGCTGTGTGTATAAGGTGCATATGAAACATAAATGAATTGTGTGACTGTAGATACACTTTGTTTAATGCACAAAGTTATAAAAAATATTGGCTAAAATTACCTTCAGGCTGTGTGTATAAAGTGTATATGTGACATAAATGCATTCTGTGCTTAGATATAGGTCCCATCACCATAATATCTCATTATGGTATGCAATTATTCCAAAATACGGAAAAATCCCATATCCAAAATTCCTCTGGTCCCAAGCATTTTGGATAAGGGATACTCAACCTGTTTCAGCAAGGGCGTACAGTAGCTAGCATAGGTGCAGGGAGTGCAGCTGCTATGGGGCCCATACCCTCCAACATTTTACACACAAAAATCAGAACAAATTAGAGAAAGGGGCGTGGCCACGGGTAAAGGGGGGGCGTGGTCACGCCCAGTTTTCTATACTTTCGATGGAAGTTTGGAGAGCCAAAAATAGGTACAGACCATAAAAAAAAGGTACTGTACCTATTAAAAAGGTACAACTGGAGGGTATGTGGGGCCCAGAGCAGAGAGGGGCCCACCTTCTCTGTCAAAGTTACATGTGTTATATCAATTTTTTGCCATTGGGTGGTACATAGGGGTCCTTTCAAACTTTTTACTTGTAGCCTGCAATATATCTAGGTATGCCCTTGGACCTGGTCAGGGGCGCAGGGAGGGTGGAACAAGTGGAGCTCGAGCTCCAGGCGCCGCTGGGAACAGAAGGCGCTGGCTCCCTGAAACACAGCTGAGAGCCAGTATCTTGGAGTAGGAGGAGATGACTAGAAGAGAGGGAAGGGGTGGCCACCACACTGCCTGCATGTTGCATATCACTGATTGCACAGTGCAGACAGTCCAGTGCAGTGTGGGGTGTTGTTAGGGAAGAGGGGAGGTTTGAAGGCTTGTCAGAAGAACTTTCCTGGCTGTCAGGGATCTGCATTCAGTGATCTGGAACATGCAGGCAGTGTGGTGGCCACCTCTTCCCTTTCCTCAGTCCTTTCCTTCTACCCACGGAGGCCCAGCCTGTCAATCACATAGAAGTTCAACCCCTCCAGGCTGGAACGAGGAGCTGCTCTGCTGCTGCCCTCTTGGTGAGAATTACTGTGTGTATACTGTGTGTTTATGTCTGTGTATACTGTGTTTTTATGTGTATATGTCTGTGTTTGTGTGTAAATGTGTGTGTATATGTCTGTATGCTAATGTGTATACATGTATGTGTGTGTTTGTGTAAATATATTGTGAGAAGAACACTGGGATAGTGTTTGAGGGCAGGTATGTTTGTCTCAGGTTCTTGTCTTACATGTTTTAGAAAATGAAAACTTCTACGAAAAATCCTTTTGTTTTGTTAGAACCTTTTTAGTTTGCTGGAAAAGCTGGATAAGGGCCCTGAGAGAGAGATAAGGCGAGTTCCAGACATTGGGCCCAGTTTGGATCTTTGGCCTCACAGAGGGCTAATCAGGGCTTTCAGCTGTGCAAGAGCCTTATAGGGCTTCTAGCCTGATTAATGTGTGCAGACTGCCTGGGAAGACTGCAGGATCTCTGTGAAAGAAACACGCTTCCTGATACAAGTGAGCTATACAGTGTTTACTGGAAAACTGTGTTTTTTGTTTAGTGATAGTTAGGAACATCTTGTGTTTAGTTAGTGCCGGACAGGCAAGGTATTTTCTTTTGGTGTTTGTTTTATTTTCTGTATAATAAAACTGGCTGGGGCCAGTTGTACCAGAAACTGGACTTGTGTGGTTCCTCAGCTGCTGCGTGCTGCCAGTTACCCCAGGAAACGGCACCTTGTACCCTTACAGTGTTACAACTTGGTGGAGAATGCAAGCATGCCGTTCTGCGCATAAGTGAAAGCAGCAGCTTTGTGAGGCCTGCAGAAAACGGTAGTTTATGCAGATACAGCCCAGTGTGAAGTTACTGAGACTCGCCCTGAGGTTTTGATATATGTCCTGGGTGAAAGCAGCTACAAAGCCGCCTGAAAAGTCTGTCGACATGGAGGAACTGCTCAAAGCCTTGCTGCAAGCTACAGCGGCTCAGCAGGAGGCCAACAGACAGCAGCAGGTGGCAATGGAGGAAAATTGGAGACTACAGCGAGAGGCCTTAACAGAAGTGGTGCAGAGCCTTGCAGCCCGGATTGGAGATATGACCGTCAGTGCTCCGACCAGCTCTAGTTCTATACGGGCCAGTCACTTCCTGCAGAAAATGACAGAGGCTGATGATGTGGAGGCCTACCTGACCACGTTTGAAAGGACTGCCGAGCGTGAGAACTGGCCGAAAGCACAGTGGGCCAGTCTGCTGGCACCTTTTCTGTCAGGTGAGCCCCAAAAAGCGTACTTTGATTTAAGCCCAGCTGAGGCTCGGGACTATGATAAACTAAAGACTGAGATGCTGACCCGCCTGGGAGTCACGCTGTCAGTACGAGCACAATGGGTGCACCGTTGGGTGTACGCCATGGAGAAGCCTCCTCGCTCCCAGATGCACAACCTTATTCAGCTAACAAAAAAATGGTTACAGCCAGAGACATTAACTGGTCCCCAGATGGTTGAAAGAGTCGTCATGGACCGCTACTTGAGATCTTTGCCCATGGTCCTGCGCAAGTGGGTGAGCCATGGAAACCCGGGTACTGCTGACCAATTAGTGGACATGGTAGAGAGGTATTTGGCAGCAGAGGAACTACTGATGACCACCCAGCAACCCATATATCCTCAACAGCGCCCTTCAGTAAAGACTGGTAAGACTGTTCCGTGGGAAAACGTTGCTGGGCGGTTAAGAGAACGCAAGGCTGGAGAGACTGTAAACACTGGCCCTGGAGACAGGCCAATGGGGCTAGAATGGTCTATGCTGCCCAAACGGGTTGATAATCGTGTGGTTAAATGTTTTAGGTGTGGTATGCCAGGTCATGTTATTGCCAATTGCCCAGTCACGCAAGAACCCATGCAATGTGATGCTGCCTTTGAATGTCGCAGAATGTCTTTCTTTGCTAGGTTAGCCTGTACTGTGGTACCTTCACCTGAGCTGTAAAAACAAATGTGTGATGTGTTCTTAAAGGGTAACCGGGTAGAGGCCTTGCTAGATTCAGGAAGATTAGTTACCCTCGTGAAAGCTGGGTTAGTGAACCCCTTAAAGGTCCAGCAAATACCTATTGGGGTAACTTGCATACATGGGGATACCCAACATTATGTCACTGCTGAAGTGAATATAGAAACTTGTTGTGGGTCAGCAATTGTTAAAGTAGGACTGGTCCCCACCTTGGTGCATGAGGCCATAATAGGGAGGGATTTTCCTCATTTTTGGAAACTGTGGGAATCACGGTTATCAACAGATGTTAGAAGTAAAGAGCCAGTTGATAATACCAGTGATTTTATGGATGTACGTGTGTCTTCTGAACTTTCTGACCCTTTGCCTTTTGCTAGTTTGGCTGGGGAAGTGACAGATGGGAGGTCCAGTGAGGACCCACTTGCTGGGAACAGAGACATAGTAGTTAGAACTGAAAGCGTGCCTGACCTGGAGGTAAAGAAGGATCTGTTTGCATCTGAACAGTTAAAGGATCCTACCTTAATAAAGGCTAGGGAGAATGTTAAGGTTGTTAATGGGGAACCTGTGGTACCAGGTGACAGGGTTACGTATCCCCACATGGTCATCTGTAATGAGCTCTTGTACCACATTGTCAAAAGTGGTGAGGATGTGGTGGAACAGCTGGTAGTTCCCCAGCCTTATCGGAGAACGGTACTAGATTTAGCTCATAGTCACGTTACCGCAGGACATTTAGGGGCAGAAAAAAACACTGAAAGAGTTTTACAAAGGTTCTTTTGGCCAGGGGTTTATAAAGCAGTGTCTGAATATTGTTCTTCCTGTCCTGAATGCCAGTATCATGCCCCTAGACCCCATTTCAGGAGCCCACTAGTTCCCATGCCTATTATAGAGGTCCCGTTTGACAGAATAGCCATGGATCTCGTGGGGCCCTTGTTAAAGTCTGCTCGGGGCCATCAGTATATCCTGGTAATTATGGACTATGCCACTCGATATCCTGAGGCTGTCCCTTTACGCACTATCACAACCAAGGCAATAGCTAGGGAGCTGGTGCAGGTTTTTAGTAGAGTGGGAATACCAAAAGAAATTTTGACTGACCAAGGTACTCCATTTATGTCAAGGATCATGAAGGAATTGTGCAAATTATTTAAGGTCACTCACTTCAGGACGTCCATCTACCATCCCCAAACTGACGGGTTGGTGGAAAGGTTTAATAAAACATTAAAAAGTATGTTAAAAAAGGTTGTTGAGAGAGATGGGAAAAACTGGGATTGTTTGTTGCCCTACTTGTTAATGGTCATCAGAGAAGTTCCTCAGTCCTCTACGGGGTTTTGTCCATTTGATTTGTTGTATGGTAGACACCCCAGAGGGCTGTTGCACATTGTCAAAGAGACGTGGGAAGGACAGCCCACTCCTTATAGAAGCGTTATTGAACATGTAACACAAATGCAGGATAGGATTGTAGCCGTGGTACCTATTGTCAGAGAGCACATGGAACAGGCCCAAAGTGCTCAACAGAGGGTATATAACCGGAGTGCCAAGAGACGGGAATTTGCTCCTGGAGATAGAGTTCTTGTTTTGGTACCCACTGTGGAAATGTTATGCACACCAGTGCCAGCAGGAATGTACTGGTGTCTGAACGGAGAGGGATGCAAAACAAATGAACTCACAGACAGACTGGGGAATATGACATTACATACATAGAAGGTGATAGGGTAACAAAATAAACACAAAGTGAACAGAGTAGCCCAAAGGCTAAGAAACTGGGTGTCTCCCTAGTATTAGGAATGCTCAGATGGAAAGAAGCGAGATGTTGTGATTTAATACGTAGAGAACCCGAAATGCTGTTGCTAAGGGCAACAGCAAAACCCTAAAGGGTTACCAACGGGTGTGGCAGTAAACTCCTTGGTCAGAGATGGAATAATAGACACAAGGGGAGTCTCCACAATCCTAGTCCTCACTTGCAGTGCACTGGTTCAGCTTACTGCCACTAAACTGACACCTAAACACCTTGCACAGTGAGAAAGGATTTTGGCAGGCAAGTCTGAGAATACAGCCGCAAACCTGCTAGGTTCACAGAGTAGCAAAAGAACCCCAGCAGGTTAAACGACTGACTCCAGTCTTACTGCTAGGTCTGGATTGGCAGAGTGTAATACCAAATCCCAAGGCCTATTTGCAGTAAGCAACAAACAAATACAAAGTTTACACAGTACTAGCTAGCTTTCAGGAACTGACTAACCAACAAAGATTCAGCAGCATCTGCCTAACCTGAGAAGAGGGTTTATATAGCAGGTGCTGTCCACGCCCCACTCAGACCTCACAGACTGTGAGCACAAAAACCAGCACCGGATCCCCTGCCGTGCACAGAGCCTGTAACCACTGCACAGCAAAAGACCCGAACCGGAGTATCAGCTACGCTCAGGTTACTCCGCTAGCACTTGTCTCCCGGTTGCCATGATGACGTGGCAGCACAGAGCAGGAGACCCTAACAGTACCCCCCCTCTGACGAGGGGTCAAAGAACCCCTACCACCGGGTTTATCGGGGAACTGCGAGAAGAAAGAGCGTAACAGTCTGGGGGCATGAAGATCACAACTGCGCACCCACGACCGCTCCTCCGGGCCATACCCCTTCCAGTGCACCAAAAATAACAGCCGACCCCGAACCATCTTGGAGTCAAGAATCCTTTCAACAACAAACTCCCTCTGGCCACGTATCAGAAGAGGGGAAGGTCTTCCACTGGAAGAAGGATTACAAATCGCCTGTTTTAAAAGGGAACAATGAAATGTTTTATTGATACCCAAAGAACGGGGTAGATCTAACTGAAATGCCACCGGATTGATAACCCTAGTGATCTTATAAGGACCGATGAACTGGGGGCCTAACTTATGAGATGGCTGTCTCAACTTCAAATTCTTGGTAGACAACCAGACGAAGTCTCCTAATTTGAAGCTGCAGGGTCTTTTCCGCTTATCAAAAACCCTTTTGGTCACTAATGACACAGACACAAGGGCTTTCTTCACTTTCCTCCAAATACCTCTAAGGACCGAAACCACAGAGGAACCACCAGGCGTGGAGTCCTGGGGGTCAAAAGAATTGGCCTTAGGATGATGCCCATACACACAAAGGAAGGGAGAGATCCCTGTAGCAGAGTGAGCCGCGTTGTTATAGGCAAACTCCGCCATGGACAGATGAGCAACCCAGTCAGTCTGACACTTGGAGACATAACACCTGAGGAACTGCTCCAAGGACTGGTTCACCCTTTCAGTCTGCCCATTAATCTGCGGATGGTAGCCTGACGACAAGCTGACAGAAATCTGGAAATTGGAACAAAATGCCCTTCAGAATTTGGCCACAAACTGGGATCCGCGGTCAGAGACCACATCAAGTGGCAACCCGTGGAGGTGCACAACATGCAGCATAAATAATTCAGACAGGCGTCTGGCCGATGGCAGCCCAACCAATGGAACGAATGCGCCATCTTCGAAAACCTGTCAACGACAACCCAGATGGCTGTCATCCCCGAGGATTTGGGCAAGTCCACCACAAAATCCATTGAAATGTGGGTCCATGGCTTAGATGGAATAGAGAGTGGATGTAATGGGCCAACAGAAACCCCTCTAGGAGTCTTATTTCGGGCACAGATGTCACATGCCCGAACCCACTGATCCACATCCCTAGCCACCGAGGGCCACCACACTGCCCTAGATAGCAACTCCCGAGTTCTGGCAATACCCGGGTGACCTGCCGACTTCTTGGCATGGAATTCCAGGAACACTCGCTGTCTTAACCTAGGAGGCACAAACAAAAGACCTACCGGAAGGTCTGGAGGAGCCTGCTCCTGTGCTCTAATTACTAATGACAAGAGGTCCTGGGTAATGCCCACTTTAATACATGATGGGGACACAATGGGCAATGGCTCCTCGGTGGTCTCCTGGATTGGAGCAAAACTCTGCGAGAGCGCATCAGCCTTGATGTTTTTTGACCCAGGGCGATATGTTATCAAAAAATTAAAGCGAGCAAAAAACAAAGCCCATCGTGCCTGCCTGGCATTGAGGCGCTTCGCTGACTCTAAATATGCCAAATTCTTATGGTCGGTGAGAATTGAGACCACAAACTTAGCCCCCTCAAGCCAGTGTCTCCACTCCTCGAGTGCATCCTTAATAGCCAACAATTCCCGGTTACCCACGTCATAATTCATCTCGGCAGGCGAAATTTACGGGAAAAGTAAGCACAGGGATGAAGGCGATTATCAGACACCCCCATCTGAGAGAGCACTGCCCCAATACCCATCTCAGAGGCATCCACCTCCACCACAAAAGGACGCTCTGGATCTGGGTGTCGCAGCACCTTGGCCGAGACAAATGCCCTTTTGAGACGGGCAAAAGCCGCTTTGGCCTCACAAGACCAGTGAGCAACATCCGCCCCTTTCTTAGTGAGTGCCACCAAGGGCGCCACTATAGACGAAAATCCAGCGATAAATCGTCTATAAAAATTCGCAAAGCCCAGAAAACGCTGAAGCGCCTTCAAACTAGTGGGCTGCACCCAATCCAGGACTGCCTGTACCTTGGAACCCTCCATTTGGAAACCTTCTGGGGAGATAATATATCCTAGAAATGCGATTTGCTGAACTTCAAATTCGCACTTCTCCAGCTTCGCCCCAAGCCGGTGGTCTCTGAGTTTCTGGAGGACTAAGCGTACATGCTTCCGATGTTCCTCCAGGGAATGGGAGAAGATTAGGATGTCATCTAAGTATACAACTAAGAATCTATCCAAATATTCCCTGAGCACATAGTTCATGAAGTCCTGGAAGACTGCCGGGGCATTACAGAGCCCAAAAGGCATCACCAAATATTCATAATGCCCTGAGTGGGTATTAAAGGCAGTCTTCCATTCATCCCCCTCTCTTATTCGGATTAGATTGTACGCACCGCGTAGGTCAATCTTAGA
This sequence comes from Pseudophryne corroboree, assembly GCF_028390025.1. Taxonomy (NCBI): domain Eukaryota; kingdom Metazoa; phylum Chordata; class Amphibia; order Anura; family Myobatrachidae; genus Pseudophryne; species Pseudophryne corroboree. The sequence goes on along the minus strand of NC_086444.1, from coordinate 122,539,023 downwards.
AAAAATGGTGGCAGTACGAAGCTGGTCAAACAAGACCGAAATGAGAGGCAGTGGGTATGAGTTTTTAATCGTGATACGGTTTAATTCCCTGAAGTCTATGCAGGGTCGCAACGAACCGTCCTTTTTACCCATGAAGAAGAACCCCGACCCAACTGGAGACTGTGAAGGTCTGATAAATCCCTTAGCCAAGTTCTCCTGAATGTACTCTGCCATAGCCTGAGTCTCAGGACGTGACAGGGAGTATAACCTCCTCTTGGGAAGCTTAGCATTCGGCAACAAATCAATGGCACAGTCATAGGGGCGATGGGGAGGTAGTACCTCTGCAACTCTTTTGGAGAACACGTCCGCAAAATCTGCATAACATCCTGGCAATCCTGGCAAACTTAGCTGCGAAAGCCTGACTGGAAGGCTCAAGCAACTCCTGAAACAATCAGTACCCCAACTAAGAATCTCCCCAGAGACCCAGTCAAATTGAGGATTGTGGGCCCTTAACCAGGGTAACCCCAACACCAATGGGGCAAAAGTACAGACAGTCACATAAAAGGACAATTTTTCAGAGTGTGTGGCTCCAATAAACAAAGAAATCTGGCTAGTGCAAGAGGTAATTTAACCCTGGGATAATGGTTCCCCGTTTAACCCACAAATCTCAATCTCCGATGCCAAGGGTAATAAGGGAACAGAGTGTTTCAGGGTGAATTGGCGGTCCATAAAAACCCCGTCGGCCCCACTGTCCACAAAGGCCTCAGTCTTGACAGTTTGACCAAGGATCTTCAAGGTCACCGGAATGATAAAAGTCTTCTTGGGAAATTCTGACTTCTGGCCTGACAGGATATTTCCCATCACCCTCAGGCCCTGAAGTTTTCCGCCTTTTCTGGGCATGATACTACCACATGACCTTTATTCCCACAGTACAAACATAACCCCTGCTGTCTCCTCCGCGTCTTCTCACGCGAGGAGAGGCGGGTAGCCCCAATCTGCATAGGCTCCTCGGAAAATTCCTCAGAGTCTCAGGTTCCCTTGGGAAAAAAGGAAACCTCGGTCTCCCTTTCAAGCCTGCGCTCTCTCAGCCGTCTATCCACCTGAATGGATAACTGCATGAGCTGATCCAAGCTATCAGGCAAGGGATATTGAACCAGTTGGTCTTTTAACTGGTTAGAAAGACCTCTTCGGTACTGGTGTCTCAGGGCTGGGTCATTCCACTGGGTATCATGGGCCAACCTCCGAAACTCCGTACAATAAACCTCAACTGGCCTTCGCCCTTGCTTAAGGATCGAAATCTGAGCATCGGCTGAGGCCGTCTTGTCAGGGTCATCATACAACATGCCCAGTGCCGTAAAAAAAACATCAACACTTTTAAGCGACGGACAGTCAGGCTGCAACCCATATGCCCAGACCTGTGGGTCTCCTTGTAGCAAGGAAATCACTATGCCCACCCGCTGAATCTCCGACCCAGAAGACTGAGGCCTAAGCTGGAAATATAGCTTGCAGCTCTCCTTGAAACAAAAGAACTGCGAGCGATCTCCAGAAAAACGATCCGGGAGATTTACTTTCGGCTCCTTAACCCCTGAAGGCACTGCTGCTGCGGGAGCTCCGCCAGCGGCCTGCGAGGTGTGCATTTTAATGGACAAATCATTAAATTGTCAAGTCAGGACCTGCACCTGATCGACCACCTGTTGCAAAGTATTTTGAGGGGTATGCTCCATATTCCCACAAAATTTCAACAGGAGTATTAGGCTGCTGAATATGTTATGCACACCAGTGCCAGCAGGAATGTACTGGTGTCTGAACGGAGAGGGATGCAAAACAAATGAACTCACAGACAGACTGGGGAATATGACATTACATACATAGAAGGTGATAGGGTAACAAAATAAACACAAAGTGAACAGAGAAGCCCAAAGGCTAAGAAACTGGGTGTCTCCCTAGTATTAGGAATGCTCAGATGGAAAGAAGCGAGATGTTGTGATTTAATACGTAGAGAACCCGAAATGCTGTTGCTAAGGGCAACAGCAAAACCCTAAAGGGTTACCAACGGGTGTGGCAGTAAACTCCTTGGTCAGAGATGGAATAATAGACACAAGGGGAGTCTCCACAATCCTAGTCCTCACTTGCAGTGCACTGGTTCAGCTTACTGCCACTAAACTGACACCTGAACACCTTGCACAGTGAGAAAGGATTTTGGCAGGCAAGTCTGAGAATACAGCCGCAAACCTGCTAGGTTCACAGAGTAGCAAAAGAACCCCAGCAGGTTAAACGACTGACTCCAGTCTTACTGCTAGGTCTGGATTGGCAGAGTGTAATACCAAATCCCAAGGCCTATTTGCAGTAAGCAACAAACAAATACAAAGTTTACACAGTACTAGCTAGCTTTCAGGAACTGACTAACCAACAAAGATTCAGCAGCATCTGCCTAACCTGAGAAGAGGGTTTATATAGCAGGTGCTGTCCACGCCCCACTCAGACCTCACAGACTGTGAGCACAAAAACCAGCACCGGATCCCCTGCCGTGCACAGAGCCTGTAACCACTGCACAGCAAAAGACCCAAACCGTAGTATCAGCTACGCTCAGGTTACTCCGCTAGCACTTGTCTCCCGGTTGCCATGACGACGTGGCAGCACAGAGCAGGAGACCCTAACAGGAAAGCAAATTCCTAGCTAAATGGCAGGGTCCATTTGAGATTAGGGAAAAAGTGAATGAGGTTAATTACAAAGTATACCAGCCGGGAAAGAGAAAACCCGAACAAATCTACCATGTTAACTTAATCAAACCCTGGAAAGATAGGGTGTCTCTGTCAGTGGAGCCTTGCCCTTCAGTGTCTTCACCTCGGTTGCTTCCCGCAGTAAAGGTGTCAGAGACATTATCAGCTGATCAGAACAATCAGGTTAAAGAATTTCTCATCCAAAATAGGGAGATATTTTCAGAGCTGCCTGGCCGAACGACCATAATAAAACATGACATTGTCACAGAACCAGGGGTCAGGGTTCATTTAAAGCCATATAGGATTCCTGAAGCTCAGCGAGAAGCTGTTTCTAAAGAAGTTAAAACCATGTTAGAACTTGGAGTCATAGAGGAATCTAACAGTGAGTGGTCCAGTCCCATAGTTCTCAGCCCGAAGCCCGATGGTAGCATACGCTTCTGTAATGACTTTCGTAAGTTAAATGAGGTGTCCAAGTTTGACGTGTACCCCATGCCCCGTGTGGATGAGCTTATAGAAAGGCTGGGAACAGCCAGGTTTCTCACCACGTTGGACCTGACCAAAGGTTACTGGCAAATACTTTTGTCTGATAGCGCAAAAGAAAAAACAGCCTTTTCGGTTCCGGAGGGGCTGTACCAGTATAAGATGTTACCCTTTGGGTTGCATGGGGCTCCAGCAACCTTTCAATGGGCGATGGATAAAATTTTGAGGCCCCATAGAAAATATGCACCGGCCTATTTGGATGATGTGGTAATTCACAGTACAGACTGGGGGTCCCATTTGGTTAAAGTACAAGCAGTACTGGACTCAATCAGAGAGGCAGGGTTAACTGCTAACCCAAAGAAGTGCTGCCTCGCAATGGAGGAGGTCAAATACTTGGGCTTCACCATAGGCAGAGGTCTAATTAGGCCCCAATTGAATAAAATTGATGCTATTCAAAACTGGCCTCGTCCAGTGAATAAAAAACAGGTAAGGGCTTTTTTGGGAATAACTGGGTACTATAGACAGTTTATTCCCAATTTTGCCACCACAGCGGTGCCGTTGTCAGACCTTACCAAAGGGAAGCAGTCAAATATGGTGAAATGGAACCCTGATGCAGAAAAAGCGTTCAAAGTGGCTTTGTGTTCACAACCGGTATTGATAACACCAGATTTTTCAAAAGAATTTGTGGTACAGACAGATGCCTCAGAGGTAGGGATAGGCGCTGTGCTGTCCCAAACCAGAGATGGGGACGAACACCCTATCATTTATTTGAGTAGGAAACTCAATGTGCATGAAAAAAGGTATGCCATTGTGGATAAGGAGGCTTTGGCCATTAAGTGGGCACTAGATACCTTGAGATATTACCTCTTGGGTAGACAATTCAGACTAGTGACGGATCATGCCCCTTTAAAATGGATGGATGTAAATAGAGGCAAGAATGCTCGTGTAACTATATGGTTTCTAGCGTTGCAGGATTTTAAGTTTACTGTCGAACATAGACCGGGTACACAATTGGCCAACGCAGATGCATTGTCCCGCATCTTCTGTTTGGGGGCTACAAGTGTTCCGACCCCTAGGTCGAAACAGGGGAGGGGGATATGTGACAAGAACACTGGGATAGTGTTTGAGGGCAGGTATGTTTGTCCCAGGTTCTTGTCTTACATGTTTTAGAAAATGAAAACTTCTAGGAAAATGCTTTTGTTTTGTTAGAACCTTTTCAGGTTGCTGGAAAAGCTGGATAAGGGCCCTGAGAGAGAGATAAGGCGAGTTCCAGACATTGGGCCCAGTTTGGATCTTTGGCCTCACAGAGGGCTAATCAGGGCTTTCAGCTGTGCAAGAGCCTTATAGGGCTTCTAGCCTGATTAATGTGTGCAGACTGCCTGGGAAGACTGCAGGATCTCTGTGAGAGAAACACGCTTCCTGATACAAGTGAGCTATACAGTGTTTACTGAAAAACTCTGTGTTTTTTGTTTAGTGATAGTTTGGAACATCTTGTGTTTAGTTAGTGCCGGACAGGCAAGGTATTTTCTTTTGGTGTTTGTTTTATTTTCTGTATAATAAAACTGGCTGGGGCCAGTTGTACCAGAAACTGGACTTGTGTGGTTCCACAGCTGCTGCGTGCTGCCAGTTACCCAAGGAAACGGCACCTTGTACCCTTACAGTGTTACAATATCTTTGTATACAGTATGTGTAAGTATATGTGTGTGTTTATGTATGTCTGTGTGTATGTCTGTGTATATCTGTGTGTGTCTATTTGTGTGTTTATGTGTGTGTATATATCTGTGTATACTGTATTTGTGTGTTTATGTATGTCTGTGCCTAAATGTGTGTGAATCTATGTATGTACAGGTATGTATGTGTGTGTGATGGAGGGTGGGGGTGCCGTGACATGACCCTGCTCCGGGTGTCATGTCTCCATGCTACGCCTCTGGACTTGGTCATTTAAGTGTGGTATAAAATAAACTGGAGGGCATTTAATGTTATATAATATGAACCGGGGCACTGTAATGAGGTACAGTATGAACGGGGAGCACTGTATAGCATAATGTGAATTGGGGGTACTGTGCAGCATATTGTGTACTGGCAGCTCTGAAATGTGACATAGGGTGAACTTAAGCACTACTGCGATTCATAAAATAAACTAGGGCACTACTATGGGGCATTACATTAAATAAGGCTCTACTATGGTTCAGAAAATGAACTAGGGCACTATTATAGGGCATAAAATGAACAACTGCTGCAGAGAAGTGTCTCTCTAGAAGCATTGGGATGGGGGCCCCTTCAAAATGTTGCTATGGGGCCCACAAAGTTCTGGCTATGCCCCTGCATTTGTGGCGAGGTTGTCAGATAACAAATTTGCCCCTGTGTCTGGATTTGCTGATAACTGTAACTGAGGCCCAATATGTACAGATGGGTCCACGGTTATCTTGACTAGTTTTCTGCGCCTAGGCACAACATGATTTATTAGCATAAACCCTTCATCTATCGTTCTCAGCTGCAATACAATACAGAGAACAATACAGCAGGGGATTAACTCATTACAGCAGGGGATTAAGTCCGATTGGCCAGTCTCAGTTAATCCTATTAAAGGCCAAGATAAATGTGGACCCATCTGTACTTTCTGGTACAAATCACCTAAAAAATATACTCTGTGCCTATACAGTGTTACCCACATGTCCACACATGGACAAAGATCAATATTTCTCCTGTGATTTATTTTTAGCTTGTAGGTGTCGATGGCTTTCTTCTCTGATTGTTAGCCACAGGGTCGGACTGGCCCACAGGGGTACATGGGAAACCACCGGTGGGCCCCACTGCCTGGGGGCCCACTCCTTCCTCTAGGGATCAGGTTCCAGACTGTGCACTTGTATTATACATGGTAGATATGTTGCATTACACTGCACAGTCTATAGTGTATTTCAAGCCTCTGTGGGGGTTGGTCATACCCCCTTTGTAGGCTGACCACACCCCTAAGTATGGGCCCTTATCATTGCATTCCCCAGTGGGCCCTTCATGCCCCAGTCCGACACTGGTTAGCCATATCTTTATATGATCAGTATAGTTGCCTGTCTTCCTCTGGTATACACCTTGAAATGTTTACAACTGAATCCAGGCCACAGCTTTGTGTTGTATCCCACGGAGAAAGTACTAAACACATTTGCTTGGAGCTACAAAGACATGGCAGTAAACACCAATATGACTCTAGGGGATAGATAAGATTACTAAAGTTTCTGTAGTGTTACCCATAGCAACCAATCTAGCTATTATTTTTCTACTGCATCCGAGAAAATGATAGATAGAATCTGATTGGTTGCTATGGGCAATATCTCCACGTTTCATTTCTGGAAGCTTTAGTACATCTACCCCCTAGATCCATAAAGTAATGTACCAAACAGGGCCATCTTAAGGTATTGGCATGCAGGGCAGCTGCCTAGGGCCCCACAATTCTAGGAACCTTTGAGCAGGGGCGGGTGGTGGTCACACAATTAGAGCAGTGAGACAGTATTCTCTACCTGCCTCCCAGCCTGCAGCCAGACATTGAATGGCTGTCAGCATGCTATTGGTGGATGGCTGGAGCTATCCACCAATCAGAGTACTGACAGCCATTCACTGTATGGAAGCATGTAGAGAGACGGCGCGGAACCACAGAAGAGTCAAGTTATGAGGTTTTTTTTTATTGGTTCCCATGAATGGGTGTGTAGGGGCCCCAGTGCATTGCTTTTCCCAGGGCCTACTATGCTGTTAAGACGGCCCTGGTACCAAGTGAAAGTGTGGTAAGCCTTGTACAAGGCAGTGAATGTAGAAAACCACTTTAAACAATAGGACGGGTGCAACACTGTATTATTTATACGAAAGCCAAGATCTCCACTTCAGACTCTGTCAGCTATAAAATGAGCCTGCTCAGCATTTTCTGAAGATCTGCAATAGCGTTTAATATTTATCCTCGGATGTATTCGGAGCAGACCAGCAGATGTCTAATTACTGCAACATTAATTGTCTTGCAAGTTAAGAAACTCTAAGATGAGAACAGGGAGGGAGACTTCCTGACACTTGTTTTGGAAGCTCTGAGAAAGTTTTCTTGCAGGAATTCCTATTTCTCTTCTGGGGCTCAGGACACAACAGGAACAATAGTGTGAACACAAGTCCAGGCGCACCCAGGTCATGTGCCGAAAGAGCCAGTCTCTCCGTGACCCAGCATTAGCTGCCACGTATCTCAGCTGGCAATCACAGTATTTGTTTTAGGAGCAAATATAAATATGAAAAAGTGATACTGCCTTACAATGACAAATGCCGTGGGAGAAAATAATGGAGGTTATTATCTGCCAGGTAAAAATAGCTACTTTACACTATTACTATGAAAGTACTTATAAATAAACCTCCAGAGACTAATCTCTGTGTTTCATGTAGTCGCTATGTTGTGACATCGAACAGAAGATTATTATCGTATGGAAATTAATCAGAGATCACATTTGAAGCACAGATGGTTAGAGGTCTGTCTGTGTTATGTATTAAGTCTTGGAGAGAGATAAAGTGCAAGGAGATAAAGAACCAACCACTCAGCTCCTGTGATTTTTTTTCAAACACAGCCTGTAACGGGATTGGGGCTGGGAGACCGGCACTGGGGATCACGGCGGTCAGCATAGTGACCTCTGGATCCCTTCAGCAGAATGCATGGGGGGGGGGGGGGGGGTCGAGTGCAAAAAGGCCCCTTGCGGGCTGGCTGCACTCGCCACACAGCGGGCTCGGTGGCTCGCGGGACACCCACGAGTGGGAATAGTGCCTGTGGGTCAGCATTCTGTGTGCTGGCATTGCGATTGTTTGGGATCCTGGCATTGGCATGGTGACCACTGGGATCCTAAACACCGGTCACATGACCAGATCCCCCTAGTAACATGGCAGTTAGGAGCTGATTGGCTTGTACTTTATCTGTGTCCACTTTATCTCTCTCCAATGCTTAGTACATAGACCCCATAGTACATATGGGTCTATGTTTTAAAATGAAAAAAAAAAAAGCTAGTATGTTTCAAATAGCTGTTCGCAGAGCCGGCCCTAACCAATATGATGCCCTAGGCAAGATTTTGGCTGGTGCCCCCTAGCACCACCGCTGGTTCCGCCTCTGACCTTGCACCTCTTTCCCAGCACCATCACCCCTCACCGATAGCAGTCCTTATTTTGGTGTTTGTACCTCCTATATTTTAAATAGGAACAGTTTGAACATTTGGCGCACAGCCCAAAAAGGGGTGTGTTTTTGCTGGCAAGGGGCATGGCCACACAATAGTAACCCCAATTCCAAATACGCCACACAGTAATGCAACTTCATTCACATTTGATCATGCGATAGTGTTCATAATTCATATTACATCCCACAGTAATATCACTTTACCTTATAAACGTTACTACTCACGGTAGAGCCCCTTATTCACATTACATCGCACCCTATTGCTCTTTATTCACATTAGACGACACAGTAGTGCCCTTTCTATACGCAACGCCACATAGTAGAGCACCTTATACACATAATGCCACACATTAGTAATGCATTTATACACATAATTCCACACAGTAATGCCCCTTACACATATGAGACACATTATTAACGTCCTTATAAACATAATGCGCCTTACACATTATGACAACCTTTATTAATGCCCTTTTACACATAATGTCCCTTACACATAAGCCGCACATTATTAATGCCCTTATACACATAATGACACACATAGTGCCCCCTACACATTTGCTGCACATTATTAGTGCCCCTATACACATAATGACACACATACAGTAGTACCCTTTTACACATATGCCACACATTATTAATGCCCTTATACACATAATGACACACATAGTGGCCCCTTACACATATGTTGCACATTATTAATGCATTTTTACATGACACACATAATGCTCCTTACACATATTCCGAACACTACTGCACAACCAACCCACTCACATACACACAGCACTCACACTGCCACTAACACTGTGACCTCTGCCTCTGCTTGGATACAGATGTGTCCTCACAAATCTTGCATCAATGCTAACGTCGGGCACCTTTTTTTAATGAAAAAAATTTGCATTGCTATGTGGCTAGGATGCACAAGCAGCTTCTACTGATTAAAATGATATGCAGCATGCCAATATACTGTGTGAGACTGTGGCTGTATCTGCATATGAAATGCTACACAAAGAATATAGGCATGCCACATATAATTTTAATCAGCAGAAGCTGCTGATGCCCCTGGTCATATCAAATGCCCTAGGCAATTGCCTAGTTTGCCTATGCCTATGGCCGGCTCTGGCTGTTCGTGCATAGTACTGGCAACACATGACATGGTCACTCAGTGCAAGCCAGGTCATTTCCGGCATTAGTAGAGCCCATTATTGTTGACTGGACATAACCGTCAAAGGCAGACATTTCTGGCCATCTAACAGCCACATTTACCAAACAGGCCAGAAAGGATCCCATAGGAATACAATAGCTTACTACTCAAATAGATGCTAGCCTAGTGCACATAAATGAAATATTGTTTTATGAATTCACTGTATAAATTACTATATTGATGTATTATTACACAATATTTTAGATATTATATTTTTAATAAATTAAATTGTGTAATTTAGGTCAAGCTGGTTTTGGATTTTATTTGAACAAAATGTTACTGAGCGCCCTCTGAGTATTGTATTTGTATCACTATTTTTGTCACCGTCTAGCAAGGTGACTACTATTGAGGTGCAGCTGTGTTGTACAGCGCGAATTAAGGGTATATTCTTTTTGTAATATATATATATATATATATATATTTATTTCTCTTACGTCCTAGAGGATGCTGGGGACTCCGTAAGGACCATGGGGTATAGACGGGCTCCGCAGGAGACATGGGCACTCTAAAGACTTTAGAATGGGTGTGCACTGGCTCCTCCCTCTATGCCCCTCCTCCAGACCTCAGTTAGATCCTGTGCCCAGAGACGACTGGATGCACTGCAGGGGAGCTCTCCTGAGTTTCTCTGAAAAATACTTTTTGTTAGGTTTTTTATTTTCAGGGAGCACTGCTGGCAACAGGCTCCCTGCATCGTAGGACTGAGGGGAGAGAAGCAGACCTACTTAAATGATAGGCTCTGCTTCTTAGGCTACTGGACACCATTAGCTCCAGAAGGTCGGAACGCAGGTCTCACCCTCGCCGTTCGTCCCGGAGCCGCGCCACCGTCCTCCTCACAGAGCCGGAAGATAGAAGCCGGGTGAGTATTAAGAAGAAAGAAGACTTCAAAGGCGGCAGAAGACTTCAGATCTTCACTGAGGTAACGCGCAGCGGTAACGCTGCGCACCATTGCTCCCACACATATACACACAGTGGGCACTGTAAGGGTGCAGGGCGCAGGGGGGGCGCCCTGGGCAGCAATATTAACCTCAAGGGACACTGGCAAATAGATTAGATACTGCAGAGGCGGTATATTGAAAAAACCCCTCCAGTATAAGTAATTTGAGCGGGACCGAAGCCCGCCGGTGAGGGGGCGGAGTATGATCCTCCAGCACTAACCAGCGCCATTTTCTCCACAGCACACTGCAGAGAAGCTGGCTTCCCGGACTCTCCCTTGCTGAACACGGTTACAGAGGGCAAAAAAGAGGGGGGGGGGCACATTTAATTGGCGCAGTGAGTGTACTTATATATTTATATAAAAGTGCTGTACTAACTGGGCTTTTATTCCAGTGTCCGGTGGAGCTGGGTGTGTGCTGGCATACTCTCTCTCTGTCTCTCCAAAGGGATTGGGGGACTGTCTCCATATAGATATATCCCTGAGTGTGTGGGGGTGTCGGTACGTGTGTGTCGACATGTCTGAAGCGGAAGGCTCATCTAAGGAGGAGGTGGAGCAGATGATTGTGGTGTCTCCGTCGGCAACGCCGACACCTGATTGGTTGGATATGTGGAATGTTTTAAATGCAAATGTGTCTTTATTACATAAGAGATTGGACAAAGCAGAGTCCAGGGATAAAACAGGGAGTCAATCCATGGCTTTGACTGTGTCACAGGGCCCTTCAGGGTCTCAGAAACGTCCCCTGTCCCAGGTAGCAGACACTGATACCGACACGGATTCTGACTCCAGTGTCGACTACGATGATGCAAGATTATACCCAAGGGTGGCCAAAAGTATTCATTATATGATTATTGCAATAAAAGATGTTTTGAATATCACAGATGACCCCTCTGTTCCTGACACGAGGGTGCGCATGTTTAAGGAAAAGAAACCTGAGGTAACCTTTCCCCCATCTCATGAGCTGAACGCGTTATTTGAAAAAGCTTGGGAAACTCCAGACAAGAAACTGCAGATTCCCAAAAGAATTCTTATGGCGTATCCTTTCCCTGCACAGGACAGGTTACGGTGGGAATCCTCACCCAGGGTGGACAAGGCTTTAACGCGCTTGTCCAAAAAGGTGGCGCTACCGTCTCCAGATACGGCAGCCCTCAAGGATCCTGCTGATCGCAGACAGGAAACTACCTTAAAATCAATTTATGCACATACGGGTGCCTTGCTCAGACCGGCAGTAGCGTCGGCTTGGGTTTGTAGCACTGTAGCAGCTTGGGCAGATACCTTGTCAGCTGACATTGATACCCTAGAAAGGGTAGAGGGAAAAGAATGCCTGCTACGGCTAGTTCCCAGGAGCAGAAGTCCTCCCCGGCTTCTACTAAATCCACCGCATGACGCTGGGGCTCCACGGAGGGAGTCCGCACCGGTGGGGGCGCGTCTTTGACTCTTCAGCCACGTCTGGGTTCAATCAGACGTGGATCCTTGGGACTGGAAATTGTATCCCAAGGCTACAAGCTGGAATTCGAAGAGGTGCCTCCGCGACGATTTTTCAAATCAGCTTTACCAGCTTCTCCCCCAGAAAGGGAGATAGTTTTAGCTGCAATTCAAAAGCTGTGTCAACAGCAAGTGATTGTCAAGGTTCCCCTAGTTCAACAGGGGAAGGGGTACTATTCAACCCTGTTTGTGGTTCCGAAACCAGATGGCTCAGTCAGGCCCATTCTAAATCTAAAATCCCTAAACCTGTACTTGAAAAAGTTCAAATTCAAGATGGAATCGCTCCGGGCAGTTAACTTATCTCCAGCCTGGAAGGGGGTTATTTTATGGTGTCACTAGACATAAAGGATGCATACCTTCATGTCCCCATATATCCCCCTCATCAGGCGTACCTGAGATTCGCTGTACAGGACTGTCATTACCAGTTTCAGACGTTGCCATTTGGGCTTTCCACGGCCCCGAGGATTTTTACCAAGGTAATGGCGGAAATGATGGTGCTCCTGCGCAGGCAGGGAGTCACAATTATCCCGTACTTGGACGATCTCCTGATAAAAGCGAGATCGAGAGATCAGTTGCTGAAAAGCGTGTCGCTCTCCCTGAGAGTGCTGCAGCAACATGGCTGGATTCTAAATCTACCAAAGTCACAGTTGGTTCCAACGACTCGGCTATCTTTCTTAGGCATGATTCTGGACACGGAACAAAAGAGGGTTTTTCTCCCAATGGAAAAAGCCCAGGAACTCCAGAACATGGTAAGAGACCTGTTAAAACCGAAAAGAGTGTCAGTCCATCAATGCACTTGAGTGCTTGGAAAAATGGTGGCGACCTACGAGGCCATCCCCTTCGGCAGGTTTCATGCGAGGACATTTCAGTGGGACCTTCTGGACAAGTGGTCTGGGTCCCATCTTCAAATTCATCAGGAAATAAGCCTGTCTCCCAGGGCCAGGGTGTCTCTCCTGTGGTGGCTGCAGAGTGTTCACCTTCTAGAGGGTTGCAGGTTCTGCATTCAAGACTGGGTTCTGGTGACCACGGACGCGAGCCTCTGAGGATGGGGAGCAGTCACATAAGGAAGAAATTTTCAGGGACTATGGTCAAGCCAGGAGGCTTGTCTACACATCAACATACTGGAATTAAGGGCCATATACAACGGCCTATGACAAGCGGAGAATCTTCTTCGCGACCTACCGGTTCTGATTCAATCAGACAACGTCACAGCCGTGGCTCATGTAAACCACCAAGGCGGGACAAGGAGCAGAGTGGCAATGGCGGAAGCCACCAGGATTCTTCGCTGGGCGGAAAATCACATAAGCGCTCTGTCAGCAGTCTTCATTCTGGAAGTGGACAACTGGGAAACAGACTTCCTCAGCAGACACGATCTCCATCCAGGAGAGTGGGGACTTCATCAAGAAGTTTTTGCAGAGATAACAAGTCTTTGGGGACTTCCTCAAATAGACATGATGGCGTCACACCTCAACAAGAAGCTTCGGAGGTATTAAGCCAGGTCAAGGGACCCTCAGGCAGTAGCAGTAGACGCCCTGGTGACACCATGGGTGTTTCAGTCGGTCTATGTGTTCCCTCCTCTTCCTCTCATCTCAAAAATATTGAGAATCATAAGACGAAAAAGAGTGCAGACAATACTCATTGTTCCAGATTGGCCTCGAAGGGCCTGGTATTCAGATCTTCAGGAGATGCTCACAGAAGATCCATAGCCTCTTCCTCTCAGGGAAGACCTGTTGCAGCAGGGGCCCTGCGTGTTCCAAGACTTACCGCGGTTACGTTTGACGGCATGGAGGTTGAACACCGAATCCTAGCTGGGAAAGGTAATCCGGAGGAAGTCATCCCTACTCTGATAAGGGCTAGGAAGGAAGTGACGGCTAAACATTATCACCGTATCTGGAGGAAGTATGTATCTTGGTGTGAAGCCAAGAATGCTCCTACGGAAGATTTCCACCTGGGCCGTTTTCTCAACTTTCTACAGACAGGAGTGGATATGGGCCTGAAGTTAGGCTCCATTAAGGTACAGATTTCGGCCCTATCTATATTCTTTCAGAAGGAATTGGCTTCTCTCCCAGAAGTCCAGACTTTTGTAAAGGGAGTGCTGCACATCCAGCCTTCTTTTGTGCCCCCAGTGGCACCATGGGACCTTAACGTGGTGTTACGGTTCCTAATATCTCACTGGTTTGAACCTCTTCAAACGGTTGAATTAAAATTTCTCACTTGGAAGGTGGTCATGTTGTTGGCCTTGGCATCTGCAAGGCGGGTGTCCGAATTGGCGGCTTTGTCTCACAAAAGCCCCTATCTGATTTTCCATGTGGATAGAGCAGAGTTGAGTACTCGTCGTCAATTTTTGCCTAAGGTGGTTTCATCGTTTCACATGAACCAACCTATTGTGGAGCCTGTGGCTACGGGAGACTTGGAGGATTCCAAGTCCCTTGATGTAGTCAGGGCCTTAAAAATTTACGTAGCCAGGACGGCTCAGGTTAGGAAAACAGAGGCACTGTTTGTCCTGTATGCAGCCAACAAGGTTGGCGCTCCTGCTTCTAAGCAGACTATTGCTCGCTGGATCTGTAACACGATTCAGCAGGCTCATTCTGCAGCTGTATTGCTGTTACCAAATTCGGTTAAGGCCCATTCCACTAGGAAGGTGGGCTCTTCTTGGGCGGCTGCCCGAGGCGTCTCGGCTTTACAGCTTTGCCGAGCAGCTACTTGGTCGGGTTCAAACACTTTTGCAAAATTCTACAAGTTTGATACCCTGGCTGATGAGGACCTCATGTTTGCTCAATCGGTGCTGCAGAGTCATCCGCACTCTCCCGCCCGGTCTGGAGCTTTGGTATAATCCCCATGGTCCTTACGGAGTCCCCAGCATCCTCTAGGACGTAAGAGAAAATAAGATTTTAAACCTACCGGTAAATCTTTTTCTCCTAGTCCGTAGAGGATGCTGGGCGCCCGTCCCAGTGCGGACATATTTCTGCAAGGCTTGTATATAGTTGTTGCTTACATAAGGGCTATGTTACAGTTAAGATCAGTCTTGGCTGATGCTGTTTTGTTCATACTGTTAACTGGTTGCGTATATTCCAGGTTATACGGTGTGGATGGTGTGGGCTGGTATGAATCTTGCCCTTAGATTAACAAAAATCCTTTCCTCGTACTGTCCGTCTCCTCTGGGCACAGTTTCTCTAACTGAGGTCTGGAAGAGGGGCATAGAGGGAGGAGCCAGTGCACACCCATTCTAAAGTATTTAGAGTGCCCATGTCTCCTGCGGAGCCTGTTTATAACCCATTGTCCTTACAGAGTCCCCAGCTTCCTCTACAGACTAGGAGAAAAAGATTTACCGGTAGGTTTAAAATCTTATTTTATATATATATATGTATATATATATATATATATTAGTGATGAGCGGGTTCGGATCCTCGGGATCCGAACCCCCCCGAACTTCACCCTTTTTTGCACGGGTCCGAGCAGACTCGGATCCTACCGCCTTGCTCGGTTAACCCGATCGCGCCCGAACGTCATCATCCCGCGGTCGGATTCTCGCGAGATTCGTATTCTATATAAGGAGCCGCGCGTTGCCGCCATTTTTCACTCGTGCATTGGAGATGATCGTGAGAGGACGTGGCTGGCGTCCTCTCAGTTTCTATGTTCAGTGGGCTGCAAATATCTGTGCTCAGTGTGCTGCAAATATCTGTGCTCAGTGTGCTGCAAATATCTGTGCTCAGTGTGCTGCAAGTGCAAATATCTACGTTCTCTGCCTGAAAAACGCTCCATATCTGTGCTCAGTGTACTAATTGCTTTATTGTGGGGACTGGGGACCAGCAGTATTATATAGTAGGAGGACAGTGCAGAGTTTTGCTGACCAGTGACCACCAGTATTATACGTTCTCTGCCTGAAAAACGCTCCATATCTGTACTGCATTGTAGTATATAGTAGGAGGACAGTGCAGAATTTTGCTGACCACCAGTATAACTATATATATATATAGCAGTACGGTACAGTAGTCCACTGCTCTACCTCTGTGTCGTCAAGTATACTATCCCATCCATACCTGTGGTGCATTTCAGTTTTGCACAGTTTGCTGACCACCAGTATATATAATATATAGCAGTACGGTACAGAAGGCCACTGCTCTACCTACCTCTGTGTCGTCAAGTATACTATCCATCCATACCTGGGGTGCATTTCAGTTTTGCACAGTTTGCTGACCACCAATATATATAATATATAGCAGTACGGTACAGTAGGCCACTGCTCTACCTACCTCTGTGTCGTCAAGTATACTATCCATCCATACCTGTGGTGCATTTCAATTTTGCACAGTTTGCTGACCACCAGTATATATAATATATAGCAGTACGGTACAGTAGGCCACTGCTCTACCTACCTCTGTGTCGTCAAGTATACTATCCATCCATACCTGTGGTGCATTTCAGTTTTGCACAGTTTGCTGACCACCAGTATATATAATATATAGCAGTACGGTACAGTAGGCCACTGCTCTACCTACCTCTGTGTCATCAAGTATACTATCCATCCATACCTGTGGTGCATTTCAGTTTTGCACAGTTTGCTGACCACCAGTATATATAATATATAGCAGTACGGTACAGTAGGCCACTGCTCTACCTACCTCTGTGTCGTCAAGTATACTATCCATCCATACCTGTGGTGCATTTCAGTTTTGCACAGTTTGCTGACCACCAGTATATATAATATATAGCAGTACGGTACAGTAGGCCACTGCTCTACCTACCTCTGTGTCATCAAGTATACTATCCATCCATACCTGGGGTGCATTTCAGTTTTGCACAGTTTGCTGACCACCAGTATATATAATATATAGCAGTACGGTACAGTAGGCCACTGCTCTACCTACCTCTGTGTCGTCAAGTATACTATCCATCCATACCTGTGGTGCATTTCAGTTTTGCACAGTTTGCTGACTACCAGTATATATAATATATAGCAGTACGGTATAGTAGGCCACTGCTCTACCTACCTCTGTGTCATCAAGTATACTATCCATCCATACCTGTGGTGCATTTCAGTTTTGCACAGTTTGCTGACCACCAGTATATATAATATATAGCAGTACGGTACAGTAGGCCACTGCTCTACCTACCTCTGTGTCGTCAAGTATACTATCCATCCATACCTGTTGTGCATTTCAGTTTTTACACAGTTTGCTGACCACCAGTATATATAATATAAAGCAGTACGGTACAGTAGGCCACTGCTCTACCTACCTCTGTGTCATCAAGTATACTATCCATCCATACCTGTGGTGCATTTCAGTTTTGCACAGTTTGCTGACCACCAGTATATATAATATATAGCAGTACGGTACAGTAGGCCACTGCTCTACTTACCTCTGTGTCGTCAAGTATACTATCCATCCATACCTGTGGTGCATTTCAGTTTTGCACAGTTTGCTGACCACCAGTATATATAATATATAGCAGTACGGTACAGTAGGCCACTGCTCTACCTACCTCTGTGTCGTCAAGTATACTATCCATCCATACCTGTGGTGCATTTCAGTTTTTGTGCGCAGTATATATAGTAGTAGGCCATTGCTATTGATAAATATATTACTGGCATATAATTCCACACATTAAAAAATGGAGAACAAAAATGTGGAGGGTAAAATAGGGAAAGATCAAGATCCACTTCCACCTCGTGCTGAAGCTGCTGCCACTAGCCATGGCCGAGACGATGAAATGCCATCAACGACGTCTGCCAAGGCCGATGCCCAATGTCATAGTAAAGAGCATGTAAAATCAAAAAAACAAAAGTTCAGTAAAATTACCCAAAAATCAAAATTAAAATCGTTTGAGAAGCGTAAACTTGCCAATATGCCATTTACGACACGGAGTGGCAAGGAACGGCTGAGGCCCTCTCCTATGTTCCTCATGACTAGTGGGTCAGCTTCATATGAGGATGGAAGCACTCATCCTCCTGCTAGAAAACTTAAAAGACTTAAAATGGCAAAAGCACAGCAAAGAACTGTGCGTTCTTCTAAATCACAAATCCCCAAGGAGAGTCCAATTGTGTCGGTTGCGATGCCTGACCTTCCCAACACTGGACGGGAAGAGGTGGCGCCTTCCACCATTTGCACGCCCCCTGCAAGTGCTGGAAGAAGCACCCGCAGTCCAGTTTCTGATAGTTAAATTGAAGATGTCACTGTTGAAGTACACCAGGATGAGGATATGGGAGTTGCTGGCGCTGGGGAGGAAATTGACAAGGAGGATTCTGATGGTGAGGTAGTTTGTTTAAGTCAGGCACCCGGGGAGACACCTGTTGTCCGTGGGACGAATATGGCCATTAACATGCCTGGTCAAAATACAAAAAAAATCACCTCTTCGGTGTGGAATTATTTCAACAGAAATGCGGACAACTGGTGTCAAGCCGTGTGTTGCCTTTGTCAAGCTGTAATAAGTAGGGGTAAGGACGTTAACCACCTAGGAACATCCTCCCTTATACGTCACCTGGAGCGCATTCATCAGAAGTCATTGACAAGTTCAAAAACTTTGGGTGACAGCGGAAGCAGTCCACTGCCAACTAAATTCCTTCCTCTTGTAACCAAGCTCCTGCAAACCACACCACCAACTCCCTCAGTGTCAATTTCCTCCATAGACAGGAAAGCCAATAGTCCTGCAGGCCATGTCACTGTCAAGTCTGACGAGTCCTCTCCTGCCTGGGATTCCTCCGATGCATCCTTGAGTGTAACGCCTACTGCTGCTGGCGCTGCTGTTGTGGCTGCTGGGAGTCGATCGTCATCCCAGAGGGGAAGTCGGAAAACCACTTGTACTACTTCCAGTAAGCAATTGACTGTCCAACAGTCCTTTGCGAGGAAGATGAAATATCACAGCAGTCATCCTGCTGCAAAGCGGATAACTCAGGCCTTGGCAGCCTGGCTGGTGAGAAACGTGTTTCCGGTATCCACCGTTAATTCACAGGGAACTAGAGAATTGATTGAGGTACTGTGTCCCCGGTACCAAATACCATCTAGGTTCCATTTCTCTAGGTAGGCGATACCGAAAATGTACACAGACGTCAGAAAAAGAGTCACCAGTGTCCTAACTTAACCACGGACATGTGGACAAGTGGAGCAGGGCAGACTCAGGACTATATGACTGTGACAGCCCACTGGGTAGATGTATTGCCTCCCGCAGCAAGAACAGCAGCGGTGGCACCAGTAGCAGCATCTCGCAAACGCCAACTCGTTCCTAGGCAGGCTACGCTTTGTAGCACCACTTTCCATAAAAGGCACACAGCTGACAACCTCTTACGGAAACTGAGGAACATCATCGCAGAATGGCTTACCCCAATTGGACTCTCCTGGGGATTTGTGACATCGGACAATGCCACCAATATTGTGCGTGCATTACATCTGGGCAAATTCCAGCACGTCCCATGTTTTGCACATACATTGAATTTGGTGGTGCAAAATTATTTAAAAAACGACAGGGGCGTCCAAGAGATGCTGTCGGTGGCCCGAAGAATTGTGGGCCACTTTCGGCATTCAGCCACCACGTGCCGAAGACTGGAGCACCAGCAAACACTCCTGAACCTGCCCTGCCATCATCTGAAGCAAGAGGTGGTAATGAGGTGGAATTCAACCCTCTATATGCTTCAGAGGATGGAGGAGCAGCAAAAGGCCATTCAAGCCTATACAGCTACCTTTGATATAGGCAAAGGAGGGGGAATGCACCTGACTCAAGCGCAGTGGAGAATGATTTCAACATTGTGCAAGGTTCTGCAACCCTTTGAACTTGCCACACGTGAAGTCAGTTCAGACACTCCCAGCCTGAGTCAGGTCATTCCCCTCATCAGGCTTTTGCAGAAGAAGCTGGAGAGATTGAAGGAGGAGCTAAAACAGAGCGATTCCGCTAGGCATGTGGGACTTGTGGATGGAGCCCTTAATTCGCTTAACCAGGATTCACAGGTGGTCAATCTGTTGAAATCAGAGCACTACATTTTGGCCACCGTGCTCGATCCTAGATTTAAAACCTACGTTGTATCTCTCTTTCCGGCAGACACAAGTCTGCAGAGGTTCAAAGACCTGCTGGTGAGAAAATTGTCAAGTCAAGCGGAACGTGACCCGTCAACAGCTCCTCCTTCACATTCTCCCGCAACTGGGGCTGCGAGGAAAAGGCTAAGAATTCCGAGCCCACCCGCTGGCGGTGATGCAGGGCAGTCAGGAGCAAGTGCTGACATCTGGTCCGGACTGAAGGACCTGCCAACGATTACTGACATGTCGTCTGCTGTCACTGCATATGATTCTGTCACCATTGAAAGAATGGTGGAGGATTATATGAGTGACAGCATCTAAGTAGGCACGTCAGACAGTCCGTACGTATACTGGCAGGAAAAAGAGGCAATTTGGAGGCCCTTGCACAAACTGGCTTTATTTTACCTAAGTTGCCCCCCCCTCCAGTGTGTACTCCGAAAGAGTGTTTAGTGCAGCCGCTCACCTTGTCAGCAATCGGCGTACGAGGTTACTTCCAGAAAATGTGGAGAAGATGATGTTCATCAAAATGAATTATAATCAATTCCTCCGTGGAGACATTCACCAGCAATTGCCTCCAGAAAGTACACAGGGACCTGAGATGGTGGATTCCAGTGGGGACGAATTAATAATCTGTGAGGAGGGGGATGTACACAGTGAAAGGGGTGAGGAATCGGACGATGAGGAGGAGGTGGACATCTTGCCTCTGTAGAGCCAGTTTGTGCAAGGAGCGATTGATTGCTTCTTTTTTGGTGGGGGCCCAAACCAACCAGTCATTTCAGTCACAGTTGTGTGGCAGACCCTGTCGCTGAAATGATGGGTTTGTTAAAGTGTGCATGTCCTGTTTATACAACATAAGGGTGGGTGGGAGGGCCCAAGGACAATTCCATCTTGCACCTCTTTTTTCTTTCATTTTTCTTTGCATCATGTGCTGTTTGGGGACTATTTTTGGAAGTGCCATCCTGTCTGACACTGCAGTGCCACTCCTAGATGGGCCAGGTGTTTGTGTCGGCCACTTGGGACGCTTAGCTTAGTCACACAGCTACCTCATTGCGCCCTTTTTTTTTCTTTGCATCATGTGCTGTTTGGGGACTCTTTTTTTGAAGTTCCATCCTGCCTGACAATGCAGTGCCACTCCTAGATGGGCCAAGTGTTTGTGTCGGCCACTGGGTCGCTTAGCTTAGTCACACAGCTACCTCGTTGCGTCTCTTTTTTTCTTTGCATCATGTGCTGTTTGGGGAGTATTTTTTGGAAGTGCCATCCTGTCTGACACTGCAGTGCCACTCCTAGATGGGCCAGGTGTTTGTGTCGGCCACTTGTTTCGCTTAGCTTAGTCACACAGCTACCTCATTGCGCCTCTTTTTTTCTTTGCATCATGTGCTGTTTGGGGACTATTTTTTGGAAGTGCCATCCTGTCTGACACTGCAGTGCCACTCCTAGATGGGCCAGGTGTTTGTGTCGGCCACTTGGGTCGCTTAGCTTAGTCACACAGCTACCTCATTGCGCCCTTTTTTTTTCTTTGCATCATGTGCTGTTTGGGGACTCTTTTTTTTAAGTTCCATCCTGCCTGACAATGCAGTGCCACTCCTAGATGGGCCAGGTGTTTGTGTCGGCCACTTGTTTCGCTTAGCTTAGTCACACAGCTACCTCATTGCGCCTCTTTTTTTCTTTGCATCATGTGCTGTTTGGGGACTATTTTTTTAATCTGCCATCCTGTCTGACACTGCAGTGCCACTCCTAGATGGGCCTGGTGTTTGTGTCGGCCACTTGGGTCGCTTAGCTTAGTCATCCAGCGACCTCCGTGCAAATTTTAGGACTAAAAATAATATTGTGAGGTGTGAGGTGTTCAGAATAGACTGGAAATGAGTGGAAATTATGGTTATTGAGGTTAATAATACTATGGGATCAAAATGACCCCCAAATTCTATGATTTAAGCTGTTTTTGAGGGTTTTTTGTAAAAAAACACCCGAATCCAAAACACACCCGAATCCGACAAAAAAAATTTCAGGGAGGTTTTGCCAAAACGCGTCCAAATCCAAAACACGGCCGCGGAACCGAATCCAAAACCAAAACACAAAACCCGAAAAATGTCCAGTGCACATCACTAATATATATATATATATATATATATATATATATATCCATACAGCGTAACGCCGGCACTTTGGATGCCCCCTAGGGCTTGCTTACTCTGGTGCCCTCCATCTGGGTTTGGCAACCCCCATATGTAGAACAAAAAATGAGGCGGCACTCAGAGATTTGTTGAAAAGCAAACAGGTGTGTATTCAAATCATCACATCACATCAACGTTTTGGGGAACAAATCCCCTTCATCAGGATGAACAAACAGTACAGAAAGTGAAATATATAGACAGACTCACCCAAGTGAGAAGTCTCCTTGGGTGAGTTTGTTCATATATTTCACTTTAAGTAAGCCTGAGGACAATGTGAATTACATTGAAACGTTGCTGAAGCTCTGCCGTTTGTGTCATGTTTTAAAAGTCGCCTTGGAGTGCTGTGCCTCTTTCTATTTGTGTACATATATATATATATATATATATATATATATATATACACTGCTCAAAAAAATAAAGGGAACACTAAAATGACACATCCTAGATCTGAGTGAATGAAATATTCTTATTAAATACTTTGTGTTCTTTACATAGTTGAATGTGCTGACAACAAAATCACACAAAAATTATCAATGGAAATCAAATTTATTAACCCATGGAGGTCTGGATTTGGAGTCACACTCGAAATGAAAGTGGAAAAACACACTACAGGCTGAACCAACTTTGATGTAATGTCCTTAAAACAAGTCAAAATGAGGCTCAGTAGTGTGTGTGGCCTCCACGTGCCTGTATCACCTCCCTACAACGCCTGGGCATGCTCCTGATGAGGTGGGGGATGGTCTCCTGAGAGATCGCCTCCCAGACCTGGACTAAAGCATCTGCCAACTCATGGACAGTCTGTGGTGACAGTCTGTGGTCTGTGGTGTTGGTGGATGGAGCGAAACATGATGTCCCAGATGTGCTCAACTGGATTCAGGTCTGGGGAACGGGCGGGCCTGTCCATAGCATCAATGCCTTCGTCTTGCAGGAACTGCTGACACACTCCAGCCACATGAGGTCTAGCATTGTCTTGCATTAGAAGGAACCCAGGGCCAACCGCACCAGCATATGGTCTCACAAGGGGTCTGAGGATCTCATCTCAGTACCTAATGGCAGTCAGGCTACCTCTGGCGAGCACATGGAGGGCTGTGCGGCCCCCCAAAGAAATGCCACCCCACACCATTACTGACCCACTGCCAAACCGGTCATGCTGGAGGATGTTGCAGGCAGCAGAACGTTCTCCTTGGCGTCTCCAGACTCTGTCACGTCTGTCACATGTGCTCAGTGAGAACCTGCTTTCATCTGTGAAGAGCACAGGGCGCTAGTGATGAGCGGGTTCGGTTTCTCGGAAACCGAACCCCCCCGAACTTCACGCTTTTTATACGGGTCCGAGGCAGACTCGGATCTTCCCGCCTTGCTCGGTTAACCCGAGCGCGCCCGAACGTCATCATCCCGCTGTCGGATTCTCGCGAGGCTCGGATTCTATCGCGAGACTCGGATTCTATATAAGGAGCCGCGCGTCGCCGCCATTTTCACACGTGCATTGAGATTGATAGGGAGAGGACGTGGCTGGCGTCCTCTCCGTTTAGAGTAGACTAGAGAGTAGTAGAGACACTTGATTTACTAATTTTGGGGAGCATATTAGGAGTACTACTTGCTGATAGTGTGACCAGTGACCACCAGTTTAATTAATCCGTTCTCTGCCTGAAAAAAAACGATACACAGTGTGACACAGTCACATACCATATCTGTGCTCAGCCTCAGTGTGCTGCATCATCTATGTAATACTGTATATCTGACTGTGCTGAGTGCTCACTGCTCACACAGCTTAATTGTGGGGGAGACTGGGGAGCAGTTATAGCAGGAGTACATATTTTAACAGTGCACACTTTTGCTGCCAGAGTGCCACTGCCAGTGTGACTGACCAGTGACCACTGACCACCAGTATATTGTGATTGTCTGCCTGAAAAAGTTAAACACTCGTCGTGTGGTGTTTTTATTCTATAAACGCATTCTGCTGACAGTGTCCAGCAGGTCCGTAATTATATAATATATACCTGTCCGGCTGCAGTAGTGATATATATATATTTTTTATATCATTATCATCCAGTCTATATTAGCAGCAGACGCAGTACGGTAGTCCACGGCTGTAGCTACCTCTGTGTCGGCAGTCGCTCGTCCATCCATAATTGTATACCACCTACCCGTGGTGTTTTTTTTTTTTCTATCTTCTTGATACTAGTAGCTTACTTTAGGAGTCTGCAGTGCTGAGCTGACAGTATCCAGCAGGTCCGTCATTATATAATATATACCTGTCCGGCTGCAGTAGTGATATATATATATTTTATATCTCATTATCATCCAGTCTATATTAGCAGCAGACGCAGTACGGTAGTCCACGGCTGTAGCTACCTCTGTGTCGGCAGTCGCTCGTCCATCCATAAGTATACTAGTATCCATCCATCTCCATTGTTTACCTGAGGTGCCTTTTAGTTGTGCCTATTAAAATATGGAGAACAAAAATGTTGAGGTTCCAAAAATAGGGAAAGATCAAGATCGACTTCCACCTCGTGCTGAAGCTGCTGCCACTAGTCATGGCCGAGACGATGAAATGCCAGCAACGTCGTCTGCCAAGGCCGATGCCCAATGTCATAGTACAGAGCATGTAAAATCCAAAACACCAAATATCAGTAAAAAAAGGACTCAAAAATCTAAAATAAAATTGTCAGAGGAGAAGCGTAAACTTGCCAATATGCCATTTACCACACGGAGTGGCAAGGAACGGCTGAGGCCCTGGCCTATGTTCATGGCTAGTGGTTCAGCTTCACATGAGGATGGAAGCACTCAGCCTCTCGCTAGAAAAATGAAAAGACTCAAGCTGGCAAAAGCACAGCAAAGAACTGTGCGTTCTTCGAAATCACAAATCCACAAGGAGAGTCCAATTGTGTCGTTTGCGATGCCTGACCTTCCCAACACTAGACGTGAAGAGCATGCGCCTTCCACCATTTGCACGCCCCCTGCAAGTGCTGGAAGGAGCACCCGCAGTCCAGTTCCTGATAGTCAGATTGAAGATGTCAGTGTTGAAGTACACCAGGATGAGGAGGATATGGATGTTGCTGGCGCTGGGGAGGAAATTGACCAGGAGGATTCTGATGGTGAGGTGGTTTGTTTAAGTCAGGCACCCGGGGAGACACCTGTTGTCCGTGGGAGGAATAGGGCCATTGACATGCCTGGTGAAAATACCAAAAAAATCAGCTCTTCTGTGTGGAAGTATTTCAACAGAAATGCGGACAACATTTGTCAAGCCGTGTGTTGCCTTTGTCAAGCTGTAATAAGTAGGGGTAAGGACGTTAACCACCTCGGAACATCCTCCCTTATACGTCACCTGCAGCGCATTCATCATAAGTCAGTGACAAGTTCAAAAACTTTGGGCGACAGCGGAAGCAGTCCACTGACCAGTAAATCCCTTCCTCTTGTAACCAAGCTCACGCAAACCACCCCACCAACTCCCTCAGTGTCAATTTCCTCCTTCCCCAGGAATGCCAATAGTCCTGCAGGCCATGTCACTGGCAATTCTGACGAGTCCTCTCCTGCCTGGGATTCCTCCGATGCATCCTTGCGTGTAACGCCTACTGCTGCTGGTGCTGCTGTTGTTGCTGCTGGGAGTCGATGGTCATCCCAGAGGGGAAGTCGTACTCGTAAGACCACTTTTACTACTTCCACCAAGCAATTGACTGTCCAACAGTCCTTTGCGAGGAAGATGAAATATCACAGCAGTCATCCTGCTGCAAAGCGGATAACTGAGGCCTTGGCATCCTGGGCGGTGAGAAACGTGGTTCCGGTATCCATCATTACTGCAGAGCCAACTAGAGACTTGTTGGAGGTACTGTGTCCCCGGTACCAAATACCATCTAGGTTCCATTTCTCTGGGCAGGCGATACCGAACATGTACACAGACCTCAGAAAGAGACTCACCAGTGTCCTAAAAAATGCAGTTGTACCCAATGTCCACTTAACCACGGACATGTGGACAAGTGGAGCAGGGCAGGCTCAGGACTATATGACTGTGACAGCCCACTGGGTAGATGTATGGACTCCCGCCGCAAGAACAGCAGTGGCGGCACCAGTAGCAGCATCTCGCAAACGCCAACTCTTTCCTAGGCAGGCTACGCTTTCTATCACCGCTTTCCAGAATACGCAGACAGCTAAAAACCTCTTACGGCAACTGAGGAAGATCATCGCAGAATGGCTTACCCCAATTGGACTCTCCTGTGGATTTGTGGCATCGGACAACGCCAGCAATATTGTGTGTGCATTAAATCTGGGCAAATTCCAGCACGTCCCATGTTTTGCACATACCTTGAATTTGGTGGTGCAGAATTATTTAAAAAACGAGAGGGGCGTGCAAGAGATGCTGTCGGTGGCCAGAAGAATTGCGGGACACTTTCGGCGTACAGGCACCACGTACAGAAGACTGGAGCACCACCAAAAACGCCTGAACCTGCCCTGCCATCATCTGAAGCAAGAAGTGGTAACGAGGTGGAATTCAACCCTCTATATGCTTCAGAGGTTGGAGGAGCAGCAAAAGGCCATTCAAGCCTATACAACTGAGCACAATATAGGAGGTGGAATGCACCTGTCTCAAGCGCAGTGGAGAATGATTTCAACGTTGTGCAAGGTTCTGCAACCTTTTGAACTTGCCACACGTGAAGTCAGTTCAGACACTGCCAGCCTGAGTCAGGTCATTCCCCTCATCAGGCTTTTGCAGAAGAAGCTGGAGACATTGAAGGAGGAGCTAACACAGAGCGATTCTGCTAGGCATGTGGGACTTGTGGATGGAGCCCTTAATTCGCTTAACAAGGGTTCATGGGTGGTCAATCTGTTGAAATCAGAGCACTACATTTTGGCCACCGTGCTCGATCCTAGATTTAAAACCTACGTTGTATCTCTCTTTCCGGCAGACACAAGTCTGCTGGGGTTCAAAGTACTGCTGGTGACAAAATTGTCAAGTCAAGCGGAACGCGACCCGTCAACATCTCCTTCACATTCTCCCGCAACTAGGGGTGCGAGGAAAAGGCTAAGAATTCCGAGCCCACCCGCTGGCGGTGATGCAGGGCAGTCTGGAGCGAGTGCTGACATCTGGTCCGGACTGAAGGACATGCAAACGATTACTGACATGTCGTCTACTGTCACTTCATATGATTCTCTCACCATTGAAAGAATGGTGGAGGATTATATGAGTGACCGCATCCAAGTAGGCACGTCAGACAGTCCGTACGTATACTGGCAGGAAAAAGAGGCAATTTGGAGGCCCTTGCCCAAACTGGCTTTATTCTACCTAAGTTGCCCTCCCTCCAGTGTGTACTCCGAAAGAGTGTTTAGTGCAGCCGCTCACCTTGTCAGCAATCGGCGTACGAGGTTACTTCCAGAAAATGTGGAGAAGATGATGTTCATCAAAATGAATTATAATCAATTCCTCCGTGGAGACATTCACCAGCAGCAATTGCCTCCACAAAGTACACAGGGACCTGAGATGGTGGATTCCAGTGGGGACGAATTAATAATCTGTGAGGAGGGGGATGTACACAGTGAAAGGGGTGAGGAATCGGAGGATGATGATGAGGTGGACATCTTGCCTCTGTAGAGCCAGTTTGTGCAAGGAGAGATTGATTGCTTCTTTTTTTGGTGGGGGCCCAAACCAACCAGTCATTTCAGTCACAGTCGTGTGGCAGACCCTGTCGCTGAAATTATGGGTTTGTTAAAGTGTGCATGTCCTGTTTATACAACATAAGGGTGGGTGGGAGGGCCCAAGGACAATTCCATCTTGCACCTCTTTTTTCTTTCATTTTTCTTTGCATCATGTGCTGTTTGGGGAGCGCCAGCAACACCCATATCCTCATCCTGGTGTACTTCAACAGTGACATCTTCAATTTGACTATCAGGAACAGGACTGCGGGTTCTCCTTCCAGCACTTGCAGGGGGTGTGCAAATGGTGGAAGGCGCAAGCTCTTCCCGTCCAGTGTTGGGAAAGTCAGGCATCGCAACCGATACAATTGGACTCTCCTTGGGTATTTGTGATTTAGAAGAACGCACAGTTCTTTGCTGTGCTTTTGCCAGCTTAAGTCTTTTCATTTTTCTAGCGAAAGGATGAGTGCTTCCATCCTCATGTGAAGCTGAACCACTAGCCATGAACATAGGCCAGGGCCTCAGCCGTTCCTTGCCACTCCGTGTCGTAAATGGCATATTGGCAAGTTTACGCTTCTCCTCGACGCTTTTAATTTTGATTTTTGGTTCATTTTACTGAACTTTTGTTTTTTGGATTTTACATGCTCTCTACTATGACATTGGGCATCGGCCTTGGCAGACGACGTTGATGGCATTTCATCGTCTCGGCCATGACTAGTGGCAGCAGCTTCAGCACGAGGTGGAAGTGGATCTTGATCTTTCCCTATTTTAACCTCCACATTTTGGTTCTCCATATTTTAATGTGTGGAATTATATGCCAGTATCAATAGCAATGGCCTACTACTATATATACTGCGCATAACTAAAATGCACCACAGGTATAGAATGTAGATGGATAGTATACTTAATGACGACACAGAGGTAGGTACAGCAGTGGCCTTCCGTACCGTACTGCTATATATAGTATACTGGTGGTTACTGTGTCAGCAAACTGCAAAACTAAAATGCACCACAGGTATAGAATGTAGATGGATAGTATACTTAATGACGACACAGAGGTAGGTACAGCAGTGGCCTTCCGTACCGTACTGCTATATATAGTATACTGGTGGTCACTGTGTCAGCAAACTGCAAAACTAAAATGCACCACAGGTATAGAATGTAGATGGATAGTATACTTAATGACGACACAGAGGTAGGTACAGCAGTGGCCTTCCGTACCGTACTGCTATATATAGTATACTGGTGGTCACTGTGTCAGCAAAATTCTGCACTGTACTGCTCCTATATAATATTATACTGGTTGTCCCGACTCCCCAGTCCCCACAATAAAGCAGCACACTGAGCACAGATATGGAGTGTTTTTCAGGCAGACAACGTATAATGGTGGTCACTGTCAGCAAAACTCTGCACTATACTCCTCCTATATAATATTAATTATACTGGTGGTCCCCAGTCCCCACATTAAAATAAAGCAGCACACTGAGCACAGATATGGAGTGTTTTTCAGGCAGACAATGTATACTGGTGGTCACTGTCAGCAAAACTCTGCACTGTACTCCTGCTATATAATACAGCTGCTCCCCAGTCCCCACAATTAAGCAGTGTGAGCACAGATATATATGCAGCACACTGAGCACAGATATGGAGCGTTTTTTCAGGCAGAGAACGGATAACTGGTGGTCACTGATCAGCAAAACTCTGCACTGTACTCCTCCTATAGTATACAGCTGCTCCCCAGCCCTCCCCACAATGAATTAAGCAATAATGCACAATCAAATTCAACAATAACGGAGAGGACGCCAGCCACGTCCTCTCCCTAACATTTCAATTGCACGAGTGAAAATGGCGGCGACGAGCGGCTGCTTATATAGAATCCGAATCTCTCGAGAATCCGACAGCGGGATGATGACGTTCGGGCGCGCTCGGGTTACCCGAGCCATACGGGAGAAGGGTGAAGTTCGGGGGGGTTCGGTTTCTGAGAAACCGAACCCGCTCATCACTAATTTAAGTAGGTGGCCATGGGCTACATGCACCCTACCCTATGAGCAGGGGTGTATTTAGGGGTCCGAGCGCCCCTGGCAAAGTAAAGGACTGGTGCCCCCCCCCCCCCCCCCAATTTGAAATAGGGAAGGCACGTGTGCCAAAAAAGGGGCATGGCCACTCAATAGTACCCCAATTCAAATTACACCACAGTAGCGTGCCTTACTCACATTACACAGCACAGTAATGTACATTATTCACGTTATGCTACACAGTAGTACCTCTTAAACACATTATGCCACACAGTAGTGCCCATATATATATATATATATATATATATATATGAAAAGGAATAATGAAGGCGCACTCAGTGAATCAAGAATATAACAGATTTACTGGAAATAACAAGCTCACATACATCAAGGTATGAAATCACCGGCTCATATGGAAACGACCAAGCTGCATCTCGTGTCTCTCTCAGCGGTCCGTTTCTCTAGTTGTCGGCATGCAATAATTCTCCGATCAGCGTCTTAGCTGCAGGGCAGGTGTTCACGATTGGAACATACACGTCTTTGTTTAGGCCACGCCCAACGCGTTTCGTCACGATATGACTTCGTCAGGGGGTGTGGTCAGTGTCTCCAACGATATCTTTTTTATATATCTGCACTGATTGCTCATACGATCCTCAGGTGTAACTTGTTGGTATCGATCTTAACCATGCTTAACAACATATCTTTAAGCTATTATACAACTTGTCCTCATTTTAAATCTACATATATTCTAAATAAACTTTATTTATAAAACCAACAATCTTTTATATATATCAATGGCAAAATTACCATACAATCTTTTATATTAAAAACATTAATGCACAAATGATTTATAGAAGAAACGGAAGGAATAGAAAATAAAAAATAAAACACATGTTTTGTTAATAGTAAACGATGATAGTACATCAAATGTTTGCAATTTAAATACATAAAATTAAAAACGATATATATGTGAAAAATATAAGATTATAATAAAATACCACTTACAATTAAGATTAAGGCAGTAAAGAACCGGTAATTAATTTTAGTGTCATATGACACCCATTTATCTTATTATATACTGTTTATTTAGATAAAATACATATAGGAAATAATGACAAACGGTGAACGTATCCACTAGTGGAGGGGTAGCCGCAGGCACACGTACAGACCAGGCCGTCCCCGCAACTGCCGGAAGAAGCGAGAGCAGCCTTAGAGAGGTCGTGTTACCCGCCGCACGCACCCCCAAGAAAGGCGACTCACACAGTCATAAACGTGCCACCATTTATCATTAACCCATACTACCATATGTTAGGGACAGAGGGTTACTTCATTAAAACGAGGGATACTCTTTCCATCGAAAACGGCTTATCTGCTCAAAAAAATAAAGGGAACACTTAAACAACACAATGTAACGCCAAGTCAATCACACTTCTGTGAAATCAAACTGTCCACTTAGGAAGCAACACTGATTGACAATCAATTTCACATGCTGTTGTACAAATGGAATAGACAACAGGTGGAAATTATAGGCAATTAGCAAGACACCCCCAATAATGGAGTTGTTCTGCAGGTGGTGACCACAGACCACTTCTCAGCTCCTATGCTTTCTGGCTGATGTTTTGGTCACTTTTGAAAGCTGGCGGTGCTTTCACTCTAGTGGTAGCATGAGACGGAGTCTACAACCCACACAAGTGGCTCAGGTAGTGCAGCTCATCCAGGATGGCACATCAATGCGAGCTGTGGCAAGAAGGTTTGCTGTGTCTGTCAGCGTAGTGTCCAGAGCATGGAGGTGCTACCAGGAGACAGGCGAGTACATCAGGAGACATGGAGGAGGCCGTAGGAGGGCAACAACCCAGCAGCAGGACCGCTACCTCTGCCTTTGTGCAAGGAGGAACAGGAGGAGCACTGCCAGAGCCCTGCAAAATGACCTCCAGCAAGCCACAAATGTGCATGTGTCTACTCAAACGATCAGAAACAGACTCCATGAGGGTGGTATGAGGGCCTGACATCCACAGGTGGGGGTTGTTCTTACAGCCCAACACCGTGCAGGACGTTTGGCATTTGCCAGAGAACACCAAGATTAGCAAATTCGCCACTGGCGCCCTGTGCTCTTCACAGATGAAAGCAGGTTCTCACTGAGCACATGTGACAGACGTGACAGAGTCTGGAGACACCAAGGAGAATGTTCTGCTGCCTGAAACATCCTCCAGCATGACCGGTTTGGCAGTGGGTCAGTAATGGTGTGGGGTGGCATTTCTTTGTGGGGCCGCACAGCCCTCCATGTGCTTGCCAGAGGTAGCCTGACTGCCATTAGGTACCGAGATGAGATCCTCAGACCCCTTGTGAGACCATATGCTGGTGCGGTTGGCCCTGGGTTCCTCCTAATGCAAGACAATGCTAGACCTCATGTGGCTGGAGTGTGTCAGCAGTTCCTGCAAGACGAAGGCATTGATGCTATGGACTGGCCCGCCCGTTCCCCAGACCTGAATCCAGTTGAGCACATCTGGGACATCATGTCTCGCTCCATCCACCAACGCCACGTTGCACCACAGACTGTCCATGAGTTGGCGGATGCTTTAGTCCAGGTCTGGGAGGCGATCCCTCAGGAGACCATTCCCCACCTCATCAGGAGCATGCCCAGGCGTTGTAGGGAGGTCATACAGGCACGTGGAGGCCACACACACTACTGAGCCTCATTTTGACTTGTTTTAAGGACATTACATCAAAGTTGGATCAGCCTGTAGTGTGTTTTTCCACTTTCATTTTGAGTGTGACTCCAAATCCAGACCTCCATGGGTTAATAAATTTGATTTCCATTAATAATTTTTGTGTGATTTGTTGTCAGCACATTCAACTATGTAAAGAACAAACTGTTTAATAAGAATATTTCATTCATTCAGATCTAGGATGTGTTGTTTGAGCAGTGTATATATATATATATATATATATAGGAAGGTGTGCACGCTCCTGGGAAAGTGGGTGTGGCCTCACAATTTTATATACTGATATCAAACCATAAATATATAATCACACCCCCTACACATGCGCACAGACACAATTAGCCACAGTAGTTCTCCTTACACATAATCTCCCCAGTATAGTGTCAGATGCACATAATGTCCCCCAGTATAGTGCCAGTTACACTGCCCCCACAGTGCCAGATACACATATGCCCCCACCGAGCCAGACACTTGTATGCCCCCACAGTGCCGCGCACTCGTATGCACCCACAGTGCCAGACACACGTGTGCCCCCACAGTGCCAGACACACATATGCCTCCATGTTGATTTTACTATTAAAGGCAGCACTTTTAGGTAGATTTACTTTTAGAGGCGACAGCTATCCCCCCACCCCCGTGTAGTTCCTCAACAGCAGGGATGCCCATAAATTATCAAATAGTGCAGCAGCAGCAGCCACTGTAATTGGCACCGGGGTCCAGCACTGCACCACAATACAGACAAGAAACTCTACATAAACTACACCTCCCGGCAGCCGCTGCTACATACCTTGATCATTACTGGGCATCCCTGCTGGTGAGGAACTACACGGGGGTGGGGGTATAGCTGCTGCCTCTAAAAGTGAATCTACCTACTGCCAGCGGGTGGCACCTCTGAGCGGCGCCCCCCCCTTGGCTGGCGCTCCTGGCGAGTGCCATCCTGGCCAATAGGAAGATACACCCCTGCCTATGAGTGGTGAGTGCAGACATTGCACTCTGCTTCTGGGGTGGCGAGTGCTGTGGTTTTATATTTGTTTGTATATACTGTATTTCTGTGTGTATGTATGTATGTATGTATGTATGTATGTATGTGTATATATATATATATATTTCTCTTACGTCCTAGAGGATGCTGGGGACTTTGTAAGGATCATGGGGTATAGACGGGCTCCGCAGGAGATAGGGCACCTAAAAAGAACTTTGACTATGGGTGTGCACTGGCTCCTCCCTCTATGCCCCTCCTCCAGACCTCAGTTAGATCTTGTGCCCAGAGGAGAATGGGTGCACTGCAGAGAGCTCTCCAGAGTTTTCTGTGGAAAAAGAATTTTGTTAGGTTTTTTATTTTCAGGGAGTCCTGTTGGCAACAGGCTCCCTGCATCGTGGGACCGAATAGAGAGAAGCAGAGCTGGCTTGTCAAGTTGGGCTCTGTTTCTAAGGCTACTGGACACCATTAGCTCCAGAGGGAGTCGGAACACAGGTCTCACCTGGGGTTCGTCCCGGAGCCGCGCCGCCCTCCTCCTCACAGATGCCGAAGATAGAAGCCGGGTGAGTATGAGAAGGCAGAAGACATCATAGGCGGCAGAAGACATCAGAGCTTCATGAGGTAAGGCGCGCAGCGGTAAGCTGCGCGCCATTGCTCCCATTTACACACACAGAGCAGCACTGAAGGGTGCAGGGCGCAGGGGGGGGCGCCCTGGGCAGCAATAAACCTCACATTTGGGCACTGACAAGGTAGATTAGGCTGCTGGGCAGTAATTCTACGATCCCCCGCCATTTTCTATAAAAAAATCACCGGGACCGAAGCTCGCCGTCGGGTGGGCGGAGCTTGATCCCCAGCACTAACCAGCGCCATTTTCTCCACAGAAGCTGCATGAGGAAAACGCTGGCTCCCTGGTCTCTCCCCTGCTGAACATTCAGGCTGGAAAAAAGAGGAGGGGGGCATTTTGAGCGCAGTGAGTGGGAATCTGGTCATTTTATATATATATAAAAGCGCTATCTGGTCATATTTTTCCAGTGTTATTAAGCGCTGGGTGTGTGCTGGCATACTCTCTCTCTGTCTCTCTCCTAAGGGCCTGGTTGGGGTTTTGTCCTCTTATAGGTTAATCCCTGTGTGTGTGGGGTGTCGGTACGTGGTGTAGACATGTCTGAAGCGGAAGGCTTTTCCAAGGAGGAGGTGGAGCAAATGAGTGGTGTGTCCCAGTCGGTTGTGCCGACTCCAGATTGGATGGATATGTGGCATATGTTGAATGCAAGTGTGGCATCTTTACATAAAAGGCTTGATAAGGCTGATTTAGGGGGGACATCAGGGGGTCAATCCTCAGATTGGACCACCTCACAGGGCCGGTCGGGGTCTCAAAAGCGCCCCTTAACACAAGACACTACTACCGACACGGATTCTGATTCCAGTGTCGACTATGACAAAGTAAAATTGCACCCTAGGGTGACCAAAACCATTCAGTGTATGATTGTGGCAATAAGGGATGTGTTGCATATTGTGGATGAACCCTCTGTCCCCGACACAAGGGTACACATGTTTAAGGAAAAGAAATAGATTATTAACTTTCCCACATCTCATGAATTAAATGAATTCTTTGGAAAAGCTTGGGAGACTCCGGAGAAGAGACCGCAAATCCCCAAAAGAATTTATATGGCATACCCTTTCCCTAAGCAGGACAGGGAGATTTGGGAATCACCCCCCACTGTGGACAAAGCCCTGACACGCTTGTCCAAGAAAGTGGCGCTACCGTCTCCTGACACAGCAGCCCTTAAGGACCCTGCAGATCGCAGGCAAGAAACTACCTTAAAGTGTATTTATTCTCATACGGGTGCTGTGCTAAGACCGACAATTGCATCGGCATGGGTGTATAGCGCAATTGCAGCGTGGACAGATGAGCTGACAGATCAATTTGATAATATGGATAAGGATACTATATTCCTAACTCTAGCCCATATTAAAGACGCAGTCTTATTTATGAGGGATGCTCAAAGGCACATTGGATTGCTAGCTTCTAAGGCCAATGCCATGTCTGTCTCAGCGAGAAGATCCTTATGGACTCGCCAATGGACGGGTGATGCGGATTCCAAGAAACATATGGAAGTACTACCCTACAAGGGTGATGTATTGTTTGGGGATGGGCTGACGGACCTGGTTTCCACAGCCACAGCGGGTAAATCAAATTTTATTACCATATATTCCCCAACAGCAAAAGAAAGTAACACCCTATCAGATCCAGTCCTTTCGGTCGCACAAGTCCAAAAGAGGTCGGGGATCCTCTTTCCTCGCCAGAGGTAAGGGCAGAGGCAAGAGAGCACCTGCTTCGGCAGGTGCCCAGGAACCAAAGTCCTCCCCGGCTGCTCCAAAACCCACAGCATGACGCTGGGGCTCCCCTGAGGGAGTCCGCACCGGTGGGGGCACGTCTTCGACTTTTCAGTCAGGCCTGGGTCAGTTCGGACCTGAATCCCTGGGTGTTGGAAATAGTTTCCCAGGGTTACAAATTGGAATTCGAGGAGGTGCCCCCGCGCCGATTTTTTAAATCGGCCCTACCAGCTTCCACATCGGAAAGGGATGTAGTGTTATCTGCAATTCAAACGCTGTGTATACAGCAAGTGATAATCAAGGTTCCCCTGCACCAGCAGGGAAGAGGTTACTATTCAACCCTGTTGTGGTCCCAAAACCGGATGGTTCGGGCAGACCTATTTTGAATCTGAAATGCCTAAACCTGTACATAAGAAGATTCAAATTCAAAATGGAATCTCTCAGAGCGATAATAGCCAACATGGAGGAGGGGGAGTTTATGGTGTCTCTGGACATAAAGGATGCGTACCTTCATGTCCCCATATATGCCTCCCATCAGGAATACCTGAGTTTCGCTGTACAGGATTGTCATTACCGATTTCAGACGTTGCCGTTTGGACTCTCCACGGCCTCGAGGATTTTCACCAAGAAAACGGCGGAAATGATGGTGGTCCTGCGCAAGCATGGAGTCACAATTATCCCATACTTGGACGATCTCCTGATAAAAGCGAGATCATGGGAGAAATTGCTGAACAGTGTGGCGCTCTCGTTGAGAGTGCTCCAGCAACACGGTTGGATTCTAAATCTACCGAAATCACAGTTGATTCCGACAACTCGACTACCGTTCCTAGGTATGATACTGGATACAGAACAAATGAAGGTCTTCCTCCCAATAGAGAAAGCCCAACAGAACATGGTCAGAGACCTGCTAAAACCGAAAAGGGTGTCAGTTCACCAATGCACTCGAGTTCTGGGGAAATGGTGGCGGCCTACGAGGCCATTCCCTTCGGCAGGTTCCATGCAAGGACTTTTCAATGGGACCTTCTGGATAAGTGGTCCGGGTCCCATCTGCACTTACATCGGAAAATAACTCTGTCCCCAGGGACCAGAGTGTCCCTCCTGTGGTGGTTGCAAAGTGCTCACCTCCTGGAGGGTCGCAGGTTCGGAATTCAGGATTGGATCCTGGTTACCACGGATGCGAGCCTCCGAGGATGGGGAGCGGTCACACAGGGAAAACATTTTCAGGGTCTTTGGTCAGACCAGGGGTCCTGTCTACACATCAATGTGTTGGAACTCAGGGCCATTTACAACGGCCTTCGACAAGCGGAGAATTTTCTTCGAAACCTACCGGTTCTGATTCAATCAGACAATGTCACAGCAGTGGCTCATGTGAACCGCCAAGGCGGGACAAAAAGCAAAGTCGCGATGGCGGAAGCCACAAGGATCCTTCGCTGGGCAGAAAATCATGTAAGCGCTCTGTCAGCTGTCTTCATTCCGGGAGAGGACAACTGGGAAGCAGACTTCCTCAGCAGACACGATCTCCATCCAGGAGAGTGGGGACTTCATCAAGAAGTCTTTGCAGATGTAACACGTCTTTGGGGAACTCCTCAAATAGACATGATGGCGTCACGCCTCAACAAAAAACTTCGGAGGTACTGCGCCAGGTCTCGGGACCCTCAGGCAATAGCAGTGGACGCTCTGGTAACACCGTGGGTGTTCAAATCGGTCTAAGTGTTTCCTCCTCTTCCTCTCATCACAAAAGTGTTGAGGATCATAAGACGAAGAAGAGTACGAACGATACTCATTGTCCCAGACTGGCCTCGAAGGGCCTGGTACTCGGATCTACAAGAGATGTTCACAGGAGATCCCTGGCCTCTTCCTCTGAGGGAAGACCTGTTGCAGCAGGGGCCCTGTGTATTTCAAGACTTACCGCGGTTACGTTTGTTGGCATGGCGGTTGAACGCCGAATCCTAACGAAAAAGGGGATTCCGGAAGAGGTCATCCCTACGTTAATAAAGGCTAGGAAGGAGGTGACGATAAAACATTATCACCGTATCTGGCGAAAGTATGTGTCTTGGTGTGAGACCAAGAATGCACCTATGGAAGATTTTCATCTGGGTCGTCTTCTCCACTTCCTACAGACAGGAGTGGATATGGGCCTGAAATTAGGCTCTGTTAAGGTACAGATTTCGGCCCTCTCGATTTTCTTTCAGAAGGAATTGGCTTCTCTTCCAGAAGTTCAGACGTTTGTAAAGGGAGTGCTGCACATCCAGCCCCCTTTTGTGCCTCCAGTGGCACCTTGGGACCTGAACGTGGTGTTGCAGTTCCTAAAATCACACTGGTTTGAACCGCTTAACAAGGTTGAGTTGAAATTTCTTACCTGGAAGGTGGTCATGTTGTTGGCCTTAGCATCAGCAAGGCGAAGTGTCAGAATTGGCGGCTTTGTCACACAAGAGCCCCTACTTGATTTTTCATGTGGATCGAGCTGAATTGAGGACACGTCCGCAATTTTTGCCTAAAGTGGTTTCTTCGTTCCATATGAATCAACCTATTGTGGTGCCTGTGGCTACAAGTGACCTGGAGGATTCCAGATCCCTGGACGTAGTCAGGGCCTTAAAAAATTTATGTAGCCAGGAGA
This sequence comes from Pseudophryne corroboree, assembly GCF_028390025.1. Lineage (NCBI taxonomy): Eukaryota > Metazoa > Chordata > Amphibia > Anura > Myobatrachidae > Pseudophryne > Pseudophryne corroboree. The sequence continues at coordinate 122,500,578 of NC_086444.1, read as the reverse complement.
ATTAGGAAAACAGAGGCTCTGTTTGTCCTGTATGCGGCCAATAAGATTGGCGCTCCTGCTTCGAAGCAGACTATTGCTCGCTGGATCTGTAATATGATTCAGCAGGCTCACTCTATGGCTGGATTGCCGGTACCAAATTCGGTTAAGGCCCATTCCACTAGGAAGGTGGGCTCTTCTTGGATGGGGGGGACAGCCTCGGGCTTCACCCCTGGCCCTTGGGTGGCTGGGGGGGGACCCCTTGATTGAAGGGGTCCCCACTCCCCCAGGGTACCCCGGCCAGGGGTGACTAGTTGGATATTTGATGCCACGGCCGCAAGGCACTGTATAAAAGTGACCCCCGGCTGTGGCATTATCTGTCCAGCTAGTGGAGCCCGGTGCTGGTTTCAAAAATACGGGGGACCCCTACGCTTTTTGTCCCCCGTATTTTTGGAACCAGGCGCAGAGCCCGATGCTGGTTGTTTAAATATGGGGGAACCCCTGTCAATTTTTTTCCCATATTTTTGCAACCAGGGCCGGCTCAAAGAGCCCGAGGCTGGTTTGCCTTAGGAGGGGGGACCCCACGCAATTTTTTCTTTAAGTTTAAACATTTTTTTTTTTTTTTACAGGGTGCACAATGAAGCCCTGCACGGATCTCTCAGATCCGGCCGAGATTCATTGTATTAAAGTCGGCAGTGTTTTACAAGTCACTCACGTAAAACACTGCCTAAAAAAACGAATGACATCGACATCGGAAAACCCGAAAATGCAGAATACGGCAGCTTAGTAAATTAGTCGTAATCAATTCAAAAAGTTGCATATTTACACTTTCGATGTCATTCGTGATTGAACTTTGACCTCAAACGGGAAAATACGAATCTTAGTAAATTTACCCCATGGTTTTGCCCATTAGAGGAAAATGTTGTTTTGAAATCAACCTTGAATTAGGCCCTATGGCCGCACCTGTGCACCAGAGCAGTGGCATTAAGGGTTAGGTTCTCCTGTCCTTGAACTGCTTCAGTTGATTGAAGAATATTATCACATGATAATGCAATGTGCTGTAGTCATGGATGGACAAAGTATAACCATGGGTGGCACTGTGTGTAGGAGAAGCTGTTATGGAAATATATTAGCATGCTAGGAACATCAGATCACCAAGAACTGTGGATTATGTGAAATATGAGCAATGACCTGCAATGCTACTCAGACATTTTAAGCTCTGAGTTGGTGGCACAGCTGCTAGTGTGGACAACGCAGGATTCAGTCATTGCATGAGATTTACTTACTGAGTCCTGAGTAGCTTGTCATTGTAGTTGTACATAGCCTGTGACTGTTTCCCTCTTGTGGTTCTGGCTGATATGTCATGTAGGACAGCAATATGTTTATGAAGAATAATATCTATAACCCATGTATGAAGCTGCTTACCAGTACCACCAGCTGATTGTAATTATATATATAGTGTTATATTGTAATAGTGACTGATAATATCACTATTAGTCATTACATCTTAATTTCCAAGGTACAGTACAACAAAGTAGTGAGATATCATTTCTAAAGCTATACATTTTTCTCATGGAACATTTTGGTAGAGTACTCCAGGATGTGTCCTGCTGTATATTTTGTGAGTCACTATATGGCTAGAACAGTAAGCTATAAAATAACAAATAGGCAAATCAGGTAATGCCGCTGACACATTATCTTATAGGGATTGTACAGTAGATCCTGAAGCAGTGCATCAGATAGCTCTGTAGGTGTGTGTTCTGTCAGCAGAATCCTGTGTCATGTTCTAAAAACCCATTGGGTGGGGCGTTGACTCACAGGGTTGGCATGTAAATGGCATTTTCCTGAAACAGTTGTCATTTTATAAAGATTTATTTTCAACAAATATGAAACGTATTCCACAGCAGAACGCAGTTCTATGGGTTCAATTAATATGACCTCCATGGTAGGAAATGATAACAAAACTAGAGATGAGCGCCTGAAATTTTTCGGGTTTTGTGTTTTGGTTTTGGGTTCGGTTCCGCGGCCGTGTTTTGGGTTCGAACGCGTTTTGGCAAAACCTCACCGAATTTTTTTTGTCGGATTCGGGTGTGTTTTGGATTCGGGTGTTTTTTTCAAAAAACACTAAAAAACAGCTTAAATCATAGAATTTGGGGGTCATTTTGATCCCAAAGTATTATTAACCTCAAAAACCATAATTTACACTCATTTTCAGTCTATTCTGAATACCTCACACCTCACAATATTATTTTTAGTCCTAAAATTTGCACCGAGGTCGCTGTGTGAGTAAGATAAGCGACCCTAGTGGCCGACACAAACACCGGGCCCATCTAGGAGTGGCACTGCAGTGTCACGCAGGATGTCCCTTCCAAAAAACCCTCCCCAAACAGCACATGACGCAAAGAAAAAAAGAGGCGCAATGAGGTAGCTGTGTGAGTAAGATTAGCGACCCTAGTGGCCGACACAAACACCGGGCCCATCTAGGAGTGGCACTGCAGTGTCACGCAGGATGTCCCTTCCAAAAAACCCTCCCCAAACAGCACATGACGCAAAGAAAAAAAGAGGCGCAATGAGGTAGCTGTGTGAGTAAGATTAGCGACCCTAGTGGCCGACATAAACACCGGGCCCATCTAGGAGTGGCACTGCAGTGTCACGCAGGATGTCCCTTCCAAAAAACCCTCCCCAAACAGCACATGACGCAAAGAAAAAAAGAGGCGCAATGAGGTAGCTGTGTGAGTAAGATTAGCGACCCTAGTGGCCGACACAAACACCGGGCCCATCTAGGAGTGGCACTGCAGTGTCACGCAGGATGTCCCTTCCAAAAAACCCTCCCCAAACAGCACATGACGCAAAGAAAAAAAGAGGCGCAATGAGGTAGCTGTGTGAGTAAGATTAGCGACCCTAGTGGCCGACACAAACACCGGGCCCATCTAGGAGTGGCACTGCAGTGTCACGCAGGATGTCCCTTCCAAAAAACCCTCCCCAAACAGCACATGACGCAAAGAAAAAAAGAGGCGCAATGAGGTAGCTGTGTGAGTAAGATTAGCGACCCTAGTGGCCGACACAAACACCGGGCCCATCTAGGAGTGGCACAGCAGTGTCACGCAGGATGTCCCTTCCAAAAAACCCTCCCCAAACAGCACATGACGCAAAGAAAAAAAGAGGCGCAATGAGGTAGCTGACTGTGTGAGTAAGATTAGCGACCCTAGTGGCCGACACAAACACCGGGCCCATCTAGGAGTGGCACTGCAGTGTCACGCAGGATGTCCCTTCCAAAAAACCCTCCCCAATCAGCACATGATGCAAAGAAAAAGAAAAGAAAAAAGAGGTGCAAGATGGAATTGTCCTTGGGCCCTCCCACCCACCCTTATGTTGTATAAACAAAACAGGACATGCACACTTTAACCAACCCATCATTTCAGTGACAGGGTCTGCCACACGACTGTGACTGATATGACGGGTTGGTTTGGACCCCCCCCAAAAAAGAAGCAATTAATCTCTCCTTGCACAAACTGGCTCTACAGAGGCAAGATGTCCACCTCATCTTCACCCTCCGATATATCACCGTGTACATCCCCCTCCTCACAGATTATCAATTCGTCCCCACTGGAATCCACCATCTCAGCTCCCTGTGTACTTTGTGGAGGCAATTGCTGCTGGTCAATGTCTCCGCGGAGGAATTGATTATAATTCATTTTAATGAACATCATCTTCTCCACATTTTCTGGATGTAACCTCGTACGCCGATTGCTGACAAGGTGAGCGGCGGCACTAAACACTCTTTCGGAGTACACACTTGTGGGAGGGCAACTTAGGTAGAATAAAGCCAGTTTGTGCAAGGGCCTCCAAATTGCCTCTTTTTCCTGCCAGTATAAGTACGGACTGTGTGACGTGCCTACTTGGATGCGGTCACTCATATAATCCTCCACCATTCTATCAATGTTGAGAGAATCATATGCAGTGACAGTAGACGACATGTCCGTAATCGTTGTCAGGTCCTTCAGTCCGGACCAGATGTCAGCATCAGCAGTCGCTCCAGACTGCCCTGCATCACCGCCAGCGGGTGGGCTCGGAATTCTGAGCCTTTTCCTCGCACCCCCAGTTGCGGGAGAATGTGAAGGAGGAGATGTTGACAGGTCGCGTTCCGCTTGACTTGACAATTTTGTCACCAGCAGGTCTTTCAACCCCAGCAGACCTGTGTCTGCCGGAAAGAGAGATCCAAGGTAGGCTTTAAATCTAGGATCGAGCACGGTGGCCAAAATGTAGTGCTCTGATTTCAACAGATTGACCACCCGTGAATCCTTGTTAAGCGAATTAAGGGCTGCATCCACAAGTCCCACATGCCTAGCGGAATCGCTCCCTTTTAGCTCCTTCTTCAATGCCTCCAGCTTCTTCTGCAAAAGCCTGATGAGGGGAATGACCTGACTCAGGCTGGCAGTGTCTGAACTGACTTCACGTGTGGCAAGTTCAAAGGGCATCAGAACCTTGCACAACGTTGAAATCATTCTCCACTGCACTTGAGACAGGTGCATTCCACCTACTATATCGTGCTCAATTGTATAGGCTTGAATGGCCTTTTGCTGCTCCTCCAACCTCTGAAGCATATAGAGGGTTGAATTCCACCTCGTTACCACTTCTTGCTTCAGATGATGGCAGGGCAGGTTCAGTAGTTTTTGGTGGTGCTCCAGTCTTCTGTACGTGGTGCCTGTACGCCGAAAGTGTCCCGCAATTTTTCTGGCCACCGACAGCATCTCTTGCACGCCCCTGTCGTTTTTTAAAAAATTCTGCACCACCAAATTCAAGGTATGTGCAAAACATGGGACGTGCTGGAATTTGCCCATATTTAATGCACACACAATATTGCTGGCGTTGTCCGATGCCACAAATCCACAGGAGAGTCCAATTGGGGTAAGCCATTCCGCGATGATCTTCCTCAGTTGCCGTAAGAGGTTTTCAGCTGTGTGCGTATTCTGGAAAGCGGTGATACAAAGCGTAGCCTGCCTAGGAAAGAGTTGGCGTTTGCGAGATGCTGCTACTGGTGCCGCCGCTGCTGTTCTTGCGGCGGGAGTCCATACATCTACCCAGTGGGCTGTCACAGTCATATAGTCCTGACCCTGCCCTGCTCCACTTGTCCACATGTCCGTGGTTAAGTGGACATTGGGTACAACTGCATTTTTTAGGACACTGGTGAGTCTTTTTCTGACGTCCGTGTACATTCTCGGTATCGCCTGCCTAGAGAAGTGGAACCTAGATGGTATTTGGTAACGGGGGCACACTGCCTCAATAAATTGTCTAGTTCCCTGTGAACTAACGGCGGATACCGGACGCACGTCTAACACCAACATAGTTGTCAAGGACTCAGTTATCCGCTTTGCAGTAGGATGACTGCTGTGATATTTCATCTTCCTCGCAAAGGACTGTTGAACAGTCAATTGCTTACTGGAAGTAGTACAAGTGGGCTTACGACTTCCCCTCTGGGATGACCATCGACTCCCAGCGGCAACAACAGCAGCGCCAGCAGCAGTAGGCGTTACACGCAAGGATGCATCGGAGGAATCCCAGGCAGGAGAGGACTCGTCAGAATTGCCAGTGACATGGCCTGCAGGACTATTGGCATTCCTGGGGAAGGAGGAAATTGACACTGAGGGAGTTGGTGGGGTGGTTTGCGTGAGCTTGGTTACAAGAGGAAGGGATTTACTGGTCAGTGGACTGCTTCCGCTGTCACCCAAAGTTTTTGAACTTGTCACTGACTTATTATGAATGCGCTGCAGGTGACGTATAAGGGAGGATGTTCCGAGGTGGTTAACGTCCTTACCCCTACTTATTACAGCTTGACAAAGGGAACACACGGCTTGACACCTGTTGTCCGCATTTCTGGTGAAATACCTCCACACCGAAGAGCTGATTTTTTTGGTATTTTCACCTGGCATGTCAACGGCCATATTCCTCCCACGGACAACAGGTGTCTCCCCGGGTGCCTGACTTAAACAAACCACCTCACCATCAGAATCCTCCTGGTCAATTTCCTCCCCAGCGCCAGCAACACCCATATCCTCCTCATCCTGGTGTACTTCAACACTGACATCTTCAATCTGACTATCAGGAACTGGACTGCGGGTGCTCCTTCCAGCACTTGCAGGGGGCGTGCAAATGGTGGAAGGCGCATGCTCTTCACGTCCAGTGTTGGGAAGGTCAGGCATCGCAACCGACACAATTGGACTCTCCTTGTGGATTTGGGATTTCAAAGAACGCACAGTTCTTTGCGGTGCTTTTGCCAGCTTGAGTCTTTTCAGTTTTCTAGCGAGAGGCTGAGTGCTTCCATCCTCATGTGAAGCTGAACCACTAGCCATGAACATAGGCCAGGGCCTCAGCCGTTCCTTGCCACTCCGTGTGGTAAATGGCATATTGGCAAGTTTACGCTTCTCCTCCGACAATTTTATTTTAGGTTTTGGAGTCCTTTTTTTACTGATATTTGGTGTTTTGGTTTTGACATGCTCTGTACTATGCCATTGGGCATCGGCCTTGGCAGACGACGTTGCTGGCATTTCATCGTCTCGGCCATGACTAGTGGCAGCAGCTTCAGCACGAGGTGGAAGTGGATCTTGATCTTTCCCTAATTTTGGAACCTCAACATTTTTGTTCTCCATATTTTAATAGGCACAACTAAAAGGCACCTCAGGTAAACAATGGAGATGGATGGATTGGATACTAGTATACAATTATGGACGGGCTGCCGAGTGCCGACACAGAGGTAGCCACAGCCGTGAACTACCGCACTGTACTGTGTCTGCTGCTAATATATAGACTGGTTGATAAAGAGATAGTATACTCGTAACTAGTATGTATGTATAAAGAAAGAAAAAAAACCACGGTTAGGTGGTATATACAATTATGGACGGGCTGCCGAGTGCCGACACAGAGGTAGCCACAGCCGTGAACTACCGCACTGTACTGTGTCTGCTGCTAATATATAGACTGGTTGATAAAGAGATAGTATACTCGTAACTAGTATGTATGTATAAAGAAAGAAAAAAAAACCACGGTTAGGTGGTATATACAATTATGGACGGGCTGCCGAGTGCCAACACAGAGGTAGCCACAGCCGTGAACTACCGCACTGTACTGTGTCTGCTGCTAATATATAGACTGGTTGATAAAGAGATAGTATACTCGTAACTAGTATGTATGTATAAAGAAAGAAAAAAAAACCACGGTTAGGTGGTATATACAATTATGGACGGGCTGCCGAGTGCCGACACAGAGGTAGCCACAGCCGTGAACTACCGCACTGTACTGTGTCTGCTGCTAATATATAGACTGGTTGATAAAGAGATAGTATACTCGTAACTAGTATGTATGTATAAAGAAAGAAAAAAAAACCACGGTTAGGTGGTATATACAATTATGGACGGGCTGCCGAGTGCCGACACAGAGGTAGCCACAGCCGTGAACTACCGAACTGTACTGTGTCTGCTGCTAATATATAGACTGGTTGATAAAGAGATAGTATACTCGTAACTAGTATGTATGTATAAAGAAAGAAAAAAAAACCACGGTTAGGTGGTATATACAATTATGGACGGGCTGCCGAGTGCCGACACAGAGGTAGCCACAGCCGTGAACTACCGCACTGTACTGTGTCTGCTGCTAATATATAGACTGGTTGATAAAGAGATAGTATACTCGTAACTAGTATGTATGTATAAAGAAAGAAAAAAAAACCACGGTTAGGTGGTATATACAATTATGGACGGGCTGCCGAGTGCCGACACAGAGGTAGCCACAGCCGTGAACTACCGCACTGTACTGTGTCTGCTGCTAATATAGACTGGTTGATAAAGAGATAGTATACTCGTAACTAGTATGTATGTATAAAGAAAGAAAAAAAAACCACGGTTAGGTGGTATATACAATTATGGACGGGCTGCCGAGTGCCGACACAGAGGTAGCCACAGCCGTGAACTACCGCACTGTACTGTGTCTGCTGCTAATATAGACTGGTTGATAAAGAGATAGTATACTACTAATATTATATATACTGGTGGTCAGGTCACTGGTCACTAGTCACACTGGCAGTGGCACTCCTGCAGCAAAAGTGTGCACTGTTTTAATATAATATTATGTACTCCTGGCTCCTGCTATAACCTATAACTGGCACTGCAGTAGTGCTCCCCAGTCTCCCCCACAATTATAAGCTGTGTGAGCTGAGCAGTCAGACAGATATATAATATATATAGATGATGCAGCACACTGGCCTGAGCCTGAGCAGTGCACACAGATATGGTATGTGACTGACTGAGTCACTGTGTGTATCGCTTTTTTCAGGCAGAGAACGGATATATTAAATAAACTGCACTGTGTGTCTGGTGGTCACTCACTATATAATATATTATGTACTCCTGGCTCCTGCTATAACCTATAACTGGCACTGCAGTAGTGCTCCCCAGTCTCCCCCACAATTATAAGCTGTGTGAGCTGAGCAGTCAGACAGATAATCAGATATATATAATATTATATATAGATAATAGATGATGCAGCACACTGGCCTGAGCCTGAGCAGTGCACACAGATATGGTATGTGACTGAGTCACTGTGTGCTGTGTATCGCTTTTTTCAGGCAGAGAACGGATTATAAATAAAACTGGTGGTCACTATCAGCAAAACTCTGCACTGTACTGAGTACTCCTAATGCTCCCCAAAATTAGTAAATCAAGTGTCTCTCTAATCTATTCTAAACGGAGAGGACGCCAGCCACGTCCTCTCCCTATCAATCTCAATGCACGTGTGAAAATGGCGGCGACGCGCGGCTCCTTATATAGAATCCGAGTCTCGCGATAGAATCCGAGCCTCGCGAGAATCCGACAGCGTCATGATGACGTTCGGGCGCGCTCGGGTCAACCGAGCAAGGCGGGAAGATCCGAGTCGCTCGGACCCGTGAAAAAAACCATGAAGTTCGTGCGGGTTCGGATTCAGAGAAACCGAACCCGCTCATCTCTAAACAAAACATAGATATATAAAGTATCCATTACTATGTAGCTTGGTCTTTCTGATTGGTGCGCGAAGATGAGCAAGGTGAACTGAACGAGGCAATAAAGACTGCTCCACCTGTAAGCCACACAAAATCACATTTATGTTGGGACTTTTTCTTCTGCTCAGCTCAGTAAAATATAGTTACATGAAATGACGAGAGACGTGACTTCTTTAATAGTTCATTAGAAATTTGCAAACTACAGGAGCTACAGAACTGCACAGCTAGGGAGCATATCAGCAGCTTTATGTCTTCATTCTGCATAGTGGGTCAAGCAGTAGTTTTCTGTTCCCTTGAGAACATACAGTATATAGTATATCAGGCATGTCCAAACTGCGGCCCTCCAGATGTTGTGAAACTACATATCCCAGCATGCCTGACACAGTTTTGCTGTCAGTGAATGCTAAAGCTGTGTCAGGGCATGCTGGGATGTGTAGTTTCTCAACAGCTGGAGGGCCGCAGTTTGGACATGCCTGTAGTATATACTGTGCATTAGCTGATGGTGCAGAAGCTGTTAGTGACACATTTCACACTACTGGTCTTTACTGACCTCTAGAGGAGATTAGCCATGTGTGCCTTGGCCTTTTATTAATAGGAGCACACTGTATGTACAGTACGTACATTTCACCACTTATCAAGCCGGAACATACAGTGATTAGATTAGAACTATACTCACATAAAGTGAAATGAAAACATTTCAGGAACTAAACCTCGTTTGTAATGAGGGGGACACTGATGGTGGGGTATATGTAATAGGGTCCGAGTTGCCGGAGGTCCAGGATTTCATCCGAGAATGGCAGTATTTTAAAAGCGGCAATCATTTACAAGGCAAAACCAAATGATTGCCTCTTTAAAATGATGGCCGTTCTCAGATGAAATCTGGACCTCCGGCAACTCGGACCCTATTACATGTACCCTGCTGTATATAAATAAGCTAATGCTTCAGGAAGTGTCTTGCGTTTAATAGATGCATCCTGAAAGCTTCTATGATCTGCTGCTGCATCTCAGGACGCAGCATCTGATCACTCTGCGAAAACATCGACCATCTGAGTAGTTCGCTAATATTCATACATACAGTGTAAGTATAAATAAATATTAAATGGGAAAGCACGCACAAGAACACAGATGTACAAATAATTTATAGTAGGACATATGAGTGTCTACTGGGGCACAGGTGTGAATCATTAGGTCGACATTGAAAGGGATGACAGTGTCTAGGTCGACCCCATATGTCTGTCTACTGCTCCCTATGTGTTCCTAATTACTGTTGCTAATCCATTTTCTTGTGGACACTTTACTTGTTTATTTCTGATACTTTATTGCTGCCTTTTTGTTTATATTACTATTGCTCCTGACCCTTGGCTTTCGTCTTATGCTGGTTGTCTATCCTGGCCTCTGGCCTGGCTGGAGGTATTACTGGTCTGCTTCCTGTGCTGACCTCTGATCTGGGTTCTCAGGGACAAAGCAGCAGAGAGGGGTGGAGTAGTGGATAGAGAGGGGTTAGGGCCAGACAGAGTGGGGGTGTGGTGGGGAGTAGCCAAGGATAGACTGAGTGCTGGTATTATTATAATTGCAGTGATGAAATTTTTTTATGTGCTTTCTGCACCCCTTACAAAATAAAAAATATCCAATTTCTAATATATTTTAACTAAAGATGATCCTCACCCTCATAATAGAAGATCGTCAGGGTTGCCTTCATTCTTTATCAGAACTTTGTGGGCCCCAAAGCAACATATTGAAGGGGCCCCTGTCCCAATGCTTCTAGAGAGACACTTCTCTGCAGCAATTTATTACTGTTATGCCCTATAATAGTGACCTAGTTCATTTTATGAACCATACTAGTACCCTGGTTAATATTATGCCCCATAGTAGTGCTCTAGTTTATTTTTTAAACCATCATATAGTTCTAGTTTATTTGATGTCACATTGTAGGGATGTCAGTACACATTATCCCACACAGTATCCCCAATTCACATTATGACATACAGTGTCCCCAGTTCATATTATGCCACATTACATTGCCCCTGTTAATACTGTGCCAAACTGGAGTGCCCTCCAGTTCAAGTAATGCCATGTTACAGTGCCTCAGTTCATACTATGACAAACTATAGTGTCTCCATTGCATATTGTACCAGTGTCCCAGTTTTTATTATGTAAAAATATAGGGCCTAATTCAGATCTAATCGCAGTGGCAAAATTGTTCTCTAACGGGCAAAACCATGTGCACTGCAGGTGGGGCAAATATAACATGTGCAGAGAGAGTTAGATTTGAGTGGGGTGTGTTTACACTGAAATGAAAATTGCAGTGTAAAAATAAAGTAGCCAGTATTTACCCTGCACAGAAACAAAATAACCCACCCAATTCTGCATTTCTCTGCACATAGGATATCTGCCCCCCCCCCCCCCCCCTTTCCTGCAGTGCACATGGTTTTGCCTATTAAAGAACAATTTAGCCATACCTTCCAAATGTACCGAGTTTCGCGGGACAGTCCCATTTTTTGGGGGTCTGTCCTGCTGTCCCTCCTGCAGGCCACAGTGTCCCATGATGGGGTGGGGGGTGGGGCAGTTGGGAGACTCCCTATCACTCCCTGCTCTGCACAGTTCAGAGCAGAGCAGCAGTGAATAGACGCTGTGCGCATGCGCACAGCGTCTATTCCATTAAGCCAGAGGGATTAGGGGCATGGACAGCAGCTCACAGATTGCCCCCACTGTGACTGAAATGGAAGGAGTGGCTCATTATCCCATCATTCACATGAAGCCATGCCCCCTTTCTACCCAGCCACGCCCCCTTATTGGTGCCGAGCGGGTCCTGCTTTCAAGCCTCCAGATATTGTGAGGTATGATTTTGCTGCTGCAATCAGGTCTGAATTAGGCCCTAAGTGCCCTCCACATTACACTGAGGAGCTCAGATTAAGACACATTACAGTTCCCTCTAGTTCATATGGTGCCACATTGCAGTGGCATCCAGTTCAAATTATGCACCGCTGTTACTACTTTGTCCTTTAGGGGCGCAGAAGAGAGCATGACGGAAGTGATAGAGATAAAGAGGGTGTCAGGGAAGAAAGGCAAAGAGGAGGGCGCAAGGGAGCGAGAGAGGGGAGAATGAGAGAGAAACGTATCAGGCAGAAAGAGATAAGAGTGAGATAGAGAAAGAGGGTGGCAGAGAGAGAAAGGATGTCAGGGAGAGAGAGAGGAGCAAGAAAGAGACAGAGAAAGAGAGTGAGAGACAGGGAAAGAGAGAGGGGGTCTGGGAGAGATGTTGTTGGTGCGAGAGAGAGAGTGTGTCAGTGCGAGAGAGGGTGTCAGGGAAAGAGAGGGAATGAGAGAAAGAGGTTAGCAACAGAGAGGGTGTTAGGGAAAGAATGAGTAGAGGGGAGAGTGAGACAGAGAGCGTGGCAATAGAGAGAGAAGGTGACGAAGAAAGAAAGGGATGAGAGAGGATAGAGGGTGTCAGGGAAAGAAAGGGCAGCAAGAGATGGAGAGAGACAGTGTGTCAGGGACAGTAAAAGTTAGAGAGGGATGAGAGGGGAGAGAGAGAGTGTGAGGGTGTCAGGGAGAAAGAGAGGGAGAGAGACAGTGTGTCAGGGAGAGAGGAAAAGGGAGGGGAGTGAGCAGGAGAGACAGATGGTGTCAGGAGCAAGAGAGAGAGTGTGTTAGGGAGAGAGAGAAGAGAGACAGTGAGATGGAGGGGGAGCAAACATAAAGGAGAGAGAGGGTGTCAAGGAGAGAGAGAGTGTGACATGGAGAGAAAGAGAGAGATGGGAGCAAGGGAGGGAGGGGGAGGGGGAGGGAGAGAGGGTGTCAGGTAGGGAGGGAGAGAGACAGAGAGAAATGGAGCAAGAGAGAGGGAGAGAGTGTTGGAGAGAAAGCGGGAGAAAGAGAGGGACAGATTGAGGGGAGCAAGTGGGAGAGAGAGAGAGAGAGAGAGAGAGAGGAGAGAGAGAGGGAGGGGGTGAACAGGAGAGGTGAGAGTGTGACAGGGAGAAAAAGCATCGGAGAGAGATAGGGAGAGAGCATCAGGGAAAAAGAGAGTGTACATCAGGGACAGAAAGTTGGTGAGACAAAGAAAAAAATGGAGTAAGAGAGTGGTGCAAGAGGGAGAGAGAGAGAGAGAGAGAAAGAGGGAGGAAGGGAGAGAGGGAGGGACTGGAAGAGACACTATCTGGCTATGGCTAGGCTTCAGCCCAGGTCTCTAATGGGGGCAGGCACTTCACAGCATTAGGCCCCACCCCCTTTACACTCGCGAATCGCGGCACTGCAGTGTCCTGCTTCCGGGAGCTGGCCAGGTAGGTATAGAGTGGGTCGGTCAGGCCAGGGCAATATTTGCCACAGTGTGAGGGTCCCCAATGTTTGGGGGGCCCTGATGACAGCCCCCTCCGCTCCGCCTATAATCCCGCCCTGACTACACACTCCTCTCACTGGAAATGTAATGTCACACAATTCAGGCTGGGCAATGGATCAGACACACTTGTTTAGCAGGCAAATCTGGGACATTGGTATGCAACTTTATAACCTGGACCCAGGCCGCCCTAAGCCTCTGGGCCCCATAGCAATGGCACACCTTGCACCCACTATAGTTATTACGCACACGTCTTAAATAAGAATCGTCAGATTTTCCATATTCTGTTGTCTCCTTTTTATCAATTTAGTAATATTTTTATCACACAACTAAATCAGTATAATGGTGCAGAAACGGAATGAGTCATTGATTTCCACTCACTTTCAATGTAATACATATGGTAGTATCAGTAATTTGGCAATGCATCATGGGAAGCAGAAGGCATTTGGCACATAATTCTATTAATGAGTCTAATGGTGGCTGTCCAAGTACTCCATCCCACAGGATCTGATCAAATATGTTTAAATATTAGAAGCAATCAGAGCCATTTACTAAGATATGCCATGGAACATCTGAAGACATTGGCTTCCAAGATGTAGAAAAAGTATTATTCATAGCACGATTCATGAATGCTTTCCATGCATTCGTAGCTTTATCCACGATTTATTGTAACAGTTTCATTTAATCAAGTGCATAAATAACATTAAACAGTATTATGCAGATATTAAAATACTACACTGCAAGTATGTTATTTTGTGTGTCCAAAACACAATTGAATGTTTGGTAAGTACTTGCTCATAGGTTAGCCTGATGGCCATTTCTGAACAGGGTTGTAAGTTACCAGGCATAGGGCTCTGTGGGCGGCATCATTGCTACCCAGTGACACTTGCATGTGCCTTGAAGGGTCCCTAGAACGCACTCTGCAGCCACTAGGGTTACTGCAGAGCCACCCTTGGATTCTCCGGCATGCACCTTGCAGCCTTTGGAGCTGCTCAATGTGTCCTTAGGTTGCTCTACTACCTAGTGACGGCGACTCTGCCCCCTAGGCATGACATCATGAATTCTGGGGTGGGGCCAGTACAGGGAGTCATAGTGCCATGCTCTGGGGCTGTTACTGGATGCTGATAAATAGATTAAAAAGTGTGCAGCACAAAAGTGATTAAATTATGAACCAGAATCTGAATTGCACACAATTCCGAATGTGGACAGATCTCAAGTTTTCTTTTACCAGCCTGCATATGCATCTGTGTACAATTCAGAGTCAGCCACTTCTCAGTAACTGGGTGGTAACAGGGCAAAGAAGAAGCTTCCCATGGGCGTGTCATGAGCATATAGACAAAGTTGTGGGCTATGCCATGGGTTGCATATGCAGAGATCCATCTGATTTCAGGCAGATCTCCTGCACTAGATGGGGCTGGGGCAAATGCTTAGTGATGTAGTGTAAGCTGCCCTCTCAAGCAGTGGGCTGGGGAGGTGCGGACACTTTTTTACTGTTCGCTTGAATTATCAGATCACTGTAAGCGCCCGGAACTACAACTGCTTTATATGTGAATCAAGCTCTATATGGGTAACGTCGGATGTAGTACGTTATGCCGGCACTTGGGATTCCGATGCCCAGCATACCGGCGCCAGGATCCTGACCGCCGGCATGCAGGCAGCGGGGTGAGCGCAAAAGAGCCCCTTGCGGGCTCGCTGCAGGCACAGTGGCGCTCTACCCTATTTATTCTCCCTCCAAGGGTGTCATTTATCATAGACAACAAGGTTTAAATAGCTAAAACTCATTGAAAAATGATCCCCTTAGTATAGATACTGCTGGAAGATGAAACACTAATAATGGGGGAGATGTATGTCATACATATCTTATGCTAGGTGGAGTACTAGATCTAGTGAATGTCTATAGTGGCTGGTGGAAGAAGCACTTATATAGTAATTAGGACAGTGGTGTGTTTATCAATTGTATTGCACTATTTTTGTTTCTTTTATTAAATATAAATTGTGAATTTGGATGAAGTTTTGCTTATTCAAGGGATTTAAAATCACAGTGCCTTGAGTCGGCAGTGTCTCCTACCTGTGATTCCCGGCGGTGTCTGTGCTCTTCCATCTGTGCAGCATGTGTGCGTGCACAGGACCACAATCTTGCACATTGCGCATAAATTAACAAGCAGGCTTCTAGGCAGTGGCATAAATAGAGGCTTCTAGGCCCCTGGCAAACTCTCAAGGTTGGCCTCCTATTTGATTTCTATTAGTGATGAGCGGGTTCGGTTCCTCGGAATCCGAACCCGCCCGAACTTCACCCTTTTTTGCACGGGTCCGAGCAGACTCGGATCCTCCCGCCTTGCTCGGTTAACCCGAGCGCGCCCGAACGTCATCATCCCGCTGTCGGATTCTCGCGAGACTCGGATTCTATATAAGGAGCCGCGCGTCGCCGCCATTTTCACACGTGCATTGAGATTGATAGGGAGAGGACGTGGCTGGCGTCCTCTCCGTTATAGTAGAACTTAGTTAGTTATAAATTGTGGGGAGGATTGGGGACGGGGAGCAGCTGTTAGGGAGTACAGTGCAGGGTTTTGAGTTTAATCCGTTGTTTCTCTGCCTGAAAAAAAACGCTCTACCAATCCACATCTGTGCTCACTCAGTGTGCTGCACTGCTGCATGATATATCTCTGCTGAGTGCACTGCTCACACTGCCTAATTGTGGGGACTGGGGAGCAGTTATAGCAGGAGTACAGTCAGTACACACTGCACAGTTTTGCTGACAGTGACCACCAGTCCAGTATACGTTTGTCTGCCTGAAAAACACTGTGGTGTTTTTTTTTTCCTTTCTTCATACTAGTTTACCAGTCTGCTGACACTGTCCACCAGGTCCGTTATACACTGCAGTATATTATATTTATATATAAGCACTAAGCAGCAATACGGTAGGCCACGGCTGTACCTACCTCTGTGTCGACTCGCCACTCATCGTCCATAAGTATAAGTAATACTATCCATCCATCTACATTGTATACCTGTGGTGTTTTTTTTTTCTTTCTTCATACTAGTTTAGCAGTCTGCTGCTGACACTGTCCACCAGGTCCGTTATACAGTATATTATATTTATATATAAGCACTTAAGCAGCAGTACGGTAGGCCACGGCTGTACCTACCTCTGTGTCGACTCGTCACTCGTCGTCCATAAGTATAAGTAATACTATCCATCCATCTACATTGTATACCTGTGGTGTTTTTTTTTTCTTTCTTCATACTAGTTTAGCAGTCTGCTGCTGACACTGTCCACCAGGTCCGTTATACAGTATATTATATTTATATATAAGCACTTAAGCAGCAGTACGGTAGGCCACAGCTGTACCTACCTCTGTGTCGACTCGTCACTCGTCGTCCATAAGTATAAGTAATACTATCCATCCATCTAGATTGTATACCTGTGGTGTTTTTTTTTTTCTTTCTTCATACTAGTTTAGCAGTCTGCTGCTGACACTGTCCACCAGGTCCGTTATACAGTATATTATATTTATATATAAGCACTAAGCAGCAGTACGGTAGGCCACGGCTGTACCTACCTCTGTGTCGACTCGTCACTCGTCGTCCATAAGTATAAGTAATACTATCCATCCATCTACATTGTATACCTGTGGTGTTTTTTTTTTCTTTCTTCATACTAGTTTAGCAGTCTGCTGCTGACACTGTCCACCAGGTCCGTTATACAGTATATTATATTTATATATAAGCACTAAGCAGCAGTACGGTAGGCCACGGCTGTACCTACCTCTGTGTCGACTCGTCACTCGTCGTCCATAAGTATAAGTAATACTATCCATCCATCTACATTGTATACCTGTGGTGTTTTTTTTTTTCTTTCTTCATACTAGTTTAGCAGTCTGCTGCTGACACTGTCCACCAGGTCCGTTATACAGTATATTATATTTATATATAAGCACTAAGCAGCAGTACGGCAGGCCATGACTGTACCTACCTCTGTGTCGACTCGTCACTCGTCGTCCATAAGTATAAGTAATACTATCCATCCATCTACATTGTATACCTGTGGTGTTTTTTTTTTCTTTCTTCATACTAGTTTAGCAGTCTGCTGCTGACACTGTCCACCAGGTCCGTTATACAGTATATTATATTTATATATAAGCACTAAGCAGCAGTACGGTAGGCCACGGCTGTACCTACCTCTGTGTCGACTCGTCACTCGTCGTCCATAAGTATAAGTAATACTATCCATCCATCTACATTGTATACCTGTGGTGTTTTTTTTTCTTCCTTCATACTAGTTTAGCAGTCTGCTGCTGACACTGTCCACCAGGTCCGTTATACAGTATATTATATTTATATATAAGCACTAAGCAGCAGTACGGTAGGCCACGGCTGTACCTACCTCTGTGTCGTCACTCGTCATCCATAAGTATAAGTAATACTATACTATCCATCCATCTACATTGTATACCTGTGGTGGCTTTTAGTTGTGCGCAAAATATGGAGAACAAAAATGTGGAGGTTAAAAAAATAGGGAAAGATCAAGATCCACTTCCACCTCGTGCTGAAGCTGCTGCCACTAGTCATGGCCGAGACGATGAAATGCCATCAACGTCGTCTGCCAAGGCCGATGCCCAATGTCATAGTACAGAGCATGTAAAATCCAAAACACAAAAGATCAGTAAAAAAATGACCCAAAAATCAAAATTAAAAGCGTCTGAGGAGAAGCGTAAACTTGCCAATATGCCATTTACGACACGGAGTGGCAAGGAACGGCTGAGGCCCTGGCCTATGTTCATGGCTAGTGGTTCAGCTTCACATGAGGATGGAAGCACTCATCCTCTCGCTAGAAAAAAAGAAAAGACTTGCGGCAAAAGCACAGCAAAGAACTGTGCGTTCTTCGAAATCACAAATCCCAAAGGAGAGTCCAATTGTGTCGGTTGCGATGCCTGACCTTCCCAACACTGGACGGGAAGAGCTTGCGCCTTCCACCATTTGCACGCCCCCTGCAAGTGTTGAAAGGAGCACCCGCAGTCCAGTTCCTGATAGTGAAATTGAAGATGTCAGTGTTGAAGTACACCAGGATGAGGATATGGGTGTTGCTTGGGCTGGGGAGGAAATTGACAAGGAGGATTCTGATGGTGAGGTGGTTTGTTTAAGTCAGGCACCCGGGGAGACACCTGTTGTCCGTGGGAGGAATATGGCCATTGACATGCCTGGTGAAAATACCAAAAAAATCAGCTCTTCAGTGTGGAAGTATTTCAACAGAAATGCGGACAACAGGTGTCAAGCCGTGTGTTGCCTTTGTCAAGCTGTAATAAGTAGGGGTAAGGACGTTAACCACCTCGGAACATCCTCCCTTATACGTCACCTGCAGCGCATTCATAATAAGTCAGTGACAAGTTCAAAAACTTTGGGCGACAGCGGAAGCAGTCCACTGACCAGTAAATCCCTTCCTCTTGTAACCAAGCTCGCGCAAACCACACCACCAACTCCCTCAGTGTCAATTTCCTCCTTACCCAGGAAAGCCAATAGTCCTGCAGGCCATGTCACTGGCAAGTCTGACGAGTCCTCTCCTGCCTGGGATTCCTCCGATGCATCCTTGAGTGTAACGCCTACTGCTGCTGGCGCTGCTGTTGTTGCTGCTGGGAGTCGATCGTCATCCCAGAGGGGAAGTCGGAAGACCACTTGTACTACTTCCAGTAAGCAATTGACTGTCCAACAGTCCTTTGCGAGGAAGATTAAAATATCACAGCAGTCATCATGCTGCAAAGCGGATAACTGAGGCCTTGACAACTATGTTGGTGTTAGACGTGCGTCCGGTATCCGCCGTTAGTTCACAGGGAACTAGACAATTTATTGAGGCAGTGTGCCCCTGTTACCAAATACCATCTAGGTTCCACTTCTCTAGGCAGGCGATACCGAGAATGTACACGGACGTCAGAAAAAGACTCACCAGTGTCCTAAAAAATGCAGTTGTACCCAATGTCCACTTAACAACGGACATGTGGACAAGTGGAGCAGGGCAGACTCAGGACTACATGACTGTGACAGCCCACTGGGTAGATGTATTGCCTCCCGCTGCAAGAACTGCAGCGGCGGCACCAGTAGCAGGATCTTGCAAACGCCAACTCGTTCCTAGGCAGGCTACGCTTTGTATCACCGCTTTCCAGAATACGCACACAGCTGAAAACCTCTTACGGCAACTGAGGAAGATCATCGCATAATGGCTTACCCCAATTGGACTCTCCTGGGGATTTGTGGCATCGGACAACGCCAGCAATATTGTGCACGCATTAAATCTGGGCAAATTCCAGCACGTCCCATGTTTTGCACATACCTTGAATTTGGTGGTGCTGAATTATTTAAAAAACGAAAGGGGCGTGCAAGAGATGCTGTCGGTGGCCAGAAGAATTGCGGGCCACTTTCGGCGTGCAGGAACCGCGTACAGAAGACTGGAGCACCACCAAAAAAACCTGAACCTGCCCTGCCATCATCTGAAGCAAGAGGTGGTAACGAGGTGGAATTCAACCCTCTATATGCTTCAGAGGATGGAGGAGCAGCAAAAGGCCATTCAAGCCTATACATCTGCCCACGATATAGGCAAAGGAGGGGGAATGCACCTGACTCAAGCGCAGTGGAGAATGATTTTAATGTTGTGCAAGGTTCTGCTGCCCTTTGAACTTGCCACACGTGAAGTCAGTTCAGACACTGCCAGCCTGAGTCAGGTCATTCCCCTCATCAAGTTTTTGCAGAAGAAGCTGGAGGCAATGAAGGAGGAGCTAAAACAGAGCGATTCCGCTAAGCATGTGGGACTTGTGGATGGAGCCCTTCATTCGCTTAACCAGGATTCACGTGTGGTCAATCTGTTGAAATCAGAGCACTACATTTTGGCCACCGTGCTCGATCCTAGATTTAAAACCTACGTTGGATCTCTCTTTCCGGCAGACACAAGTCTGCAGGGGTTCAAAGAACTGCTGGTGAGAAAATTGTCAAGTCAAGCGGAACGCGACCTGTCAACATCTCCTCCTTCACATTCTCCCGCAACTGGGGGTGCGAGGAAAAGGCTACGAATTCCGACCCCACCCGCTGGCGGTGATGCAGGGCAGTCTGGAGCGACTGCTGATGCTGACATCTGGTCCGGACTGAAGGACCTGCCAACGATTACTGACATGTCGTCTACTGTCACTGCATATGATTCTCTCACCATTGAAAGAATGGTGGAGGATTATATGAGTGACCGCATCCAAGTAGGCACGTCAGACAGTCCGTACGTATACTGGCAGGGAAAAGAGGCAATTTGGAGGCCCTTGCACAAACTGGCTTTATTCTACCTAAGTTGCCCTCCCTCCAGTGTGTACTCCGAAAGAGTGTTTAGTGCCGCCGCTCACCTTGTCAGCAATCGGCGTACGAGGTTACTTCCAGAAAATGTGGAGAAGATGATGTTCATTAAAATGAATTATAATCAATTACTCCATGGAGACATTCACCAGCAGCAATTGCCTCCAGAAAGTACACGGGGATCTGAGATGGTGGATTCCAGTGGGGACGAATTAATAATCTGTGAGGAGGGGGATGTACACAGTGAAAGGGGTGATGAATCGGACGATGATGATGAGGTGGACATCTTGCCTCTGTAGAGCCAGTTTGTGCAAGGAGAGATTGCTTCTTTTTTGGTGGGGGCCCAAACCAACCAGTCATTTCAGTCACAGTCGTGTGGCAGACCCTGTCGCTGAAATGATGGGTTGGTTAAAGTGTGCATGTCCTGTTTATACAACATAAGGGTGGGTGGGAGGGCCCAAGGACAATTCCATCTTGCACCTCTTTTTTCTTTTTTTCTTCTTTGCGTCATGTGCTGTTTGGGGAGTATTTTTCGGAAGGGCCATCCTGCCTGACACTGCAGTGCCACTCCTAGATGGGCCAGGTGTTTGTGTCGGCCACTAGGGTCGCTTAGCTTACTCACACAGCTACCTCATTGCGCCTCTTTTTTTCTTTGCGTCATGTGCTGTTTGGGGAGTATTTTTTGGAAGGGACATCCTGCCTGACACTGCAGTGCCACTCCTAGATGGGCCAGGTGTTTGTGTCGGCCACTAGGGTCGCTTAGCTTACTCACACAGCTAACTCATTGCGCCTCTTTTTTTCTTTACGTCATGTGCTGTTTGGGGAGGGTTTTTTGGAAGGGCCATCCTGCCTGACACTGCAGTGCCACTCCTAGATGGGCCAGGTGTTTGTGTCGGCCACTAGGGTCGCTTAGCTTACTCACACAGCTACCTCATTGCGCCTCTTTTTTTCTTTGCGTCATGTGCTGTTTGGGGAGTATTTTTTGGAAGGGACATCCTGCCTGACACTGCAGTGCCACTCCTAGATGGGCCAGGTGTTTGTGTCGGCCACTAGGGTCGCTTAGCTTACTCACACAGCTAACTCATTGTGCCTCTTTTTTTCTTTACGTCATGTGCTGTTTGGGGAGTATTTTTTGGAAGGGCCATCCTGCCTGACACTGCAGTGCCACTCCTAGATGGGCCAGGTGTTTGTGTCGGCCACTAGGGTCGCTTAGCTTACTCACACAGCTACCTCATTGCGCCTCTTTTTTTCTTTGCGTCATGTGCTGTTTGGGGAGTATTTTTTGGAAGGGACATCCTGCCTGACACTGCAGTGCCACTCCCAGATGGGCCAGGTGTTTGTGTCGGCCACTAGGGTCGCTTAGCTTACTCACACAGCTAACTCATTGTGCCTCTTTTTTTCTTTACGTCATGTGCTGTTTGGGGAGTATTTTTTGGAAGGGCCATCCTGCCTGACACTGCAGTGCCACTCCTAGATGGGCCAGGTGTTTGTGTCGGCCACTTGGGTCGCTTAGCTTAGCCATACAGCGACCTCGGTGCAAATTTTAGGACTAAAAATAATATTGTGAGGTGTTCAGAATAGACTGAAAATGAGTGGAAATTATGGTTATTGAGGTTAATAATACTATGGGATCAAAAATTCAAAATGACCCCCAAATTCTATGATTTAAGCTGTTTTTTAGGGTTTTTTGAAAAAAACACCCGAATCCAAAACACACCCGAATCCGACAAAAAAAATTCGGTGAGGTTTTGCCAAAAGCGCGTTCGAACCCAAAACACGGCCACGGAACTGAACCCAAAACCAAAACACAAAACACGAAAAATTTCAAGTGCACATCCCTAATTTCTATAAACCCTTATGACTACATCTGCAGCTGTGTAGGCACCAAAGGAGCCAAACAGGGAACCGGCAGACGAGGAGGGAGCTGTACAGAATGCTGGTCAGGGGACAGACACATCAAGAGGCAGCTGCGTGGGGTACCTGGGGGGACACCAAACTTTACAGGTTGACCCCTTCTCCATGGGGGCAATGGGGCTAGACAGGGAGCTGTGCTTGCTGGACAGAGACCCCACCAGCCCGCACACAGCTGCTTTCATCTTACTGATCATTCCTGGATGAGTCAAGGCAAGGATGCACCGGATCCCAGAAGCTGAAAGGGACATCCGGCAGCTGTGACTGGGGGGTAGGCACTGTCTGCACGGACATATGCTGGTGTTTGCACATTTGGGATGTAGCCGTGTCATTCTGGGTAAATCCGCCCAGCACGCGTAGCACTGGGCAGTGGGTGTGGGAGATAATGTGGACGCACAGTTTGTCAAGTCTGTGTGACAGCAGCCAGCAGGGGTCTGGGGGACCTTGTGTGATTGCACGGCTTGCCCGCAACTAGAAATGGCTCTGCTCAGATACTGTAGCTCAGTGGCCCCCCTTCACCTTGTGGGACCATGGACATTTGCTAATCTAGCCACACTGCAGTTACACCACTGCTTCTAGGGACTGCAAAGGCTGCAGCCCCAAGAAGTCAAATAGAGTTGCCGTTATAGCAGGGGAGTGGCTTTCCATTGCAAGTGCTCTCTCTCTGCTAACTGCAGCCCAGGCTGGCAGTCCCAGGGAGAGAAAACAGTTACTCCCGGGACTCCCTGTCCAGCTATGGTTAGCAGGGAGCGCTTCCAAATGGAAGCAACTGCTATGCAATCCCTGCAGATGGTGGATTTTACTGGTGAGGCTTTGCAGCCACTAGGTACAATCTGTCACTGCATAAATGTAAATATTCTATATTTTATATTTGTTTCACGTTTGCATAGTGTCTTGATGGTCACCATTTTTTATTGGTTATGGTGCAGAGTTTTGGAGTGACGATTTCAGTTATATTCCGTGGTATATAAACTGTTGTCTTCCTAAGGTGCCTCCACCAAGCATCCGAAGGATTCATTGAAGATAGGGAAGGTCCACCAGAAACTGACTCAGAAAAACCCCTGATTCTTGGATACAGTTTAGGGAGATATAATAACTACTCATTCTCCTATAGTTCCCATTAAATGAACACACAGACAATATTTATGTAATTCAGTATCTTCAGAAGGTTTTATTGCTCTGGATCTAGATGGTAATATTGATGATCCTACTAAGTAATCCTATTGAGAATAACATTAAACTTCACGTAAAGTTGAAAAGTTTCAGTATGAAATATTGAAATACAATTAAATCAGATTACAAGAACTAACAGCCTTAAAATAACAGTCGCAATAGATATTCCCTTAAAGCTCTTTATCACGAATTATTATCACCTTTCAGAATTGATAACTGGACATTTCACCTCTGCCCCAAACTCCATATGTGGTGTGTATTCATAGTAAAAGGCAGGGGGCGATAGATCCCCCCCCCCCCCCCCAACCCCTTCCCTCTTGGCAAGTGGCTCAAATTATGACATCAATAGCAATGATATATAATTCGATTACTAGAGCTGACGCCACATCATGCTGTTTAAGGGACAGAGCAGAGCCGCTGCACATGACCAGTGGCAGCAGCTTCTTCTACCAAGTTTGCTGTGTGTGGATCTGAGTCCTTAATCAGTGCACTGGACCAGAGAGTAGCTACCAAGAAGAAGAGACAGAAGCCTTACCATGAGGTGGAAGAATGTGTCAGTACTATTATGTTTGTGTATTTATTATGGTATGTTTAACATTTTCCTGACCACTTTGTTATATTAATTAAATGTTCAATAAAGTCTATACTATAGACCATCTATAGTGTTAAATATTAAAACTGTATTCCATACAGCATACTTACCTATATTGTAAGTCTCCTCTCCGGGAGAAGCCCGGAGAGGAGACGCTGCATGTGTCTTCGGGGGCGGACTGTGACATCACTAAGCCCCACCCCCGCATCGGGTAATGCCGCGATTCGCGGGTCTGCGGGAAGGGGGCGGGGCTAAAATGACGCGATTTGCGTAATTTTAACCCCTTCTCCACCCGACGGACCCGCGAATGCGGGAGGTTATCTCTCTATCCTGCTCGCATCACTAGGGTGCGAGCAGGATGCGGGAGACCTGCCCACTCTTCTGGGGGTGCGGGGGGCTACCCCAAAAAACGGGAGCCTCCCGCAGCTTTCGGGAGAGTAGGTAAGTATGATACAGTATACAATGTATAAAAAGACCATTGTTTACATTAATGTCCAGGTTTGGTATTAGGTTCTTCTACCACTCCCCCAGACTCCCACACTTACTCTAATGTTCCGCAGAGTGGGAGATTGTGTACTGCATTTGGTAACCTCTGTCTAGAAATCCTGCCTCTGGTGACTTAAGTATCCCCTCTAGGTTTTACTTTAACATAGCTTATTTTGCATTTTTTTATTAATACATAGTAAATTACTTAATAATGTCAAATGTATTAATATTAGCAGTTAATAATGCTTCTGCCTTATGTAGGGTACACAGTAGGGCAACAAGCAATCAGGCCGACTGTACTGAGCTTTTTCCAGCAAGAGAATGCTCAAAGCCACAAGACTAGGAAATCGTGGCAAGTTTTCAGTAATAGGTGAATTTAGCTGAATGCAGAAGCCTCACTGCTCACAAGCGATCAATCTAATCTGTGAGATGAGATGAAAGAGTTACATAGAGAAGGATTCCAGCTCTGGCTAATTCAGGTTTCTCTGAGAGCAGATGGAGAAGCAATTCAATATTAGGTAGCTGTACTTAATAGAGGGTGACTTAATGTATGTATCTCTTATCCATTCAATTACTACAATCGCTGCAAAAGAACATTCTGTATACTGTACGTCTAGGTGATTGTGGTAACCTAATTCCAGCAGTCACTTGTATTGATACTAGAAAAAGACCATGTACATGTCCTAGAGATACACAAATACAAAATAATGACTTTACTACATTGTTCGATCACAAAGAACAATGAGCCAAATTTGGACCTGATGGCTAGGGTGCATTTTATGCTTCCCTGCGATCAGGTAGTCACCGCCTACAGGGGGAGGGGGAAATCACTGTGCAGGTGTGCAACCACGTGTGCAGGAGAGCTACACAAACAGAAGTTTGTGCAGTCTCTGCACAGACCAGGACTTACTCTTCCAGTGCGATGATCGGGGCCGAAGCTGACATCAGAAACCCTCTCTCCAAATGCCTGGTCCCTCCTGCTTTTCTCTGGACACTCCTTAAAAACGATCAGATGCCACCCACAACTGGCCTCTTCCTGTCAGTCACCTTGCGTTCGCCCGTGTGATTGCTTTTCTCACACCATCCCTTCGCTGCCCGCCGATCCCCGTTGCTGCGGACTGACGCGCCTGCACATTACGGCGCATACACATGCGCAGTCCAGACCTGATCGCAGGCTGTACGAAAACGCAGCCTAGCGATCAGGTCTGAATTAGGCCCAATATCCAAAATATGCAACTACTTATTCAGATATGAATATTGGGGGTCATTCCGAGTTGTTCGCTCTGTATTTTTTTCTCGCAACGGAGCGATTAGTCGCTAATGCGCATGCGCAATGTCCGCACTGCGACTGCGCCAAGTAAATTTGCTATGCAGTTAGGAATTTTACTCACGGCATTACGAGGTATTTTCTTCGTTCTGGTGATTGGAGTGTAATTGACAGGAAGTGGGTGTTTCTGGGCGGAAACTGGCCGTTTTATGGGTGTGTGCGAAAAAACGCTACCGTTTCTGGGGAAAACGCGGGAGTCTTCGCGCGGTTTGCAAGTCGGTGGGGACTACCCCAAATAGACATGATGGCATCCCGTCTCAACAAAAAGCTACAAAGGTATTGCGCCAGGTCAAGAGACCCTCAGGCGGTAGCTGTGGACGCCCTAGTGACACCGTGGGTGTTCCAGTCGGTATATGTGTTTCCTCCTCTTCCTCTCATACCCAAGGTGTTGAGGATAATAAGAAAAAGAGGAGTGAGAACAATTCTCATTGTTCCAGATTGGCCACGAAGGACCTGGTATCCGGATCTGCAAGAAATGCTCACAGAAGATCCGTGGCCTCTTCCTCTAAGGCAGGACTTGTTACAACAAGGTCTCTGTCTGTTCCAAGACTTACCGCGGCTGCGTTTGACGGCATGACGGTTGAACGCCGGATCCTAGCGGAAAAAGGTATTCCGGATGAGTTCATTCCTACGCTAATAAAGGCTAGGAAGGACGTGACATCTAAACATTATCACTGAATATGGAGAAAATATGTTTCTTGGTGTGAGGCCAGGAATGCTCCTACGGAAGAATTCCACCTGGGACGTTTTCTTCACTTCCTACAAACTGGAGTGAATTTGGACCTAAAATTAGGCTCCATTAAAAGTTCAGATTTCGGCCTTATCCATTTTCTTTCAAAAGGAATTGGCCTCATAACCTGAAGTACAGACTTTTGTGAAGGGAGTACTGCATATTCAGCCTCCTTTTGTACCTCCGGTGGCGCCTTGGGACCTTAACGTGGTGTTAAGTTTCCTTAAGTCACATTGGTTTGAACCACTTAAGACAGTGGAGTTGAAATATCTCACCTGGAAGGTGGTCATGTTGTTAGCCTTGGCTTCGGCTAGGCGAGTTTCGGAATTGGCGGCTATATCACATAAAAGCCCTTATCTGGTTTTCCATATGGATAGAGCGGAATTGCTGACCCGTCCTCAATTCCTGCCTAAGGTGGTCTCATCCTTTCATATGAACCAAACTATTGTCGTGCCGGTGGCTACACGTGACTTGGAGGATTCCGAGTCCCTTGATGTGGTCAGGGCTCTGAAAATTTACGCGGTCCGAACGGCTAGGATCAGTAAAACAGAAGCACTGGTCGTCCTGTATGCAGCCAACAAAGTTGGCGGCCCTGCTTCAAAGCAGACTATTGCTCGCTGGATCTGTAACACGATTCAGCAGGCGCATTCTATGGCAGGATTGCCGTTACAAAAATCGGTTAAGGCCCCTTCCACTAGGAAGGTGGGCTCTTCTTGGGCGGCTGCCCGAGGGGTCTCGGCACTACAGCTGTGCCGACCTGCTACTTGGTCGGGTTCAAACACCTTTGCAAAATTCTATAAGTTTGATACCCTGGCTGAGGAGGACCTCCTGTTTGCTCAATCGGTGCTGCAGAGTCATCCGCACTCTCCCGCCCGTTTGGGAGCTTTGGTATAATCCCCATGGTCCTTACGGAGTCCCAGCATCCTCTAGGACGTTAGAGAAAATAAGATTTTAAACCTACTATTTCTCGTAGTCCGTAGAGGATGCTGGGCGCTCGTCCCAAGTGCGGACTACTTCTGCAAGACTTGTATATAGTTATTGCTTACATAAGGGTTATGTTATAGCTCATTGGTCTTGGACTGATGCTATGTGGTTGTTTTCATACTGTTAACTGGGTAGTTTATCACGAGTTATACGGTGTGATTGGTGTGGCTGGTATGAATCTTGCCCTTGGATTAACAAAAATAAGATTTTACTCACCGGTAAATCTATTTCTCGTAGTCCGTAGTGGATGCTGGGAACTCCGAAAGGACCATGGGGAATAGCGGCTCCGCAGGAGACTGGGCACAACTAAAAGAAAGCTTTTAGACTACCTGGTGTGCACTGGCTCCTCCCACTATGACCCTCCTCCAAGCCTCAGTTAGGATACTGTGCCCGGAAGAGCTGACACAATAAGGAAGGTAAGACTCATACCAGCTACACCAATCACACCGTATAACTCGTGATACCATATCCAGTTAACAGTATGAAACATAACTGAGCCTCTCAACAGATGGCTCATAACAATAACCCTTTAGTTAACAATAACTATATACAAGTATTGCAGACAATCCGCACTTGGGATGGGCGCCCAGCATCCACTACGGACTACGAGAAATAGATTTACCGGTGAGTAAAATCTTATTTTCTCTAACGTCCTAGTGGATGCTGGGAACTCCGAAAGGACCATGGGGATTATACCAAAGCTCCCAAACGGGCGGGAGAGTGCGGATGACTCTGCAGCACCGAATGAGAGAACTCAGGGTCCTCCTCAGCCAGGGTATCAAATTTGTAGAATTTAGCAAACGTGTTTGCCCCTGACCAAGTTGCAGCTCGGCAAAGTTGTAAAGCCGAGACCCCTCGGGCAGCCGCCCAAGATGAGCCCACTTTCCTCGTGGAATGGGCTTTTACTGATTTAGGATGCGGCAATCCAGCCGCAGAATGCTCCAGCTGAATTGTGCTACAAATTCAGCGAGCAATAGTCTGCTTAGAAGCAGGAGCACCTATTTTGTTGGGTGCCTACAGGATAAAAAGCGAGTCAGTTTTCCTGACTCCAGCCGTCCTGGAAATATAGTTTTTTAAGGCCCTGACTACGTCCAGTAACTTGGAATCTTCCAAGTCCCTAGTAGCCGCAGGCACTACAATAGGTTGGTTCAAGTGAAAAGCTGATACCACCTTAGGGAGAAACTGGGGACGAGTCCTCAATTCTGCCCTATCCATATGGAAAATCAGATAAGGGCTTTTACCTGACAAAGCCGCCCATTCTGACACACGCCTGGCCGAAGCCAAGGCCAATAACATGACCACTTTCCACGTGAGATATTTCAAATCCACAGTTTTAAGTGGCTCAAACCAATGTGATTTTAGGAAACTCAACACCACGTTGAGATCCCAAGGTGCCACAGGAGGCACAGAAGGGGGCTGAATATGTAGCGCTCCCTTTACAAATGTCTGAACTCCAGGCAGTGAAGCCAGTTCTTTCTGGAAGAAAATCGACAGCCGAAATCTGGACCTTAATGGAACCCAAGTTTAGGCCCATAGTCACTCCTGACTGTAGGAAGTGCAGAAAACGACCCAGCTGAAATTCCTCTGTTGGGGCCTTCCTGGCCTCACACCACGCAACATATTTTCGCCAAATACGGTGATAATGGTTTGCGGTTACTTCTTTCCTGGCTTTTATCAGCGTAGGAATGACTTCCTCCGGAATGCCCTTTTCCTTTAGGATCCGGAATTCAACCGCCATGCCGTCAAACGCAGCCGCGGTAAGTCTTGGAACAGATAGGGCCCCTGCTGTAGCAGATCCTGTCTGAGCGGTAGAGGCCATTGGTCCTCTGATATCATTTCTTGAAGTTCTGGGTACCAAGCTCTTCTTGGCCCATCCGGAACCACGAGTATCGTTCTTACTCCTCGTTTTCTTATTATTCTCAGTACCTTGGGTATGAGAGGCAGAGGAGGGAATACATAAACCGACTGGTACACCCACGGTGTCACTAGAGCGTCCACAGCTATTGCCTGAGGGTCCCTTGACCTGGCGCAATATCTAGTTTTTTGTTTAGGTGGGACGCCATCATGTCCACCTGTGGCCTTTCCCAACGGTTTACCAACAGTTGGCAGACTTCTGGATGAAGTCCCCACTCTCCCGGGTGTAGGTCGTGTCTGCTGAGGAAGTCTGCTTCCCAGTTGTCCACTCCCGGAATGAACACTGCTGACAGTGCTAAGACGTGATTTTCCGTCCATCGGAGAATCCTTGTGGCTTCTGCCATCGCCATCCTGCTTTTTGTGCCGCCCTGTCGGTTTACATGGGCGACTGCCGTGATGTTGTCTGATTGGATCAGTACCGGCTGCTTTTGAAGCAGAGGCCTTGCCAGACTTAGGGCATTGTAAATGGCCCTCAGTTCCAGAATATTTATGTGTAGGGACGACTCCTGACTTGACCAAAGTCCTTGGAAATTTCTTCCCTGTGTGACTGCCCCCCAGCCTCGAAGGCTGGCATCCGTGGTTACCAGGACCCAGTCCTGTATGCCGAATCTGCGGCCCTCTTGAAGATGAGCACTCTGCAGCCACCACAGTAGAGATACCCTGGTCCTTGGAGACAGGGTTATCAACCGATGCATCTGAAGATGCGATCCCGACCACTTGTCCAAGAGGTCCCACTGAAAGGTTCTTGCATGGAACCTGCCGAATGGAATTTTGCTTCGTACGAAGCTACCATTTTTCCCAGGACTCGTGTGCAGTGATGCACCGATACCTGTTTTGGTTTCAGGAGGTCTCTGACTAGAGATGACAGCTCCTTGGCTTTCTCCTGCGGGAGAAACACTTTTTTCTGTTCTGTGTCCAGAACCATCCCCAGGAACAGTAGGCGTGTGGTAGGAACCAGCTGTGACTTTGGAATGAATAGAATCCATCCGTGCTGTTGTAGCACTTCCCGAGATAGTGCTACTCCGACCAACAACTGCTCCTTGGACCTCGCCTTTATAAGGAGATCGTCCAAGTACGGGATAATTAAAACTCCCTTTTTTCAAAGGAGTATCATAATTTCTGCCATTACCTTGGTAAAGACCCTCGGTGCCGTGGACAGTCCAAACGGGAGTGTTTGGAATTGGTAATGGCAATCCTGTACCACAAATCTGAGGTACTCCTGGTGAGGATGGTAAATGGGGACATGTAGGTAAGCCTCCTTGATGTCCAGGGATACCATGTAATCCCCCTTCCTTCAGGCTTGCAATAACCGCCCTGAGCGATTCCATCTTGAACTTGAATTTTTTTATGTATGTGTTCAAGGATTTCAAATTTAAAATGGGTCTCACCGAACCGTCCGGTTTCGGTACCACAAACAGTGTGGAATAGAAACCCCGTCCTTGTTGAAGTAGGGGCACCTTGACTATCACCTGCTGGGAATACAGCTTGTGAATTGCCTCTAGCACAGCCTCCCTGCCTGAGGGAGTTGTCGGCAAGGCAGATTTGAGGAAACGGCGGGGGGGAGACGCCTCGAATTCCAGCTTGTATCCCTGAGATACTACTTGAAGGATCCAGGGATCCACCTGTGAGCGAGCCCACTGATCGCTGAAATTTTTGAGGCGGCTCCCCACCATACCTGGCTACGCCTGTGGAGCCCCCGCGTCATGCGGTGGACTCAGAGGAAGCGGGGGAAGAATTTTGATTCTGGGAACTGGCTGACTGGTGCAGCTTTTTCCCTCTTCCCTCGTCTCTGTGCAGAAAGGAAGCGCCTTTTACCCGCTTGCTTTTCTTAAGCCGAAAGGACTGTACCTGATACTACAGTGCTTTCTTAGGCTGTGAGGAAACCTGAGGTAAAAAAAATTTCTTCCCAGCTGTTGCTGTGGATACGAGGTCCCAGAGACCATCCCCAAACAATTCCTCACCCTTATAAGGCTCTATGTGCCTTTTAAAGTCAGCATCACCTGTCCAGTGTCGGGTCTCTAATACCCTCCTGACAGAATAGACATTGCATTAATTCTGGATGCCAGCCGGCAAAATATCCCTCTGTGCATCCCTCATATATAAGACGACGTCTTATGTTCGCAAAATAGTATCCCTGTTCGACAGGGTTACAGACCACGCTGCAGCAGCACTATCTGCAGGTCTCGGTCTAGTACCTGAGTGTGTAAATACAGACTTCAGGATAGCCTCCTGCTTTTTATCAGCAGGTACCTTCAAAGTGGCCGTATCCTAAGACGGCAGTGCCACCTTTTTTGACAAACGTGTGAGCGCCTTATCCACCCTAGGGGATATCTCCCAGCGTAACTTATCCTCTGGCGGGAAAGGGTACGCCATCAGTAACTTTTTAGAAATTACCAGTTTCTTATCGGGGGAACCCACGCTTTTTCACACTTTATTCACTCATTTGATGGGGGAACAAAACACTGCCTGCTTTTTCTCCCCAAACATAAAACCCTTTTTTAGTGGTACTTGGGTTAATGTCAGAAATGTGTAACACATTTTTTATTGCCGGGATCATGTAACGGATGTTCCTAGTGGATTGTGTATATGTCTCAACCTCGTCGACACTGGAGTCAGACTCCGTGTCGACATCTGTGTCTGCCATCTGAGGGAGCGGGCGTTTTTGAGCCCCTGATGGCCTTTGAGACGCCTGGGCAGGCGCGGGCTGAGAAGCCGGCTGTCCCATAGCTGTTACGTCATCCAGCCTTTTATGTAAGGAGTTGACACTGTCGGTTTATACCTTCCACCTATCCATCCACTCTGGTGTCGGCCCTACAGGGGGCGACATCACATTTATCGGCATCTGCTCTGCCATCACATAAGCCTCCTCATCAAACGTGTCGACACAGCCGTACCGACACACCGCACACACACAGGGAATGCTCTGACTGAGGACAGGACCCCACACAGCCCTTTGGGGAGACAGAGAGAGAGTATGCCAGCACACACCAGAGCGCTTTATAATTTAGGGATTAACACTATATTGAGTGAATTTTTCCCAATAGCTGCTTGTATATACAATATTGCGCCTAAATTTAGTGCCCCCCCTCTCTTTTTAACCCTTTGAGCCTGCAAACTACAGGGGAGAGCCTGGGGAGCTGTCTTCCAGCTGCACTGTGAAGAGAAAATGGCGCCAGTGTGCTGAGGGAGATAGCTCCGCCCCTTTTTCGCGGACTTTTCTCCCGCTTTTTTATGGATTCTGGCAGGGGTATTTATCACATATATAGCCTCTGGGGCTATATATTGTGATATATTTGCCAGCCAAGGTGTTTTTATTGCTACTCAGGGCGCCCCCCCCCCCCAGCGCCCTGCACCCTCAGTGACCGGAGTGTGAAGTGTGCATGAGGAGCAATGGCGCACAGCTGCAGTGCTGTGCGCTACCTTGGTGAAGACTGATGTCTTCTGCCGCCGATTTTCCGGACCTCTTCTTGCTTCTGGCTCTGTAAGGGGGACGGCGGCGCGGCTCCGGGAACGAACACCAAGGCCAGTTCCATGCGGTCGATCCCTCTGGAGCTAATGGTGTCCAGTAGCCTAAGAAGCCCAAGCTAGCTGCAAGCAGGTAGGTTCGCTTCTTCTCCCCTTAGTCCCTCGATGCAGTGAGCCTGTTGCCAGCAGGTCTCACTGTAAAATAAAAAACCTAAAATAAACTTTCTTTCTAGGAGCTCAGGAGAGCCCCTAGTGTGCATCCAGCTCGGCCGGGCACAGAAATCTAACTGAGGCTTGGAGGAGGGTCATAGTGGGAGGAGCCAGTGCACACCAGGTAGTCTAAAAGCTTTCTTTTAGTTGTGCCCAGTCTCCTGCGGAGCCGCTATTCCCCATGGTCCTTTTCGGAGTTCCCAGCATCCACTAGGACGTTAGAGAAAATCCTTTCCTCGTAATGTCCATCTCCTCTGGGCACAGTTTCTCTAACTGAGGTCTGGAGGAAGGGCATAGAGGGAGGAGCCAGTGCACACCCAGAGTCAAGTTCTTTCTTAAAGTGCCCATGTCTCCTGTGGAGCCCGTCTATACCCCATGGTCCTTACGGAGTCCCAGCATCCTCTACGGACTACGAGAAATAGATTTACCGGTAGGTTTAAAATCTTATTTTCAACCATTTGTCAGTCTAATACATTTTCCACAATGCAAAAAACTCTACACTGATACATCACCCAATGTGAATAATACTTTTTTTTTTTAATCATGCTCATTCTATATAAAATTGGGCGTCCCCTCCAGTTGTGTTTGGCAATGCTGTGCATTTTAAAATGAGCCCTACTATATTCCATTATTGAATATGCAGAAAGTGAGAACTGTTGAAATTTATGATCAGTAAAGCAGATGTATGGTGATGTGAGAAATATCCAATAATGGATGAACAAGCATGCATGACAATGATCGACTGGAATGCCCACCGGTTGTCACAGTTTTCGGTGGGTTTTCCATCATCCTTCCTATAATCCAGACCTTCCTCCAATGATTTTTACCATTTCACTTAACTCAAAGGAGGATATTCAATTGTTTGAAAAGTCAGTTGGGTGTCTGTTTTTTCTTTCTTTCTTTTTTTTAAAACATTTTTATTCATGGGATCACAAAAGCCAACAGATAATGTTTACAGCAAATCACAGTG
Organism: Pseudophryne corroboree; assembly: GCF_028390025.1. Lineage (NCBI taxonomy): Eukaryota > Metazoa > Chordata > Amphibia > Anura > Myobatrachidae > Pseudophryne > Pseudophryne corroboree. Next base: position 122,466,150 of record NC_086444.1, on the reverse strand, counting down.
CAAATGTAGTACAATAGTTGGTAATTATAAAGGAAACCAAAAAAAAGAACAGTGACCCGTTTTTGACCCAGAGAGCAGGTATTATCAAACAGAAAGAAAAGAGGCGGTCAGCATCGCAGCTAACTGACTAACGTTAAAGAGTAAGAGTAGAAGAAGGTTGAGTAGAGAGAAAGACAGAGAAGAAGAGAGAGAAGAGAGGGATGGACAAAATAGGATAGGATAGAGTCCCCGGGAGGGTCCCATCAAATATAGTGCGAGGTATCACAAATTAAAAGGTGAAGGGGCTTGCTGGATGGACAACCATGGACTCCATATTTTATCAAATGATTTAGAGGAGCAGTTTATGATGCTAGTCATGTATTCCATGCAGTAAACGTACCAGATACGGGCAACTATAGATTGCATGGAAGGCGGGATAGGGTCCTTCCAATCTGCAGCTAATTGACATGTCGTTGCAGAGACTATATGATGCAACAGTTTGTTTTGAAATTTTGTCAGCATTGGCAGGTTTAAGGGGAGGAGAATGTATTTAGGGTCGAAGGGAATAGAAATCTGCAATAAGCTAGAAATAAAATCAATCACTTCCCTCCACATATGTAATATTTTAGGACATGACCACCATATGTGTAGAAAAGAGCCCTCTGCACCGCACCCTCTCCAACATCTATCCGACATATCCAGGTACATTTTGCTCAGACGAGATGGTACATAATACCATCTATATAGTAATTTGTAAACATTATCTTTGATTCTAACGCAGATGGAACTAGACGATGCGTTATCCCAGGCTTCAGACCATTCCTCGTCAGCTAAAGCCGAGCCAAGGTCTGTTTCCCATGCTCTCTCATGAGGATCACGCTGAGAGGGAGTGTCCCCAGTGAGAGTAGTATGTAAGAGGGAAATTAGGCCTTTGGTTGAGTGACGTCTGAAACATATGATCTCAAACGTGGTCAGGGGTCTGCTAGAGAGGAAGGGTGTCTGTTTTTTCTAATAGACAGTAAATAACAGACACCCAACCGACTTTTCAAACATTTGAATTCCCCCCAACGAGTTCCTGGGGAGAAAACGTTTTGGAAGTGATGATGAGCTGAAGCTTGTAGTCAACAACTGGTTCAACGGACTGGAGGCAGCTGAGTACAACCAGAGGATTCTAAAGCTTGTGGACAGATATGATAAATGCAGAGCCAGATTTAGCCTCATGGGCCCTAGGTATGATATTGGCTTGTGGCCCCACTCCCTCGAATAATCCATAGCCCTATATATTCTTTCCTGATTCATGCACATTACATTATTTGTCGTTTTTACATCTTATGCAAGCCACATCATAGCAGCCAGTGGAGCAAGTTTGTCGCAGTTGCCCGGAGGCAAGGTATATATTGGTACCCCTATATATATTAGAGATGTGCACCGGAAATTTTTCGGGTTTTGTGTTTTGGTTTTCGATTCGGTTCTGCGGCCGTGTTTTGGATTCAGACGCGTTTTGGCAAAACCTCCCTGAAAATTTTTTGTTGGATTCGGGTGTTTTTTTTCCAAAAACCCCTCAAAAACAGCTTAAATCGTAGAATTTGGGGGTAATTTTGATCCTATAGTATCATTAACCTCAATAACCACAATTTCCACTCTTTTCCAGTCTATTCTGAACACCTCAAACTTCACAATACTATTTTTAGTCCTAAAATTTGCACCGAGGTCGCTGGATGACTAAGCAAAGCGACCCAAGAGGGCGGCACAAACACCTGGCCCATCTAGGAGTGGCACTGCAGTGTTAGACAGGATGGCACTTCAAAAAAATAGTCCCCAAACAGCACATGATGCAAAGAAAAGAGAAAAAGAGGTGCACTGTGGTCGCTGGACAGCTAAGCTAAGCGACACAAACACCTCAATATCACAGGAATTATTCGTTCTAAGCAATGGTATTATTGGTCCAAATCACTGGAAGAAAATGACAAAATCACTGGAATTATTCGTTCTAATCACTGGTATTATTGGTCGAAATCACTGGAAGAAAATGACAAAATCACTGGAATTATTCGTTCTAATCAATGGTATTAATGGTCCAAATCACTGGAAGAAAATGACAAAATCACTGGAATTAAATGGCAGTAATGTCGGGAATTATATCAAATGGCAGTACCACTGGACATATACGGAAGTGTCAGACAGGATGGCACTTAAAAAAATTGGCCCCAAACAGCACATGGGCCCTCATTCCGAGTTGTTCGCTCGCTAGCTGCTTTTAGCAGCATTGCACACGCTAAGCCGCCGCCCTCTGGGAGTGTATCTTAGCTTAGCAGAATTGCAAACGAAAGATTAGCAAAATTGCGAATAGAAATTTCTTAGCAGTTTCTGAGTAGCTCGAGACTTACTCCTACATTGCGATCAGTTCAGTCAGTTTCGTTCCTGGTTTGACGGCACAAACACACCCAGTGTCCGCCCAGACACTCCCCCGTTTCTTCAGACACTCCCGCGTTTTTCCCAGAAACGCCAGCGTTTTTTCGCACACTCCCAGAAAACGGCCAGTTTCCGCCCAGAAACACCCCTTCCTGTCAATCACACTACGATCACCAGAACGATGAAAAATCCTTGTTATGCCGTGAGTAAAATACCTAACTTTTGTGTAAAATAACTAGGCGCATGCGATCTGCGTACCTTGCGCATGCGCAGTAAGCGACTAATCGCAGTATAGCGAAAATCGGCAATGAGCGAACAACTCGGAAGGACCTACATGATGCAAAGAAAAGAGAAAAAGAGGTGCACTGTGGTCGCTGGACGGCTAAGCTAAGCAACACAAACACCTCAATATCACAGGAATTATTTGTTCTAATCAATGGTATTATTGGTCCAAATCACTGGAAGAAAATGACAAAATCACTGGAATTATTTGTTCTAATCAGTGGTATTATTGGTCCAAATCACTGGAAGAAAATGATAAAATCACTGGAATTATTCGTCCTAATCAATGGTATTATTGGTCCAAATCACTGGAAGAAAATGACAAAATCACTGGAATTATTCGTAAACATTTGTAGAAAGTCGCTGCTTTCTGATTACAGAAATGCTCAGATATTCCTGCGAATCCACAATCCCTTCCCAGAGGAAAAAGAAATTGAGAAACCGTTGTTTGAGAACGTTTGTTCTCTTTCCCTTACAAAGGAACAAACCACTATCCAAGAAGACTGACGTTTTTGGGATTATGGAGACATAATGTTTTTGAATAGAAATCCTAAAGCAGGTGGTGTATTAGAGCAAAAGAGTGCAAGAGACCAGCCATGCAGTTTCTGAAATATTATGACAAAATGTTACTGTATTTCATAAGCACTCATTCCTTACTCTGCTAAGTACTGTTTGGTATACTGTATCTGGCTTCCATGAGGTAGTTGTCCATTATTTCAGCTTCCATTTACCTTTTTGTAAGCGGTAGAAGTTATCAATTCTTTTTTTCTTTTTTTTCCCCCTATTTTTAATTTTCTCCTACATAGCCCAGTAAAATGTTGCAATGTTAAGTGTTGACTTGTGCCTTCTGGGGGTCCACTTCTTCACCAAACCAAGCCAAATCTCATCCTAAACCTCTGTTCTACGCTCTCTATGTACCCCATCTGTGTCACCCATGTCTGTCTACCCCTCCCCTTTAGAATATAAGCTCTCACGAGCAGGGCCCTCTTCCCTCATGTGCTTATCCTTTGTCTTACTTTAATAATCTTCAACTGTACCACATCCAGCAGTCTTCTGCCACCTGATACTTATTACAGTGTCATCTGCTGATGTAACTATGTTTATTTACCCTGTACTTGTCCTATACTGTCATCAACTGTAAATTGCTGTTTTCCTGTTTGATTATTTATGTACTCTGTAATTGGGCGCTGCAGAATCCTTGTGGCGCCATATAAATAAAGGATAATAATAATAATAATAATATAGGGTGTATAATCCCCAGGTGTATGTTACACATCACACAGTACAGTATATAGGGTGTATAATCCCCAGGTGTATCTCACACATCGCTCAGTACAGATTACAGGATGTAAAATCACCAGGTGTATAACACACGTCGCACAGTACAGTATACATACTGGTCACAACAATGCAGCAGATATGGAGCACTGATCAGGATACTAGAAGTGACACAGCTGCAAGATACAGCAATGGCCTACTGTACTGTACTATATATGTATACTGCTGGTCACCAAAATGCTGCACTGTCCTACTATACACTGCTCACAAAAATGCAGCACAGATATGGAATGGATACTTGCAGTGACACAGAGCTATAAGATACAGCAATGGCCTACTGTACACAACTATATACTGTTGGGTCACCAAAATGCTGCACTGTAATACTATATATACTGCTCACAAAAATGCTGCACAGATATGGAATGGATACTTGCAGTGACACAGAGCTGCAAGATACAGCAATGGCCTACTGTACTGTACTACTATAATTATTATATACTGGTGGTCCCCAGTCCCCACAATGCAGCACACTGATCAGATATTTGCAGCACACTGAGCACAGATATGGAGCGTTTTCAGGCAGAGAACGTAGATATTTTCAGCACACTGAGCACAGATATTTGCAGCACACTGAGCACAGATATTTGCAGCACACTGAGCACAGATTACGGAGCTTTTCAGGGAGAGAACGCAGCCACGTCCTCTCCGTACAATCTCCAATGCACGAGTGAAAATGGCGGCGACGCGCTGCTCTTCATATAGAATACGAATCTCGCGAGAATCCGACAGCGGGATGATGACGTTCGGGCGCGTTCGGGTTAACCGAGCAAGGCAGGAAGATCCAAGGCTGCCTCGGAACCGTGTAAAATGGGTGAAGTTCGGGGGGGTTCAGATCTCGATGAACCGAACCCGCTCATCTCTAATATATATAATATATAGAAGGTGATGTCTGCACTCCTTGTATTTTTGAATAACCGCGGCGTGCTCTGATAAAGATCAAAGATCCATCCATAAAAGTTATACTCACAGAATTTTTTTTTACATAGCAGAAATGTGCAAGGTCGACGTTTCGGTACTCAAAGGACCATCATCAGGACAAGCAACTGTGCATCCATAAAGCAGCTCAGCCATTCTACTTTTCGAAAAGTCGACCTTGCACATCTGCACTTTCTGCTATGTAAAAAAAATGTCGGTGAGTATATTGCCTATCAATAAAGAACCTTCTTTCTTCAAATGGTGAGTGCGAAATTCAAATTATATATATATATATATATATATATATATATATATATATCTATCGTAAAGTTCGATTATTTTACAAGGAAAAGCAATACCTAATCACACTGTGGTTCGGGCCGATGCGGCCGTTAAACATAAGCAAATAACCGCTAATATATATATGCACGTTGCATATACACGCCGACACGCTATGCGCACAATGCAGCGACACGTGTGGCTGAATACACCTTATCCCCAAACAAGATTGGAATGCGACACCAGTAGTTAAATGTAATGTTGTGGTCCAACACATCAATAGTATTTACTCAAAAGATACAGATAAAAGATACAACAATATTACAAGAGATGAGCGGGTTCGGTTCTCTGAGATCCGAACCCCGCCGAACTTCACCCATTTTACACGGTTCCGAGGCAGCCTCGGATCTTCCTGCCTTGCTCGGTTAACCCGAACGCGCCCGAACGTCATCATCCCGCTGTCGGATTCTCGCGAGATTCGTATTCTATATAAAGAGCCGCGCATCTCCGTCATTTTCACTCGTGCATTGGAGATTGAATGGAGAGGACGTGGCTGCGTTCTCTCCCTGAAAAGCTCCGTAATCTGTGCTCAGTGTGTTGCAATTATCTGTGCTTAGTGTGCTGCATATATCTGTGCTCAGTGTGCTGAAAATATCTACGTTCTCTGCCTGAAAACGCTCCATATGTGTGCTCAGTGTGCTGCAAATATCTGTGCTCAGTGTGTTTTATTGTGGGGACTGGGGACCACCAGTATATAATTATACTTATAGTAGTAAAGTACAGTAGGCCATTGCTGTATCTTGCAGCTCTGTGTCACTGCAAGTATCCATTCCATATTTGTGCAGCATTTTTGTGAGCAGTATATATAGTATTACAGTGCAGCATTTTGGTGACCCAACAGTATATAGTTGTGTACAGTAGGCCACTGCTGTATCTTGCAGCTCTGTGTCACTGCAAGTATCCATTCCATATCTGTGCAGCATTTTTGTGAGCAGTATATATAGTATTACAGTGCAGCATTTTGGTGACCCAACTGTATATAGTTGTGTACAGTAGGCCATTGCTGTATCTTGCAGCTCTGTGTCACTGCAAGTATCCATTCCATATCTGTGCAGCATTTTTGTGAGCAGTATATATAGTATTACAGTGCAGCATTTTGGTGACCCATCAGTATATAATTGTGTACAGTAGGCCATTGCTGTATCTTGCAGCTCTGTGTCACTGCAGTGCAGCATTTTGGTGACCCAACAGTATATAGTTGTGTACAGTAGGCCACTGGTGTATCTTGCAGCTCTGTGTCACTGCAAGTATCCATTCCATATCTGTGCAGCATTTTTGTGAGCAGTATATATAGTATTACAGTGCAGCATTTTGGTGACCCAACAGTATATAGTTGTGTACAGTAGGCCATTGCTGTATCTTGCAGCTCTGTGTCACTGCAAGTATCCATTCCATATCTGTGCTGCATTTTTGTGAGCAGTATATATAGTATTACAGTGCAGCATTTTGGTGACCCAGTACATAGTTGTGTACAGTAGGCCATTGCTGTATCTTGCAGCTGTGTCACTGCAAGTATCCATTCCATATCTGTGCAGCATTTTTGTGAGCAGTATATATAGTATTACAGTGCAGCATTTTGGTGACCCAACAGTATATATTTGTGTACAGTAGGCCATTGCTGTATCTTGCAGCTCTGTGTCACTGCAAGTATCCATTCCATATCTGTGCAGCATTTTTGTGAGCAGCATATATAGTATTACAGTGCAGCATTTTGGTGACCCAACAGTATATAGTTGTGTACAGTAGGCCATTGCTGTATCTTGCAGCTCTGTGTCACTGCATGTATCCATTCCATATTTGTGCTGCATTTTTGTGAGCAGTATATATAGTATTACAGTGCAGCATTTTGGTAACCCAACAGTATATAGTTGTGTACAGTAGGCCATTGCTGTATCTTGCAGCTCTGTGTCACTGCAAGTATCCATTCCATATCTGTGCAGCATTTTTGTGAGCAGTATATAGTATTACAGTGCAGCATTTTGGTGACCCAACAGTATATAGTTGTGTACAGTAGGCCACTGCTGTATCTTGCAGCTCTGTGTCACTGCAAGTATCCATTCCATATCTGTGCTGCATTTTTGTGAGCAGTATATATAGTATTACAGTGCAGCATTTTGGTGACCCAGTATATAGTTGTGTACAGTAGGCCATTGCTGTATCTTGCAGCTCTGTGTCACTGCAAGTATCCATTCCATATCTGTGCAGCATTTTTGTGAGCAGTATATATAGTATTACAGTGCAGCATTTTGGTGACCCAGTATATAGTTGTGTACAGTAGGTCATTGCTGTATCTTGCAGCTCTGTGTCACTGCAAGTATCCATTCCATATCTGTGCAGCATTTTTGTGAGCAGTATATATAGTAATACAGTGCAGCATTTTGGTGACCCAACAGTATATAGTTGTGTACAGTAGGCCACTGCTGTATCTTGCAGCTCTGTGTCACTGCAAGTATCCATTCCATATCTGTGCAGCATTTTTGTGAGCAGTATATATAGTATTACAGTGCAGCATTTTGGTGACCCAAGAGTATATAGTTGTGTACAGTAGGCCATTGCTGTATCTTGCAGCTCTGTGCTTATGAAATACAGTAACATTTTGTCATAATATTTCAGAAACTGCATGGCTGGTATCTTGCACTCTTTTGCTCTAATACACCACCTGCTTTAGGATTTCTATTCAAAAACATTATGTCTCCATAATCCCAAAAACGTCAGTCTTCTTGGAAAGTGGTTTGTTCCTTTGTAAGGAAAAGAGAACAAACGTTCTCAAACAACGGTTTCTCAATTTCTTTTTCCTCTGGGAAGGGATTGTGGATTCGCAGGAATATCTGAGCATTTCTGTAATCAGAAAGCAGCGACTTTCTACAAATGTTTACGAATAATTCCAGTGATTTTGTCATTTTCTTCCAGTGATTTGGACCAATAATACCATTGATTAGAACGAATAATTCCAGTGATTTTGTCATTTTCTTCCAGTGATTTGGACCAATAATACCATTGATTAGAACGAATAATTCCAGTGATTTTGTCATTTTCTTTCAGTGATTTGGACCAATAATACCATTGATTAGAACGAATAATTCCAGTGATTTTGTCATTTTCTTCTAGTGATTTAGATCAATAATACCATTGATTTTTTTAAGTGCCATCCTGTCTGACACTGCAGTGCCACTCCTAGATGGGCCAGGTGTTTGTGCCGCCCTCTTGGTAGAGATGAGCGCCTGAAATTTTTCGGGTTTTGTGTTTTGGTTTTGGGTTCGGTTCCGCGGCCGTGTTTTGGGTTCGAACGCGTTTTGGCAAAACCTCACCGAATTTTTTTTGTCGGATTCGGGTGTGTTTTGGATTCGGGTGTTTTTTTCAAAAAACACTAAAAAACAGCTTAAATCATAGAATTTGGGGGTCATTTTGATCCCAAAGTATTATTAACCTCAAAAACCATAATTTACACTCATTTTCAGTCTATTCTGAATACCTCACACCTCACAATATTATTTTTAGTCCTAAAATTTGCACCGAGGTCGCTGTGTGAGTAAGATAAGCGACCCTAGTGGCCGACACAAACACCGGGCCCATCTAGGAGTGGCACTGCAGTGTCACGCAGGATGTCCCTTCCAAAAAACCCTCCCCAAACAGCACATGACGCAAAGAAAAAAAGAGGCGCAATGAGGTAGCTGTGTGAGTAAGATTAGCGACCCTAGTGGCCGACACAAACACCGGGCCCATCTAGGAGTGGCACTGCAGTGTCACGCAGGATGGCCCTTCCAAAAAACCCTCCCCAAACAGCACATGACGCAAAGAAAAAAAGAGGCGCAATGAGGTAGCTGACTGTGTGAGTAAGATTAGCGACCCTAGTGGCCGACACAAACACCGGGCACATCTAGGAGTGGCACTGCAGTGTCACGCAGGATGTCCCTTCCAAAAAACCCTCCCCAAACAGCACATGACGCAAAGAACAAAAAGAGGCGCAATGAGGTAGCTGTGTGAGTAAGATTAGCGACCCTAGTGGCCGACACAAACACCGGGCCCATCTAGGAGTGGCACTGCAGTGTCACGCAGGGTGTCCCTTCCAAAAAACCCACCCCAATCAGCACATGATGCAAAGAAAAAGAAAAGAAAAAAGAGGTGCAAGATGGAATTATCCTTGGGCCCTCCCACCCACCCTTATGTTGTATAAACAAAACAGGACATGCACACTTTAACCAACCCATCATTTCAGTGACAGGGTCTGCCACACGACTGTGACTGATATGACGGGTTGGTTTGGACCCCCCCCAAAAAAGAAGCAATTAATCTCTCCTTGCACAAACTGGCTCTACAGAGGCAAGATGTCCACCTCATCTTCACCCTCCGATATATCACCGTGTACATCCCCCTCCTCACAGATTATCAATTCGTCCCCACTGGAATCCACCATCTCAGCTCCCTGTGTACTTTGTGGAGGCAATTGCTGCTGGTCAATGTCTCCGCGGAGGAATTGATTATAATTCATTTTAATGAACATCATCTTCTCCACATTTTCTGGATGTAACCTCGTACGCCGATTGCTGACAAGGTGAGCGGCGGCACTAAACACTCTTTCGGAGTACACACTTGTGGGAGGGCAACTTAGGTAGAATAAAGCCAGTTTGTGCAAGGGCCTCCAAATTGCCTCTTTTTCCTGCCAGTATAAGTACGGACTGTGTGACGTGCCTACTTGGATGCGGTCACTCATATAATCCTCCACCATTCTATCAATGTTGAGAGAATCATATGCAGTGACAGTAGACGACATGTCCGTAATCGTTGTCAGGTCCTTCAGTCCGGACCAGATGTCAGCATCAGCAGTCGCTCCAGACTGCCCTGCATCACCGCCAGCGGGTGGGCTCGGAATTCTGAGCCTTTTCCTCGCACCCCCAGTTGCGGGAGAATGTGAAGGAGGAGATGTTGACAGGTCGCGTTCCGCTTGACTTGACAATTTTGTCACCAGCAGGTCTTTCAACCCCAGCAGACCTGTGTCTGCCGGAAAGAGAGATCCAAGGTAGGCTTTAAATCTAGGATCGAGCACGGTGGCCAAAATGTAGTGCTCTGATTTCAACAGATTGACCACCCGTGAATCCTTGTTAAGCGAATTAAGGGCTGCATCCACAAGTCCCACATGCCTAGCGGAATCGCTCCGTGTTAGCTCCTCCTTCAATGCCTCCAGCTTCTTCTGCAAAAGCCTGATGAGGGGAATGACCTGACTCAGGCTGGCAGTGTCTGAACTGACTTCACGTGTGGCAAGTTCAAAGGGCATCAGAACCTTGCACAACGTTGAAATCATTCTCCACTGCACTTGAGACAGGTGCATTCCACCTACTATATCGTGCTCAATTGTATAGGCTTGAATGGCCTTTTGCTGCTCCTCCAACCTCTGAAGCATATAGAGGGTTGAATTCCACCTCGTTACCACTTCTTGCTTCAGATGATGGCAGGGCAGGTTCAGTAGTTTTTGGTGGTGCTCCAGTTTTCTGTACGTGGTGCCTGTACGCCGAAAGTGTCCCGCAATTCTTCTGGCCACCGACAGCATCTCTTGCACGGCCCTGTCGTTTTTTAAAAAATTCTGCACCACCAAATTCAAGGTATGTGCAAAACATGGGACGTGCTGGAATTGGCCCAGATTTAATGCACACACAATATTGCTGGCGTTGTCCGATGCCACAAATCCACAGGAGAGTCCAATTGGGGTAAGCCATTCCGCGATGATCTTCCTCAGTTGCCGTAAGAGGTTTTCAGCTGTGTGCGTATTCTGGAAAGCGGTGATACAAAGCGTAGCCTGCCTAGGAAAGAGTTGGCGTTTGCGAGATGCTGCTACTGGTGCCGCCGCTGCTGTTCTTGCGGCGGGAGTCCATACATCTACCCAGTGGGCTGTCACAGTCATATAGTCCTGACCCTGCCCTGCTCCACTTGTCCACATGTCCGTGGTTAAGTGGACATTGGGTACAGCTGCATTTTTTAGGACACTGGTGACTCTTTTTCTGAGGTCTGTGTACATTTTCGGTATCGCCTGCCTAGAGAAATGGAACCTAGATGGTATTTGGTACCGGGGACACAGTACCTCCAACAAGTCTCTAGTTGGCTCTGCAGTAATGATGGATACCGGAACCACGTTTCTCACCACCCAGGATGCCAAGGCCTCAGTTATCCGCTTTGCAGTAGGATGACTGCTGTGATATTTCATCTTCCTCGCAAAGGACTGTTGAACAGTCAATTGCTTACTGGAAGTAGTACAAGTGGGCTTACGACTTCCCCTCTGGGATGACCATCGACTCCCAGCGGCAACAACAGCAGCGCCAGCAGCAGTAGGCGTTACACGCAAGGATGCATCGGAGGAATCCCAGGCAGGAGAGGACTCGTCAGACTTGCCAGTGACATGGCCTGCAGGACTATTGGCATTCCTGGGGAAGGAGGAAATTGACACTGAGGGAGTTGGTGGGGTGGTTTGCGTGAGCTTGGTTACAAGAGGAAGGGATTTACTGGTCAGTGGACTGCTTCCGCTGTCACCCAAAGTTTTTGAACTTGTCACTGACTTATTATGAATGCGCTGCAGGTGACGTATAAGGGAGGATGTTCCGAGGTGGTTAACGTCCTTACCCCTACTTATTACAGCTTGACAAAGGGAACACACGGCTTGACACCTGTTGTCCGCATTTGTGGTGAAATACCTCCACACCGAAGAGCTGATTTTTTTGGTATTTTCACCTGGCATGTCAACGGCCATATTCCTCCCACGGACAACAGGTGTCTCCCCGGGTGCCTGACTTAAACAAACCACCTCACCATCAGAATCCTCCTGGTCAATTTCCTCCCCAGCGCCAGCAACACCCATATCCTCCTCATCCTGGTGTACTTCAACACTGACATCTTCAATCTGACTATCAGGAACTGGACTGCGGGTGCTCCTTCCAGCACTTGCAGGGGGCATGCAAATAGTGGAAGGCGCATGCTCTTCACGTCCAGTGTTGGGAAGGTCAGGCATCGCAAACGACACAATTGGACTCTCCTTGTGGATTTGGGATTTCAAAGAACGCACAGTTCTTTGCGGTGCTTTTGCCAGCTTGAGTCTTTTCAGTTTTCTAGCGAGAGGCTGAGTGCTTCCATCCTCATGTGAAGCTGAACCACTAGCCATGAACATAGGCCAGGGCCTCAGCCGTTCCTTGCCACTCCGTGTGGTAAATGGCATATTGGCAAGTTTACGCTTCTCCTCCGACAATTTTATTTTAGGTTTTGGAGTCCTTTTTTTTCTGATATTTGGTGTTTTGGATTTGACATGCTCTGTACTATGACATTGGGCATCGGCCTTGGCAGACGACGTTGCTGGCATTTCATCGTCTCGGCCATGACTAGTGGCAGCAGCTTCAGCACGAGGTGGAAGTGGATCTTGATCTTTCCCTAATTTTGGAACCTCAACTTTTTTGTTCTCCATATTTTATAGGCAGAACTAAAAGGCACCTCAGGTAAACAATGGAGATGGATGGATTGGATACTAGTATACAATTATGGACGGACTGCCACGGTTAGGTGGTATAAAAAAACCACGGTTAGGTGGTATATATTATAATAATAATACAATTATGGATGGACGGACTGCCTGCCGACTGCCGACACAGAGGTAGCCACAGCCGTGAACTACCGCACTGTACACTGGTTGATAAAGAGATAGTAGTATACTCGTAACAATTAGGATGACACTATGACGGTATAAAGAATGAAAAAAAAACCACGGTTAGGTGGTAGGTATATAATAATAAATAATACAATTCTGGTCGGACGGACTGCCTGCCGTGTGCCGACACAGAGGTAGCCACAGCCGTGAACTACCGCACTGTACACTGGTTGATAAAGAGATAGTAGTATACTCGTAACAATTAGGATGACACTATGACGGTATAAAGAATGGAAAAAAAAACCACGGTTAGGTGGTAGGTATATAATAATAAATAATACAATTCTGGTCGGACGGACTGCCTGCCGTGTGCCGACACAGAGGTAGCCACAGCCGTGAACTACCGCACTGTACACTGGTTGATAAAGAGATAGTAGTATACTCGTAACAATTAGGATGACACTATGACGGTATAAAGAATGAAAAAAAAACCACGGTTAGGTGGTAGGTATATAATAATAAATAATACAATTCTGGTCGGACGGACTGCCTGCCGTGTGCCGACACAGAGGTAGCCACAGCCGTGAACTACCGCACTGTACACTGGTTGATAAAGAGATAGTAGTATACTCGTAACAATTAGGATGACACTATGACGGTATAAAGAATGAAAAAAAAACCACGGTTAGGTGGTAGGTATATAATAATAAATAATACAATTCTGGTCGGACGGACTGCCTGCCGTGTGCCGACACAGAGGTAGCCACAGCCGTGAACTACCGCACTGTACACTGGTTGATAAAGAGATAGTAGTATACTCGTAACAATTAGGATGACACTATGACGGTATAAAGAATGAAAAAAAAAACCACGGTTAGGTGGTAGGTATATAATAATAAATAATACAATTCTGGTCGGACGGACTGCCTGCCGTGTGCCGACACAGAGGTAGCCACAGCCGTGAACTACCGCACTGTACACTGGTTGATAAAGAGATAGTAGTATACTCGTAACAATTAGGATGACACTATGACGGTATAAAGAATGAAAAAAAAAACCACGGTTAGGTGGTAGGTATATAATAATAAATAATACAATTCTGGTCGGACGGACTGCCTGCCGACTGCCGACACAGAGGTAGCCACAGCCGTGAACTACCGCACTGTACACTGGTTGATAAAGAGATAGTAGTATACTCGTAACAATTAGGATGACACTATGACGGTATAAAGAATGAAAAAAAAACCACGGTTAGGTGGTAGGTATATAATAATAAATAATACAATTCTGGTCGGACGGACTGCCTGCCGTGTGCCGACACAGAGGTAGCCACAGCCGTGAACTACCGCACTGTACACTGGTTGATAAAGAGATAGTAGTATACTCGTAACAATTAGGATGACACTATGACGGTATAAAGAATGAAAAAAAAACCACGGTTAGGTGGTAGGTATATAATAATAAATAATACAATTCTGGTCGGACGGACTGCCTGCCGTGTGCCGACACAGAGGTAGCCACAGCCGTGAACTACCGCACTGTACTGTGTCTGCTGCTAATATAGACTGGTTGATATTTAAAGAGATATTAGTAGTATACAACAATACTATACTGGTGGTCAGGCACTGGTCACCACTCCTGCAGCAAAAGTGTGCACTGTTAATTAATATAATTGTACTCCTGGCTCCTGCTAACAACCTGCAGTGCTCCCCAGTCTCCCCCACAATTAATTATAAGCTTTTAATTTATACATTGATGACTGTGCAGCACACTGGGCTGAGCTGAGTGCACACAGACTGAGTCACACTGTGTGACTGACTGTGCTGTGTATCGTTTTTTTTTTCAGGCAGAGAACGGATATAGCAGAGAGAAGTGAACGGATATATTATATTAAATAAAAGTTAACTAGCAACTGCACTGGTCACTGACTGTGGTAAACTAACTCTGTCTGCGACTCTGCACAATCTCTCTCTCTCTATCTAATCTATCTCTATTCTAATGGAGAGGACGCCAGACACGTCCTCTCCCTATCAATCTCAATGCACGAGTGAAAATGGCGGCGACGCGCGGCTCCTTATATAGAATCCGAGTCTCGCGATAGAATCCGAGCCTCGCGAGAATCCGACAGCGTCATGATGACGTTCGGGCGCGCTCGGGTTAACCGAGCAAGGCGGGAAGATCCGAGTCGCTCGGACCCGTGAAAAAAAACATGAAGTTCGGGCGGGTTCGGATTCCGAGGAACCGAACCCGCTCATCTCTACCTCTTGGGTCGCTTAGTTTAGTCATCCAGCGACCTCGGTGCAAATTTTAGGATTAAAAATAGTATTGTGAGGTGTGAGATGTTCAGAATAGACTGGAAATGAGTGGAAATTGTGGTGATTGAGGTTAATAATACTATAGGATCAAAATTACCCCCAAATTCTATGATTTAAGCTGTTTTTGAGGGTTTTTTGGAAAAAAACACCCGAATCCAAAACACACCCGATTCCAACAAAAAAATTTCAGGGAGGTTTTGCCAAAACGAGTCCGAATCCAAAACACGGCAGCGGAACCGAATCCAAAACCAAAACACAAAACCCGAAAAATTTCTGGTGCACATCTCTAAATATTATAGAGAAGAGCTACAACCAATAGTACATACGTTTGTTCGCAAGCGCTCCCGGATCCAGGTCTCAGTCAGTCTTAGCAAGATGACCTTCAGAGAATAGACTGAGCCTGGTCAGGAGGACTCTTTTAATACAATGTGTCCAAATACAGTACAATGTCAAATGTAAGCTCTTCTTTCATAGGTCAAGGGGCAGGTCATTTACAGTACATGAATGGTTATAGGTTGGTTTAAATGAATGGGCGATGCAGTTGTTCGCCACTGGGTTCCAGCTGAATATCAAGAGTATAGTATTTACAGTAGTTTATGAATACAGGTTGAGTATCCCTTATCCAAAATGCTTGGGACCAGAAGTATTTTGGATATGGGATTTTTCCGTATTTTGGAATAATTGCATACCATAGTGAGTTATCATGGTGATGGGACCTAAGTCTAAGCACAGAATGCATTTATGCTTCATATACACCTTATACACACAGCCTGAAGGGGATTTTAGCAAATATTTTTCATAACTTTTTGCATTAAACAAAGTTTGTGTACATACACACAATTCATTTATGTTTCATATACACCTTATACACATTACCTGAAGGCCATTTAATACAATATGTTTAATAACTATGTGTATTAAACAAAGTTTGTGTACATTCAGCCATCAAAAAACAAAGGTTTCACTATCTCAGTCTCACTCAAAAAAGTCCGTATTTCGGAATATTCCGTATTTCGGAATATTTGGATATGGGATACTCAACCTGTATTACAATTCTGCGCATATCTATGCACAGAAACATGCAATAAACTACAAATAGCGACCGGAATGTGGCTCTCAAAATACTGCACATCTGGATACCAAACATTAAGTCCTAACCTTGCTCCATCCTCTCATATCCTGTAACCCTGAATAACTCTGTTCTTTTGAGTATATGTAACTTGCTGGAAAAGTGTGTGGAAACTATGTATAACTTATGCACTATATAAATAGAATATTGAATATGACATACCACGCGCCAATACGCAAGGCTTGTGAACCAGTGTACGTAGCGTGCATGTATGCGTACACACGGCGAAAATGCTCACGCACAGAGGCCACTCTGTTTGGTATTTGCATGTGGTGTGTATGTAATATTTTCAACTTCGACAATATACATATATATATATACCTTACTGATAGAGCTATTTGTTCCTGCATTGCAAGATTGCAGATTCTAACTATATGAGGCTGCTACATAGGGGATGGGGTCAAGATCCCGCCGGACGGAATCCCGGCGGTCGAAATACGACACCGGAATCCTGACCGGCACAATCCCGACATATTCTCCCTCCGTGGGTGTCCACGCACCCATAGAGGGAGAATAAATTAGTGTGCCGACCGTAGCGAGGCACCATGACCGCAAGGGGCTGCGTTCCGCTCGCCACCCGTCGGGATTGTGTGGTCGGGTTTCCGGTGTCGGTATTTCGACCGCCGGGATCCCGTCCAGCGGGATTACGTACTAATCCCCTACATAGAACTGAAGTTCAAAACCACTGCAACTAGGCACACCTATGTAGTGTAGAGACATACGCTACATAGATCTGCTCGGTCACTCACAATGCTGATTATTTCGCTGACAATTATTTTACAAGTGTCATACCTGGGATTAGAACCCCTGACCTATTACACTGGAAACATGCACCTTACTGAAAGAGCTATGTGCTCCTGTATAGGAAGCAGAAGAATTCTAACTATATGAAGTTATTTGTAATTGTCAGAGAAGTAACTTCTTATAGTTAGAATTCTCATGCTTCCTACACATGAGCAAATAGCTCCATCAGTAAGGTGTCTGCTTCCAGTGCAATAGGTTTTTCTAATCCTGGGTATGACACTTGTAAAATGTGTATCTATAATAAAAAGGGTGTGACTTGTAAGGTGCACAGAGAAAGAGTTAGCAACAGCTGTCAATTAGTTTAATTGAATGGTGTCACTGAACACACAGAAGGAGAGGTGCCCCCTTGCAGAGCAGGAGCCCGTTCCTCCTATCTGCTTCCCTCCTTTGCATGTGTATTCCAGGTGCTACTGTGTCTTCCTACAGTGACAGTAATTGTTGTCTTTGGAGAAATTGGTCTTAGTGCAATATGAGAGTGGATATGAAAGCCAGGAATGTAATGCTGGAAGTCATAGAAAACTGGAGGTCGGGGGGATAGAAGTCAGGCATGTGGCACTGGCCGTATGAAGCTGGAGGTCAGTAGACAAGAGGAGTGGAAGTAAGGCTTGAGGTCACATGAAGCTGGAAGTCTGGACACAGGGTGGATGGATATCAGACAGTTGATGCTGGAACCTTGAAGTTAGGAGATAGCGGGGATGGAAGACAGACATATGGTGCTGGAGATCACATGAAGCTGGAGGTCAAGAGACAGGTATTGGCACTGGAATTTGGAGGTCAGCAGATAGGAGGAATGGAAGTTAGGCATGTTGCATGCTAGATCAACTGAAGCTAAAGATCAGAAGACAGTGGTGATGGATATAAGAATGGTGGCTCTGGAGGTCATTTGTGGCAATGGAAGTCAGGACACTGGCTATGGTAGTCAAGCATGTGGCACTGGAGAACACATCAAGCAGGATGTCAGTAGACTGTTACCATTAAAGCCAGATGACTATGACACTGGAGGCCAGGGGACTATGAGGCTGGAGGCTAGGTGACTAGGAGCTTGCAGTCCTAGTGAATATGACAATTGGTTTTAACTTGAATATGATGCTCAATGTCAGTTGATTGTAGTCTTGAAAGGCAGAAATATTTATGCTGGAGGGAATTCTAAAGTTGGAGGCCAAGAGTTGATTCTGGCACTGAGGGTCAAATGATATCAGTGTTAGATCACAGACAGGTCTGATGATTATATGATAATAGAAGGAAAATAGGACAGGCTGGTTAAGTTATGTAATAATAATAATATATTGTACAGTATAATATGGTTGAATAACAGAGGTCAACAGTTTTCTTACAGTTTTTCCTATCTAGGCCATAACGTTTCTGTAAACTATATTTAGCTGAATCTGTAAATAAACGAAATGTCATTTATGTCGTCTCGTTTGCTACATTTTGGAGATGGTACAATGCCCCAGATACTGTGTCTGACACCAAAAACATAACATTTGAGAGTGATAGAATTATGTAGCTCATGTCAGTATGTGGGAATGAGGACATGCAGTGTAATCAACAGTAACACTTGTTTGATGGCCACAAGTCACAATCTGCCCTTGCTCCATATTTCCTTTAATCCATGACCTTTTATCTGATGTTAATACACATCTATATTATGTTTCTGTGTGTCTTAGTCTGCTCAGTAATTATCATTCCTCTTCGGTTAGGGTGGAGTCACATTAGGAATTTATGTGCCAATTAAATGAAAAAATGCAACTTGTTTGGCTTATTGACAAACAATATTTAAATTGAAGCGCTGTAAAAGCAATGGTAATTAGGTTAATAGTTGTTTGCTATTCAATTAAATACATAAAAAGTAAAACACATACGATAAGTATATTATATTAACATAGGGGGTCATTCCGAGTTGATCGCTCGCTAGCAGTTTTTAGCAGCCGTGCAAACGCATAGTCGCCGCCCACAGGGGAGTGTATTTTCGCTTTGAGGAGTGCGAACGTCTGTGCAGCAGAGTGGCTGCAAACACATTTTGTTCAAAACAAGACCAGCCCTGTAGTTACTTATCCTGTGCGATGATTGCTGCGACGAGTGACACAGTAATGACGTCAGATACCCGCCCAGCAATCGCCCAGCCATGCCTGCGTTTTTCCAAACACTCCCAGAAAACGGTCAGTTGACACCCAGAAACGCCCTCTTCCTGTCAATCTCCTTGCGTTCGGCTGTGCAATTGGAATCGTCGCTAGAACCAGTGCAAAACCACAATGGACTTTGTACCCGTACGACGCGGGTGCACATTGCGGTACATGCGCATGCACAGATTAGCCGTTTTTTTCAATGATCGCTACGCAGCGAACAACGGCAGCTAGCGATCAACTCGGAATGACCCCCATTGTTAGCTATATTTCTGCAGTTAAACTATCCGACCACATTTCTATTAGTTTAGAATGTAACACTGATGACACAATGCTGATCCCACATTTGGGAAGGGGGTCTGGCATGTTCTCTTTTCTAGTGGGACTGAGGGCCTCTGTTGGACATCTTCTGTAAAGCTGCAGAGATGTGTCACACAGAAATAGTAGCTGGCTTATAATTGGATAGTTACAACATTGACTAAATCAGGCCCTGTCTGTCATAATGGTCTGTGTCTCAGATAAGAATGGCCATCAGAAGGGAGGTATTGAATGGTTCCCGAGTTTCCACCATTGCATGCTTCCTACCAATGGCGTGTTACCATTGTTTGGGAACATTTCAATGGTTAAATTGTGGAGAAGATAACAGCGGTCAGTGTAGCAGGACAGTAGCATAGTCACTACTGCACTAGCATGCAAAGTATGAGGCTGGCGCTTTGTAGAAATCTCTGACACATTATGCCACAGTGCCCCCGGTTCATATCATGCCACATAGTGCGGGTGTGGCTCATCAAATCAACAGTGTCTAGGTCGATAATGTTTAGGTCGACCACTATAGGTCGACAGTCACTAGGTCGACAGGTCAAAAGGTCAACATGAGGGTTTTTTTGCGTGTTGTTTTCTGCGTACAGTGACCGGGAAGCCGAATTAGTGCACCGTGTCCCCTCGCAAGGTACAGATTACCGTTCCAATCGTAGTCCACGTGGATCGTTAAGTATGAAAAAGTTCAAAAAAAGAAAAAAAAGTGAAAAACTCATGTCGATCTTTTGACCTGTCGACCTAGCACATGTCAACCTAGAAACCATGTCGACCTTCCAACCCTGTCGACCTAGTGAATGTCGACCTATAGTGGTCAACCTAAACATTGTCGACCTAGAGTCCTAGACAGTGTCGATCTTCAGACCGGATCCCCATAGTACACCTGGTTCACAACATGCCACACAGAGTACCCAGTTCACATTATTCCACACAGGGGTTCACTACGGCTGGCCGGCGGTCGGGCTCCCGGCGACCAGCATACCGGCGCCGGGAGGCCGACCGCCGGCTTACCGACAGTGTGGCGAGCGCAAATGAGCCCCTTGCGGGCTCGCTGCGCTCGCCACGCTACGGGCACGGTGGCGCGCTACGCGCGCCACACTATATTATTCTCCCTCTATGGGGGTCGTGGACCCCCACGAGGGAAAATAAGTGTCGGTATGCCGGCTGTCGGGCTCCCGGCGCCGGTATACTGAGCGCCGGGAGCCCGACCGCCGGCATACAGAAGACCACCCCCACACAGTGCCCTTAGCTCACATTATGCAGCCCCAATACTACTCACCTTTCTGTGATCTCAAACCTTGGGACCTGCAGGCTGTAGCAGCATCTTCGCATCTTTAAAGGAGCACCGTGGCAAAACCACTAGTGCCGCTAGGCCTATGGACCTTCTTATACCTCCTCCTTTACCCACCCATTCAGCTACTTCTACCTATGTTGACAATGTCAAATGTCTCTGTGTCATTCCTCTCCACGAGCTAGTGATATAGCTATGTGCGGAGCCCCTTTTTCACACCCTTTTAACTCTCACCTCTGTAACACTCTGAACACATAGCTGCTGCTTCTTATTACTGTAACACTCTTTAATACTTAAACCTCTCACTGGTTTGATGCCTTGGGCTGGTTGGCTTGCACTGGCCTGGAGGGTCCCGTGCCCTGGACTTGAACCTTAGGAATGTTAGGGCCGCACCAGGGGCACTTTAAGAGAGGAAGAGGCCCTTGTGCAGCCTCCTCCGTTTGGGCCCCCTCCTATCTGCCGGCAGCGCTGAGAGTTTGAGCACTAGAGCGCTCAGACTCTACTTCGTATGCGCAGATCTCCGGGAAAATGGAGTGTTGGACATTTTTCCAGTGATTTTTGTACTGCGCATGCGCAGAACTCCGTTAAAATGGCCGCTGCACCATTTTAACAGAGTTTTAACACCACCGTGGACGTTGGCGCGGGACTCCGCAGGGGTGAGTATTTAGAAAATGGGTGAAGTGTGGAGTGGGGGCCCCCTGTGGACTTAGGGACCCATGTGCACCACACACACTGCACCCATTATAGAAACACCAGTGGCCGCACCAGATGAGGTCACCTGGCCATGGTTGGTGGGCCCATACTTTTGTGAGCACCTCAATTTTACTCTATGTCATATTGCAATGTTTATTATTATTATTATTATTATTATTATTATTATTATTATTAATAATAATAATAATAATATTTGTATTAGCAGTGCTTAGTACTGAGTGTGCACCTGCACGTTATCTTTCTATTTTGCAGATATCCCCTAGAAGGATTTGCCACTAAATAACTTTTATAAATATGCACCTTGGTGCACTGAAACAGCAGCTGACTGTATTCTTACCACTGGGTTTATATATTTAAATTACACAAAAGGGATTACCTGCTTTTGATTTTCCTTTTTATCATGTTTAAATGAATCTGCCCCAACGAATATAAATGTAAATGCTAAGCATGGGATTGTCAAATCTTCCCCCAGCATAATATATGCAGGGTTCACTTGCGTACTATGGACCTGATTCAGACCTAATCGCTGCTCTGCGTTTTCACACAGCAGGCGATTACCGATATACTGCGCATGTGTATGCACCGCAATGCGCAACACGCATCGCCAAACAACAACAGGCAACGCCGAACAGCGACAGGCTGGTGCGAAAATTTCGCACGGGCGTTCGCAAGGTGATTGACAGGAAGAGGCCGTTTGTGGTGGTAACTGACCATTTTCTGGGTGTGTGCGGAAAAACATAGGCGTTCCCAAGTGTTTTCAGGGAGGGTATGTGACGTCAGCTACAGACCCAATCAGCCTGTTCTCATCGTACTGTCTGAGTAAGTCTTTGGCTGCGCACAGACTGCACACAGTGGTAAAATCATTCGATGGTGAGTGTGGTGCGAACGGATTTACAGCTGTCCGCTGACTGAGGGACATTTGTAGCACGGCGTACACATGCGATCGCACACTTGCACAGGCGGATTTACACTCCCCTTGGGCGGTGACTATCTGAACGCAGGACAACAAAATTAGCAGCCCAGCGATCAATTAATCAATGAATTAGGCCCTATATTATGTTTCCACAGTTATCTATTAGTAGCCTCACATATATACAGTATGATATGTGTGTATTTTGTGTATTGTCAGTTTTCATACAGCATTGCACTTGTTCGTGTTTCCTCTCTCTTTACTATTCACTATTCACAATACAAATTAAATAAATTCCACCGTTTAGTGATACTTTTAGTTTTATTGTCTGCTGTACTGTACGCAGACGTAGACCTCTAATGAAGAGAGGTGAATGCGTTTCCTAGCAACCATATTTCCAAGACTGTTGCTTATTAGCAATTAGACACAAGAATTATATTTTGATATAGTAATAGTAAACATGATCCATGGAGTAATATTGATAAATTCACCTGAAAACTGGGTATAAGGAGATGAAACACTTAGCTACAAATGGATTTCATAATTGTATTTGCTAGAAATTGTATTAATACTAAACATCTTTTAAAGAAGATGGCTACAAGCTGTGCTATTGGCAGTGCAGAAGCAGTTTCCATGTTGGCAGTGAATAATAATGTATAATAATGAATAATAATAATATACATTGATATTATGACCCAGATGTAATGCAGTGCGCGACGGCCGGAACTCTGTGATTCCGGCCGAACTCGTACGTTGTTTTTTTTTAAAGTGGCAATCATTTCCAAGGCAAAACCAGGTTAGTTTTACCTTGTAATTTGTAAATGATTGCTGCTTTAAAAAAAACGGACGAGTTCGGCCGGAATCACAGAGCTCCATCCATCTCACACTTCATTATATCTGGCCCTATAAGTTTGATGTCACCAGGAAATACCTTAATTGATTGTTTTCAATAAGGAACCAATACAAAAACTGGTGTTGGTCATTGGGTCAACCAGAAATAGGTCGACAGTCAATAGTTTGACCCCATATGGTCGACAAGCATTAGGTCGACTGGGACAAATGGACAACAGGGTCTATAGGTCGGCATGAAAATGGCTGACACAAAAAAGGCCAACACAAGTTTTTTGGGTGTTATTTTTTTAAAGTGTAACCACATGTAAGCCAAATTAGTGTACCAAGTCCCCTTGTGAGGCTCCTTTCGCTTTGAGCAAGGTACCTCGCTCCGTTACCGCGGTGCTTGGCACAGGTTACTATTCCCAATCGTAGTCCATATGGATGGTAAATGATGAAAAAGTTGGAAAAAAACAAACTTGTGTCGACCATTGTTTTGTCTACCAAACCTGCCAAGCTTAACCACTGTCAACCATATGGGGACTTCATTTTTTAGCTGTCGACCTAATGCATGTCGCCCATATGGGGTAGATCTGTTAACGGTTGACCTATCATCCAGAAACCGCAAAAACACCCATGTATTTAGTATGACATGGTCATGTAACACAGGTGACCTACTCTAATTCAATGCTACTATTTGAGGTTTAGTTACCATTAGTGGGCAGTCACCAATAGTACCTATGATTACTGTACGTAGCACTGCATATCGCAATGATACATAATAAAGTACTGCTGATATTTCCTCTGCTGCCTTTAATGGTAACAATGTACTGTCAGCGAATAGACGCAGTGCTGTGTGAATGTGTGTCTATGGGCGTAGCTCTTATTATGATTTTGGACCTTATTGTTATTTGCTAATTTAGCAAAACTGAAACTGCTAGCATTCGCATGCTGGGGGCCGCCTAGCACAGGGCAAAGCCGCCCAGCATGCTAATTGCCGCAAGTGATGCGACCGCAATGCAATTGCAATCGCATCACAGATCTGGCAAAATAAGGGTAGCCTCCTGCCTGCACCGCCTGGCTGCAAAGACATTCAGACCGCCGCTATCTTAGCCGTCAAAGCGGCCGTGTGTGACATACGCGACTGCCCTAAAAATGGCCTGGACCTGCCCCTATTTTCACAGCCACACCTCCGCAATACTGTGTTGCTGCGCCCGACCGTCCTTCAAACACCACTGCCTGTCAATCAGGCAGAGGCGTTCGCATCACTGCAATACGATCACATTGCCAGACCCATGCACGCGCAGAACGTGCCCTGCGCGTGCACGCTGGGACTAAAATCGGGAAAATGCGATCGCATCGCATGACCGATCATTACTGAGTAAGGCCCTTTGTTTGCTTGAATTCACATTAAAATTAAGCATTGTATATATATCTAAACAAACTGTTGATACTATTTTTTTGTCTCCCTTGGTCTACAGAAGAAATAACTATTGTATATTCTGTACATGTGTTTTTATTTGAAGTTTTCATTAGAGATGAGCGGGTTCGGTTTCTCTGAATCCGAACCCGCCAGAACTTCATGTTTTTTTTCACGGGTCCGAGCGACTCGGATCTTCCCGCCTTGCTCGGTTAACCCGAGCGCGCCCGAACGTCATCATGACGCTGTCGGATTCTCGCGAGGCTCGGATTCTATCGCGAGACTCGGATTCTATATAAGGAGCCGCGCGTCGCCGCCATTTTCACACGTGCATTGAGATTGATAGGGAGAGGACGTGGCTGGCGTCCTCTCCATTTAGATTATAAGAGACTGAGAGAGATTTACTGGAGCTGACTAGGAGGAGTACTGTTACTGTAGAAGTGTAGAGACTGAGTGGAGAGAGTTTACTAGTGAGGACAGTGCAGTTTACTTTATAATCCGTTCTCTGCCTGAAAAAAGCGATACACAGCACACAGTGACTCAGTCACATACCATATCTGTGTGCACTGCTCAGGCTCAGGCCAGTGTGCTGCATCATCTATTATCTATATATAATATTATATATATCTGTCTGACTGCTCAGCTCACACAGCTTATAATTGTGGGGGAGACTGGGGAGCACTACTGCAGTGCCAGTTATAGGTTATAGCAGGAGCCAGGAGTACATAATATATTATATAGTGAGTGACCACCAGACACACAGTGCAGTTTATTTAATATATCCATTCTCTGCCTGAAAAAAGCGATACACACAGTGACTCAGTCAGTCACATACCATATCTGTGTGCACTGCTCAGGCTCAGGCCAGTGTGCTGCATCATCTATTATCTATATATAATATTATATATATCTGTCTGACTGCTCAGCTCACACAGCTTATAATTGTGGGGGAGACTGGGGAGCACTACTGCAGTGCCAGTTATAGGTTATAGCAGGAGCCAGGAGTACATAATATAATCCGTTCTCTGCCTGAAAAAAGCGATACACAGCACACAGTGACTCAGTCACATACCATATCTGTGTGCACTGCTCAGGCTCAGGCCAGTGTGCTGCATCATCTATTATCTATATATAATATTATATATATCTGTCTGACTGCTCAGCTCACACAGCTTATAATTGTGGGGGAGACTGGGGAGCACTACTGCAGTGCCAGTTATAGGTTATAGCAGGAGCCAGGAGTACATAATATTATATTAAAATTAAACAGTGCACACTTTTGCTGCAGGAGTGCCACTGCCAGTGTGACTAGTGACCAGTGACCAGACCACCAGTATATATAATATTAGTAGTATACTATCTCTTTATCAACCAGTCTATATTAGCAGCAGACACAGTACAGTGCGGTAGTTCACGGCTGTGGCTACCTCTGTGTCGGCACTCGGCAGCCCGTCCATAATTGTATATACCACCTAACCGTGGTTTTTTTTTCTTTCTTTATACATACATACTAGTTACGAGTATACTATCTCTTTATCAACCAGTCTATATATTAGCAGCAGACACAGTACAGTGCGGTAGTTCACGGCTGTGGCTACCTCTGTGTCGGCACTCGGCAGCCCGTCCATAATTGTATATACCACCTAACCGTGGTTTTTTTTTCTTTCTTTATAGTCATACTAGTTACGAGTATACTATCTCTTTATCAACCAGTCTATATTAGCAGCAGACACAGTACAGTGCGGTAGTTCACGGCTGTGGCTACCTCTGTGTCGGCACTCGGCAGCCCGTCCATAATTGTATATACCACCTAACCGTGGTTTTTTTTTCTTTCTTTATACATACATACTAGTTACGAGTATACTATCTCTTTATCAACCAGTCTATATTAGCAGCAGACACAGTACAGTGCGGTAGTTCACGGCTGTGGCTACCTCTGTGTCGGCACTCGGCAGCCCGTCCATAATTGTATATACCACCTAACCGTGGGTTTTTTTTCTTTCTTTATACATACATACTAGTTACGAGTATACTATCTCTTTATCAACCAGTCTATATTAGCAGCAGACACAGTACAGTGCGGTAGTTCACGGCTGTGGCTACCTCTGTGTCGGCACTCGGCAGCCCGTCCATAATTGTATATACCACCTAACCGTGGTTTTTTTTTCTTTCTTTATACATACATACTAGTTACGAGTATACTATCTCTTTATCAACCAGTCTATATATTAGCAGCAGACACAGTACAGTGCGGTAGTTCACGGCTGTGGCTACCTCTGTGTCGGCACTCGGCAGCCCGTCCATAATTGTATATACCACCTAACCGTGGTTTTTTTTTCTTTCTTTATACATACATACTAGTTACGAGTATACTATCTCTTTATCAACCAGTCTATATTAGAAGCAGACACAGTACAGTGCGGTAGTTCACGGCTGTGGCTACCTCTGTGTCGGCACTCGGCAGCCCGTCCATAATTGTATATACCACCTAACCGTGGTTTTTTTTTCTTTCTTTATACATACATACTAGTTACGAGTATACTATCTCTTTATCAACCAGTCTATATTAGCAGCAGACACAGTACAGTGCGGTAGTTCACGGCTGTGGCTACCTCTGTGTCGGCACTCGGCAGCCCGTCCATAATTGTATATACCACCTAACCGTGGTTTTTTTTTCTTTCTTTATACATACATACTAGTTACGAGTATACTATCTCTTTATCAACCAGTCTATATATTAGCAGCAGACACAGTACAGTGCGGTAGTTCACGGCTGTGGCTACCTCTGTGTCGGCACTCGGCAGCCCGTCCATAATTGTATATACCACCTAACCGTGGTTTTTTTTTCTTTCTTTATAGTCATACTAGTTACGAGTATACTATCTCTTTATCAACCAGTCTATATTAGCAGCAGACACAGTACAGTGCGGTAGTTCACGGCTGTGGCTACCTCTGTGTCGGCACTCGGCAGCCCGTCCATAATTGTATATACCACCTAACCGTGGTTTTTTTTTCTTTCTTTATACATACATACTAGTTACGAGTATACTATCTCTTTATCAACCAGTCTATATATTAGCAGCAGACACAGTACAGTGCGGTAGTTCACGGCTGTGGCTACCTCTGTGTCGGCACTCGGCAGCCCGTCCATAATTGTATATACCACCTAACCGTGGTTTTTTTTTCTTTCTTTATACATACATACTAGTTACGAGTATACTATCTCTTTATCAACCAGTCTATATATTAGCAGCAGACACAGTACAGTGCGGTAGTTCACGGCTGTGGCTACCTCTGTGTCGGCACTCGGCAGCCCGTCCATAATTGTATATACCACCTAACCGTGGTTTTTTTTTCTTTCTTTATACATACATACTAGTTACGAGTATACTATCTCTTTATCAACCAGTCTATATATTAGCAGCAGACACAGTACAGTGCGGTAGTTCACGGCTGTGGCTACCTCTGTGTCGGCACTCGGCAGCCCGTCCATAATTGTATATACCACCTAACCGTGGTTTTTTTTTCTTTCTTTATGCATACATACTAGTTACGAGTATACTATCTCTTTATCAACCAGTCTATATATTAGCAGCAGACACAGTACAGTGCGGTAGTTCACGGCTGTGGCTACCTCTGTGTCGGCACTCGGCAGCCCGTCCATAATTGTATACTAGTATCCAATCCATCCATCTCCATTGTTTACCTGAGGTGCCTTTTAGTTGTGCCTATTAAAATATGGAGAACAAAAATGTTGAGGTTCCAAAATTAGGGAAAGATCAAGATCCACTTCCACCTCGTGCTGAAGCTGCTGCCACTAGTCATGGCCGAGACGATGAAATGCCAGCAACGTCGTCTGCCAAGGCCGATGCCCAATGTCATAGTACAGAGCATGTCAAATCCAAAACACCAAATATCAGTAAAAAAAGGACTCCAAAACCTAAAATAAAATTGTCGGAGGAGAAGCGTAAACTTGCCAATATGCCATTTACCACACGGAGTGGCAAGGAACGGCTGAGGCCCTGGCCTATGTTCATGGCTAGTGGTTCAGCTTCACATGAGGATGGAAGCACTCAGCCTCTCGCTAGAAAAATGAAAAGACTCAAGCTGGCAAAAGCAGCACAGCAAAGAACTGTGCATTCTTCGAAATCCCAAATCCACAAGGAGAGTCCAATTGTGTCGGTTGCGATGCCTGACCTTCCCAACACTGGACGTGAAGAGCATGCGCCTTCCACCATTTGCACGCCCCCTGCAAGTGCTGGAAGGAGCACCCGCAGTCCAGTTCCTGATAGTCAGATTGAAGATGTCAGTGTTGAAGTACACCAGGATGAGGAGGATATGGGTGTTGCTGGCGCTGGGGAGGAAATTGACCAGGAGGATTCTGATGGTGAGGTGGTTTGTTTAAGTCAGGCACCCGGGGAGACACCTGTTGTCCGTGGGAGGAATATGGCCGTTGACATGCCAGGTGAAAATACCAAAAAAATCAGCTCTTCGGTGTGGAGGTATTTCACCAGAAATGCGGACAACAGGTGTCAAGCCGTGTGTTCCCTTTGTCAAGCTGTAATAAGTAGGGGTAAGGACGTTAACCACCTCGGAACATCCTCCCTTATACGTCACCTGCAGCGCATTCATAATAAGTCAGTGACAAGTTCAAAAACTTTGGGTGACAGCGGAGGCAGTCCACTGACCAGTAAATCCCTTCCTCTTGTAACCAAGCTCACGCAAACCACCCCACCAACTCCCTCAGTGTCAATTTCCTCCTTCCCCAGGAATGCCAATAGTCCTGCAGGCCATGTCACTGGCAATTCTGACGAGTCCTCTCCTGCCTGGGATTCCTCCGATGCATCCTTGCGTGTAACGCCTACTGCTGCTGGCGCTGCTGTTGTTGCCGCTGGGAGTCGATGGTCATCCCAGAGGGGAAGTCGTAAGCCCACTTGTACTACTTCCAGTAAGCAATTGACTGTTTCAACAGTCCTTTGCGAGGAAGATGAAATATCACAGCAGTCATCCTACTGCAAAGCGGATAACTGAGGCCTTGACAACTATGTTGGTGTTAGACGTGCGTCCGGTATCCGCCGTTAGTTCACAGGGAACTAGACAATTTATTGAGGCAGTGTGCCAACGTTACCAAATACCATCTAGGTTCCACTTCTCTAGGCAGGCGATACCGAGAATGTACACGGACGTCAGAAAAAGACTCACCAGTGTCCTAAAAAATGCAGTTGTACCCAATGTCCACTTAACCACGGACATGTGGACAAGTGGAGCAGGGCAGGGTCAGGACTATATGACTGTGACAGCCCACTGGGTAGATGTATGGACTCCCGCCGCAAGAACAGCAGCGGCGGCACCAGTAGCAGCATCTCGCAAACGCCAACTCTTTCCTAGGCAGGCTACGCTTTGTATCACCGCTTTCCAGAATACGCACACAGCTGAAAACCTCTTACGGCAACTGAGGAAGATCATCGCGGAATGGCTTACCCCAATTGGACTCTCCTGTGGATTTGTGGCATCGGACAACGCCAGCAATATTGTGTGTGCATTAAATATGGGCAAATTCCAGCACGTCCCATGTTTTGCACATACCTTGAATTTGGTGGTGCAGAATTTTTTAAAAAACGACAGGGGCGTGCAAGAGATGCTGTCGGTGGCCAGAAAAATTGCGGGACACTTTCGGCGTACAGGCACCACGTACAGAAGACTGGAGCACCACCAAAAACTACTGAACCTGCCCTGCCATCATCTGAAGCAAGAAGTGGTAACGAGGTGGAATTCAACCCTCTATATGCTTCAGAGGTTGGAGGAGCAGCAAAAGGCCATTCAAGCCTATACAATTGAGCACGATATAGGAGGTGGAATGCACCTGTCTCAAGTGCAGTGGAGAATGATTTCAACGTTGTGCAAGGTTCTGATGCCCTTTGAACTTGCCACACGTGAAGTCAGTTCAGACACTGCCAGCCTGAGTCAGGTCATTCCCCTCATCAGGCTTTTGCAGAAGAAGCTGGAGGCATTGAAGAAGGAGCTAAAAGGGAGCGATTCCGCTAGGCATGTGGGACTTGTGGATGCAGCCCTTAATTCGCTTAACAAGGATTCACGGGTGGTCAATCTGTTGAAATCAGAGCACTACATTTTGGCCACCGTGCTCGATCCTAGATTTAAAGCCTACCTTGGATCTCTCTTTCCGGCAGACACAAGTCTGCTGGGGTGCAAAGACCTGCTGGTGACAAAATTGTCAAGTCAAGCGGAACGCGACCTGTCAACATCTCCTCCTTCACATTCTCCCGCAACTGGGGGTGCGAGGAAAAGGCTCAGAATTCCGAGCCCACCCGCTGGCGGTGATGCAGGGCAGTCTGGAGCGACTGCTGATGCTGACATCTGGTCCGGACTGAAGGACCTGACAACGATTACGGACATGTCGTCTACTGTCACTGCATATGATTCTCTCAACATTGATAGAATGGTGGAGGATTATATGAGTGACCGCATCCAAGTAGGCACGTCACACAGTCCGTACTTATACTGGCAGGAAAAAGAGGCAATTTGGAGGCCCTTGCACAAACTGGCTTTATTCTACCTAAGTTGCCCTCCCACAAGTGTGTACTCCGAAAGAGTGTTTAGTGCCGCCGCTCACCTTGTCAGCAATCGGCGTACGAGGTTACATCCAGAAAATGTGGAGAAGATGATGTTCATTAAAATGAATTATAATCAATTCCTCCGCGGAGACATTGACCAGCAGCAATTGCCTCCACAAAGTACACAGGGAGCTGAGATGGTGGATTCCAGTGGGGACGAATTGATAATCTGTGAGGAGGGGGATGTACACGGTGATATATCGGAGGGTGAAGATGAGGTGGACATCTTGCCTCTGTAGAGCCAGTTTGTGCAAGGAGAGATTAATTGCTTCTTTTTTGGGGGGGTCCAAACCAACCCGTCATATCAGTCACAGTCGTGTGGCAGACCCTGTCACTGAAATGATGGGTTGGTTAAAGTGTGCATGTCCTGTTTTGTTTATACAACATAAGGGTGGGTGGGAGGGCCCAAGGACAATTCCATCTTGCACCTCTTTTTTCTTTTCTTTTTCTTTGCATCATGTGCTGATTGGGGAGGGTTTTTTGGAAGGGACATCCTGCGTGACACTGCAGTGCCACTCCTAGATGGGCCCGGTGTTTGTGTCGGCCACTAGGGTCGCTAATCTTACTCACACAGTCAGCTACCTCATTGCGCCTCTTTTTTTCTTTGCGTCATGTGCTGTTTGGGGAGGGTTTTTTGGAAGGGACATCCTGCGTGACACTGCAGTGCCACTCCTAGATGGGCCCGGTGTTTGTGTCGGCCACTAGGGTCGCTAATCTTACTCACACAGCTACCTCATTGCGCCTCTTTTTTTCTTTGCGTCATGTGCTGTTTGGGGAGGGTTTTTTGGAAGGGACATCCTGCGTGACACTGCAGTGCCACTCGTAGATGGGCCCGGTGTTTGTGTCGGCCACTAGGGTCGCTAATCTTACTCACACAGCTACCTCATTGCGCCTCTTTTTTTCTTTGCGTCATGTGCTGTTTGGGGAGGGTTTTTTGGAAGGGCCATCCTGCGTGACACTGCAGTGCCACTCCTAGATGGGCCCGGTGTTTGTGTCGGCCACTAGGGTTGCTAATCTTACTCACACAGCTACCTCATTGCGCCTCTTTTTTTCTTTGCGTCATGTGCTGTTTGGGGAGGGTTTTTTGGAAGGGACATCCTGCGTGACACTGCAGTGCCACTCCTAGATGGGCCCGGTGTTTGTGTCGGCCACTAGGGTCGCTTATCTTACTCACACAGCGACCTCGGTGCAAATTTTAGGACTAAAAATAATATTTGAGGTGTGAGGTATTCAGAATAGACTGAAAATGAGTGTAAATTATGGTTTTTGAGGTTAATAATACTTTGGGATCAAAATGACCCCCAAATTCTATGATTTAAGCTGTTTTTTAGTGTTTTTTGAAAAAAACACCCGAATCCAAAACACACCCGAATCCGACAAAAAAAATTCGGTGAGGTTTTGCCAAAACGCGTTCGAACCCAAAACACGGCCGCGGAACCGAACCCAAAACCAAAACACAAAACCCGAAAAATTTCAGGCGCTCATCTCTAGTTTTCAACCTATATTTACTTCAATATATCTTCCACAATTGCTAAAAAATTCAGTTATCTAAGCTAATTTTGTGTAATAATTAGCCACAGTTATGCTGCTAATTTCCTCTTGTCTTTAGTCTGATTGCTTGTAGGCTGATAGCATTTGATTAATCTTATTAGCTCTCTAATATTTAATAGTGACATGCTGACATCCGTGCTCAAAAAGATAAATACTATACACTCATTGGTGGTCATTCAGAGTTGATCGCTAGCTGCATTTGTTCGCAGCGCAGCGATCAGGCTAAAAAATGGCAGTTCTGCGCATACGTATGCTGCGCAATGCGCACGCGCGACGTACGGGCACAACGAACTATGCAGTTTTGCACAGGGTATAGCGATGCATTTCAGTCGCACTGGTTGCCGCAGAGTGATTGACATGAAGTGGGCGTTTCTGGGTGGCAACTGACCGTTTTCAGGGAGTGATCGAAAAAACGCAGGCGTGCCAGGGAAAATGCAGACGTGGCTGGGCGAACGCAGGGCGTGTTTGTGACGGCAAATCCGGAACTGAATAGGCTGAAGTGATCGTAAGAGCTGTTCAGGTTTTGAGCTACTCTGAAACTACACAAAAAATGTTTGCAGGCGCTCTGCGATACAACCAATCGCACTTCTGCTAAGCTAAAATACACTCCCAGTGGGTGGCGGCATAGCTTTTGCACGGCTGCTAAAAACTGCTAGCGAGCGATCAACTCGGAATGAGGGCCATTGGTAGAGCAGTAGCTAGGTAATGGACTGCTTAGCAAATACTTTAAAAAATGTATTTTCATAGTTATCATCATGTGATTTCCCTGTGCCCTTTCATGTATTGATCTGCTCTACGATCAGCTGAATTATTGATAAAACATAATGAATATGAAATGCAGCACTCACATAGAAATAATATAATTACTTTATATTTTATAAGCTTTTACAGCCTGTTTCATGTATTGCATAACGATGGGTGGCAATACAAACAAGGATGAAGATAACAGAAAATGTCACAATTTAATTGAAGTGCTAGCTGTTCTACCCGTTCTTCACACGGGAGTTTCTGATTTTCACGGTTGTACATATACATGAGTGTTAATAATTTGGTAAATCTACAGAGATGTAAATTTGGGACGTGTTAATGTAAATATTAATTACTCCATGGTTCTTGGCGTTACCTGAGGAACACCCGTAGCAAATTCTGTAAAAAAGTGACAGGACCATTTTTGTAGTTTATTAAATTCTACACACTTGTCAAAGTCGAAAAATATAGCGACCTATGATGCCTTGTACTAACCCCATGCGCTTGCCCGCTGCACGTGCACATTCTCTCCCGTGCGTGCGCATATTCGCAGTTGCGTGATGGCGCCTCCATGGTCGTGCGCTCAGGCGCGTGGTATGTGCATTTACGGTAGAGTTTGTGTGCGTCTGGCGGGCGACTCGATCATTACATAGTTAATCCAAACAGTATATTTTATAGGTTATGGTCCCTTTAATAATATCTGTAAGTACGTTTAGTGTAACTGGTTCATGAACAAAGGAATTCCTCTTTGCATGATACGAAGGGTCAGACAGGGTCTGAACAGTGGTGTTTAGTACCTAACCGAAGAGTATTTTATTAGAAACATTCTGGTGTTGGTTAGGAAGAGATCAGTCGCTCCAGCGTATAGTTATGTTTAAAAGAAGTTTATGGACTTTAAAAGTATTTGCTGTTTTATTACACATGTGGTGTGAGTCCTGAGATTCCCTCCCACCTGAGCAGTCTGGAATAGTCACAGCCCACCTGTTCAAACAAACCTATGACCTTTTGTTATAATGTGAAGACAGATTCCTGTGTCCAATGAACAATGAGATTGTAGGGCCCTTTGTAGTGTACTGTATGTTGTGTATATAAGAAACAGCCAGGCTGGACCAGCTCAGTCTACTCTCCACAAAAGGTTTTCATCACTGACTAACTTGAGAGCTGGTGACCAGGACTGCGCAGCGATCATTCCCCAGTGTGTAAGTTTTTCTCTGTGACCAACTTAATCTCTGTCTGCATTTGCCATACTCTCTCTCTCTCTCACTGTTATTGTTTAGGATTAAGACGCTATTGTATATTTATGTCTAGTATTCTGTGTAGGTGTTTTTATGTTAGTGCTGTAGTGTATAAGCTGTTAACTGTATTTTCCCTTTTACATAGCTAAACCTCGTTAGTAAAGGTGTTGGAACCTCAGCAAGGTGTCTGTGTTTCTCTAGCTAGTACAAAGGGTTTCTGAGTATCTCAATCACTCAAACAGCTTGCTTAAATATCCAGGTTAACCAGTGGTATATCATTACAGTATCTCAATACTAAGACTTACAGTATAATCATACTCAGTGTTTAAGGTTTAAAAGGTTATTATCTGTGTGTACGCTCGCTGTGTGTATTCCGTACACTCAGCGCAGCGTTTGTATGTGACTTGCGTGCCACGTGCGAGGTCTTTGTACGCAAATAGCGTATGAAGTGCGTAGCATGTGCACGTGGTTTACCGGCCATTACGGCTTGAAGGTATTAGTAAATAGCTTGTGTTAAAAGGTAGAAAACTGACTCTATCAATTGGGGCCTCGTCCTTCCTCCACATATCCGCACTAGCGAACACAAGCAGACTTTATCTGTCAGCAAAGGGGGAAGGTAGTATCCCTTCATATCAGTGTTGGTGGTGAGGGATACAGTAGTGCTGACTAGATAAGCGTCTGCATCGCTACGTTGTAGGAGTGCTGGTGGAATCCGGAACCGAAGAAGGTAAGAACATTAAGCTATTGTCTTTTTAAATCTGGTTTTAATTTCTATTTGGTGCCAACTGCACACGCAGATTGGATTGCTTGTCTGTTTAAATAGGTTTAAAAGTATTTTTAATCGCTCTGCATAGCTTGATAGTTTTATTTTTAACTCAGGCCTAAAATAACTTTAGGGGCTGGCATGGTGATTTTCTTTATGACAAAAGGAGCCGCATGGTCTGTCCTCCATTTTGTGTAACCCTCATGGATGTGGAAGGGATGGAGCAGCGGCCATTTTGGGAAGGTCAAATATTTTTTTTTCTGAATGGCTGATTTTCAGTTGACTCGGGAAATAATCAGCCATCCATTGTCAAAAAGAAATCACCA
The DNA here is from genome assembly GCF_028390025.1 of Pseudophryne corroboree. NCBI lineage: Eukaryota > Metazoa > Chordata > Amphibia > Anura > Myobatrachidae > Pseudophryne > Pseudophryne corroboree. Next base: position 122,430,155 of record NC_086444.1, on the reverse strand, counting down.
TTTAATGAGTTTTTAATGCATTTATTTAATCCATATCATAATTAATTATAAATAGTTTAGAGAGAGTTTAATGTAAGATAATAGTAAAATGAATATTTGATTTAGGAAATACACAAATAAAACAAAGTTGTTGGTTTTTTTTTTCCCTCTCTTTCTCCCTTCAAGAGCCTGTTTAACTCTGCTACTTGTGAGATGGGCCATTGAAATGCAAATGAACCTGTGTAACTGGGGTTTGTTTTGTTTTTTTCTCCCAGCAGTGAAAGAAATCGCCTTCACAGATAGTTAAAAAGCACATTCATATGCAAATTAGAAGCACTGAATAAGGTCTCATAGATGTAATAGTGATTAGTACATATATGTAATATTATATGTGTGTGTTTACATTAATGTATGTCATTAGATTAATTTAGAATTGCATTTTCATCTGTGTATTTTCACATATCTCACTTTCCTGTTTGCCATTTATCATTGATAACGTGCTGAGAAAGATTTGTTGCTATTGGTAGTTAAAAGTAAAATTAATACGTAAGGGAGTAATTTGTAAAACATGCACACGGTTTTGCCTAAGATACAAGGGAGACCTGTGTGGTGCTTGGTAGATGATTACAGTTAAAGATCATTTACATTGATATAAACGTGTTAGTTGTGTTTCTGTGGACATATCTGGCCTGCGTACACGTGTCTCTAACAAAGGGCGGGACTAGCGTACGCAAGGGCTTACACACGTAGCGTATATTACGCAACGGAGCGTATGGGTACGCCCACATGATACAAATCACACGATAGTATTGTTTTAGTAGGCGATACGGAAGCAACGCGATAATAGCGCAAGTCAATCTCAGTGTCCTAAATTTTAGCGTAATAAATCCTTCTCTAGTTGTAACTCCTTTGGGACTAGACTGCGATACTGAATGAAAGGGATTTCTGTACAGAAACGAAAGTAAAGCGTATATGAGGTGAAAGAGTGTGTATATACATATAAGTTTCTCATTTTTGGTTGGAACCTAGAAGTCGAGTTCTCGTGAGGTCATCCGTGAAAGTGACGGCGCGTGGTGGCTTGGGAGGCATCCCTTGTTAAATATTGAAATAAGAGCATTAGAGTATAGCAGATTAGGAGGTCTACTGTAGACACAGACCAGGAGGTCACGGACCAGGAGGTCCAGAGACAGACCAGGAGGTCTAAGTACAGCAGACTAGGAAGTCCGCTATAGATAGAGTCAAGAAGCACAACCACAGGAGGGTTGGTGCGGTACCCATGTAGGCCATTACGCTCTGGCTGAAGGAATTCGCAAGCCACAATTTTCGATTCCATTGGTCGTTCCGCACATAAGATTAGTTGCTTATGTGCAGTACGATTGTACCGCATGTAATTGTGTGCATTAGTTTGTAACTTGACCCAGTACCGTTTGCGTACGCTAGAGGGGTTATAAACGCTATTTGTACATTTTAACGTGATTTGTGTAAAAATTTTTATTTTAAGGGAGGTTCGCTGGTCACTCAGGAATTCTCTAACAACCGATACTTGCTGGGGACGGGTAACCTACTCCCACACGCCCAAGTAAATAAAGGTTTATATGGGCCCTAGGTTGGGTACAGCAGCTCTGAGTCAGTGATTGAAGTACTGGCCAACGTGGGCAAGAAGTGTGTGAAAGCACTCGGTTGAACTTTCACCGTCGGCCTACCCCGGACATCTTGGTTTTTGTAAGGGTTCACTGAAGACCCTGATTTGAAGGTCAGAGGTAGTGAAAGCAACACCTGCAAAGATGGGGGCCAGTTGTTCAGGTAGGGGGCGAGCAACGTTGGTTCAGGTTGATTTAGTAAGCCGGCCAATAGGGTCGGCAAGGTATATCATGTGTGAGAAATACGGTTCACACACAGAGGTTTTGTGCGATGAATGGGAAAGAATGACTGTGCATGACGGGGAAAAGTTCCCACGGGTAGGCAGTTTTAGCCCCAAGGTGTTACAAAATCTAAGGAGAAGGATATGTCTCATTAAATCTACAAAGAGACGGATCCGACATTATGATTGTTTACAGTTATGGCAACGGGAAGGTGAGAGACAAGGAGGATTAGCTTACACAGCTGACTCTCACTTTGGTAAGAAAAATATGGCAACAAGAGAGAAAGTGGTTACAGAGAATGGCACACTGGGGTATGATAAACATGCACTTAGCAACTGTATTATTGATGATAAGAATAATTGTAACAAATGTAACAATGATAAAAGTAAAACTGTTAAATGTACAACTGTTAACCCGTGCAAGTTGCACCCCATGTTAAACTTCCCTCAGGATTACCAGCAAGAAAGTGAGCCCAGCACAATGTCGGCACCTTTTCCAGCAGCCATCATACAAGACATCCAGGTGGACGCGACCCAATCGGTAAAGGTAGTAGTCAAACCCCCTAACGGAGGGTCAGGTGAGGTCGTGTCCACAGGTACGTACGGTGTTATATATCACGCACAAACAAATGTACCTCATATTGTAGAGCCAACACAAGATGATGTAGTTGAATTTAATCCTGTCAGGGTGATCACAGTCCCCAATGGGAAGACTGACGCTCAGGGAATCATTCCCGCCAGGGACAGTGCAATGCGCCGTCCCTGGTCCCGGACGGAATTAAGAGCAATTATGTCTGAATTCCCTGATCCTAGGAAAGATCTAGTTGCATGTCAGAGGTTTATTAAAGAACTAGGAAACTCCACAGAACCCACCAACAAAGATTGGCGGACAGTGCTGAGGGCATGTTTGCCCTCCAGTGTTGACCCTGCGAAATTTATTACTGATTGTAAATTAGACACAGAAGTACCTCGTACGGAGGAACACAATCGGGAATGTATTAAGCAGATCAACCGACAGTTAGGAGTATATTTCCCAGCCGTTGTCGAGTGGAACAAAATCTTCTCCATAAAACAAAGAGGAGGAGAAAGTACTTCTAATTATTTCAATCAAGCACTGCAAGTAATGGCTAGAGATACTGGGATCACGGACATTGAGAGAAATGCACAACATAGAGATATAGCGGTTAAGGTATTAATGGATGGTTTAAAGGAAGTGTTGAGAACAAGGGTACAAACCTCTCTACCTAACTGGAGAGGTATCTCGGTGGCTGTTTTGAGAGAGTCTGCTATTGACCATGAATGGAACATCAAAAGACACCTGGAGTCACAGGGCAGTAAGCAAATGACAATCAGTAGACAAGCCCTGACAACGAAGCCACACCAGCGTAAGCCCCAAACCCCTGTGAGAAATTCAAATGTGATAGTTTGTTATCATTGTCACAAAGAGGGACATTTTGCAAGAGATTGTAGATCAAGAAATATACAAAAGTCATATCAACCCCCTAGACAACGACATGACCATGATATCCAAAGAAACAGGGAAGCACAGGGAGGTAAGAAGCCTCAGATCCCTGTGGGTAAGTCAAAGGTGATAAGGTGTTATAATTGCCAGAAGGAAGGTCATTTTGCACGAAGTTGTAGGTTGAAAGATCCACAAAAGGTATATCAACCCCCTAGACAAAAAACATGAGCAAAGTCATGACACACAAAATTGTAATCAGGGATCATATAGGAAGAAGTTTGGGCCGCACCTGTAATATGCAGTCAGGAAAGGTGATCATTAGGACTGATAGTAAGCCTGAGGTTACAGTCAATGAAATTGGGAGGTCATTCCTTGAAGACACAGGGACGGCCGGGTAAACTTTGTAATTTATCTGTAAATGTTTCTTTTTCCCCATCTCTGACGTTCATCGGCAGAACTCAAACATCACATAGCTACTTGGTCTTTGCAGAAGTCTACCTAACCCCAGTGTGACCTACCGACATCGGTGTGTCCTGGCCAGGCACAAAAGGGTGGAGTGTGGAAATACTGGTGGGGGAGACTGCGCAAAGATACCAATGGATGTGTTGGTGTGACAGCCTGATGGTGAACGGAAGATCTGACAATGTTTTTTGTTTGTTGTTTTATGTAACATATATATGAATTGTTCTCTCTCTCGTTTGTTTTTTTTTCCTCTTCTCTCTCATGTTCTCATGCTTTACAGATGGTATGTCACACATCAGTTAGACAAATGGTAATGCAAGATTTTTGCTCCTTACAGAAAGATCGCAGATTTGGAAGGAATATTGTATCACCAGAATGTTCGTTTGGAAGACTGAGAGACAGCACCTTTGAGATGACAACAGAGCAAGAAGAACAACAAGACTAGAGGACAAAAGCATCGTAACATTTTTCTTTCCCCTAAAATTATTTTTTGTACCCCCATTACAAATTTCTCTTTCTCCTCCTGTAAGATGGACTTGCCCCAAGAGACTGTGATCCGGATTTTCCTGTTGACCCTGTTGTTGACCAGAGCAGTCTGTTTCGGTGAGAGTACCAGTGAGGTCGAGAAAGGATCTGGAATGAGTTCTGATGACCAGGATGGAGGCGTAAATTTCCAAGAGCAGCACAATCACAGAGTAAAGGCGAGTATCAGAAAGCGATCTGATAGCATTGACAATAGAAGGAATTGTGAAGGATTGTTAGCTGAAGAGAACTGCATCTGTAGGCATTGTGACAATATAGTTGAGGATGGGTGTATCAAGAAATGTCAGTCCAGTTTTAATGTCCACATGGACTGGCATCCATTGAGTGACTATCACTCTTTAGTGTGTAGAATGTTAAACCAGACAGACTGTTGGGTATGCTCTCAAGTACCTCAAGGTCATAGCAAATCAGGACTAGTACCATTCCCTTTAACTGTAGAAGAGGTACTTGAGTTAAGTGGTGGGAGGCCGGTGGACAAGAGGTTTAATATCTCTAGTCCTCCTAGTTTGAAGCTCCACCAGTATCATGTGGATAAGTCCTTAGTATGCTTTAACATTTCCAATCCCCGAAAGCCGGGAAATTGGGAAGTGTCATGGAGTAATCAAACCATGACATTTTCATATAGAGCCGATAGAATGCCCATAGACACAGAGCTTATACGCCAGATAGCCAACAGTGGAAAATATTTCCGGTATTGGTACACTCTAGGTAGTAGGACCATGCGAGTTGGAGAAGTATCACCAGGATACTGTGCACATATCGTACAACCGGATACGTGTACTAGACAGATGGGAGAGTTAGGGTTAGGAGATTTCACATGGAAAATTTGTAACATGGTTATGTCATACTCCGTCCCATATGTTCTCCCCGATTATTCATATTTCATATGTGGGAGAAAGGCGTATAGGTTCCTTGCCCCAAACTCAGAGGGATTGTGTTGCATTGGAAAAGTACTGCCTAAAGTAATGACTGTATCCCATATCAAAATGAAAGACATTCACCGTGGTGCCCAAGCTCCTTATACTCACACTCATTACGAGCACGTTGTTAAAAGGCACCTGATAGAGAGGACAGAGCATCCGGCCTCTGATCTGATCCATGAATCCACCGGGATTCAATTCCTACTCGCGTTAGATATCACTCGTACCGCCAGAGGAGTGATAAATTATAGATATATATCTGCGCTAGCAAATTTATTAGACAATATCACCGAAATGTATGACGACACATTCAGGTACACTGGGAGAGAGTTACAAGCCTACAAAACAGAGCTGGTTCAGCATAGGATGATTCTCAATTATCTCACAGCAGTGACAGGCGGGTATTGTGTTACCCTAGCAACTCAGTATGGAATAAAGTGCTGCACGTACATTACAAACAGCACGGAGGACCCGGTCGAGGTCATAGACCAAAAGATGGATGACATTTTACAATTGAAGTGGGAGTTCCGAAGGAAACACAATCTCACACTCGCTGCTGTGGGTAATGAGCTGACCAGTTGGGTGTCATGGTTGAACCCACGAAATTGGTTCTCTGGTTTAGTAGAATGGGCCCAAGGTATTATAATGGATGTAGAAAAATTTCTCTTGTGTATTCTGGGTGTCGTCAATTGGTTGGTCTGATATTTAGATGCGTTCGGACTTTAACGAAGTGTAAAGGTAGTACCAGAGTGATGAGTCTGAGGAGCGAGGACACTGTAATAACAACAACTAATTTGATTTATGACCCAACGATAGAGACAATGTTGTGATGAAAATGTGATTCCACGGTCCGTTTCTTTCACCCGTTTCTCCTTTGTTTTCCTCCAAGGTACAAAGACATCCGCTTGGAAGAAGAATTTGACAATCTCTTTTATACAGACCATTGATGAACTATGTCACAGACCCCCAATATTCCTAGTGACTTTAACTTTTTACGAAAGCCCAATACTTTAGAGACTGAAATTTTATGGACACTGGAACAGCTTTTGCTCGCCATTTACAACAAAAGCACCGAGAGACATCAGACAACATGTACATCAGACAAGACATCAGACAAGACCTCAATCGGCGACTGTTTATTTAAACTCACATAGTTTACGACTGCATTTATAACGATTGTTTCTTATCTTCATCTCTACAACCTCCAGGTAGTATCCCACATAGTCGACAGGTGATTCTCACATATTAGCATTCACATGTTCCCCCCCTTCATGTATCATCAACTAAATGTGCTCCCCCATTTGTTGCAACCAAAAGCCGAAAAGAGCTCGGTAGAGTTTGACAGCCCATCCACAGACCCTTAATATGGGATAAGAAGGATTCAAATGTATACTTCGCAATACCTCGAAGCTTGATTTAGAACACGTACGGCACGATGATACATGACCCCTCAAACATGGATTTTATACACACATGCTTTTACTGTCTCACTAGGTCATACTTTTCCCACCTTCTCCTCTCCTCCCTTTACCCAATCATAAAAAGGTATTTACATGATGACATATATTTTTCTGTTTGAACTGCTTAGGAAATGGCAGTTATTGGTGACTGCCAAAGGGTGGACTGTCAAAGTCGAAAAATATAGCGACCTATGATGCCTTGTACTAACCCCATGCGCTTGCCCGCTGCACGTGCACATTCTCTCCCGTGTGTGCGCATATTCGCAGTTGCGTGACGGCGCCTCCATGGTCGTGCGCTCAGGCGCATGGTATGTGCATTTACGGTAGAGTTTGTGTGCGTCTGGCGGGTGACTCGATCGTTACATAGTTAATCCAAATAGTATATTTTATAGGTCATGGTCCCTTTAATAATATCTGTAAGTATGTTTAGTGTAACTGGTTCATGAACAAAGGAATTCCTCTTTGCATGATACGAAGGGTCAGACAGGGTCTGAACAGTGGTGTTTAGTACCTAACCGAAGAGTATTTTATTAGAAACATTCTGGTGTTGGTTAGGAAGAGATCGGTCGCTCCAGCGTATAGTTATGTTTAAAAGAAGTATATGGACTTTAAAAGTATTTGCTGTTTTATTACACATGTGGTGTGAGTCCTGAGATTCCCTCCCACCTGAGCAGTCTGGAATAGTCACAGCCCACCTGTTCAAACAAACCTATGACTTTTTGTTATAATGTGAAGACAGATTCCTGTGTCCAATGAGATTGTAGAGCCCTTTGTAGTGTACTGTATGTTGTGTATATAAGAAACAGCCAGGCTGGACCAGCTCAGTCTACTCTCCACAAAAGGTTTTCATCACTGACTAACTTGAGAGCTGGTGACCAGGACTGCGCAGCGATCATTCCCCAGTGTGTAAGTTTTTCTCTGTGACCAACTTAATCTCTGTCTGTATTTGCCATACTCTCTCTCACTGTTATTGTTTAGGATTAAGACGCTATTGTATATTTATGTCTAGTATTCTGTGTAGGTGTTTTATGTTAGTGCTGTAGTGTATAAGCTGTTAACTGTATTTTCCCTTTTACATAGCTAAACCTCGTTAGTAAAGGTGTTGGAACCTCAGCAAGGTGTCTGTGTTTCTCTAGCTAGTACAAAGGGTTTCTGAGTATCTCAATCACTCAAACAGCTTGCTTAAATATCCAGGTTAACCAGTGGTATATCATTACAGTATCTCAATACTAAGACTTACAGTATAATCATACTCTGTGTTTAAGGTTTAAAAGGTTATTATCTGTGTGTACGCTCGCTGTGTGTATTCCGTACACTCAGCGCAGCATTTGTACGTGACTTGCGTGCCACGTGCGAGGTCTTTGTACGCAAATAGCGTATGAAGTGCGTAGCACGTGCACGTGGTTTAGCGGCCATTACGGCTTGAAGGTATTAGTAAATAGCTTGTGTTAAAAGGTAGAAAACTGACTCTATCACACTGGAGGTGCAATCCAAATTTTGTTCCGACTGTCCATCTGGGCGTTATCGTTCATGCACCGCAAGCCACGCATCGGTAATGACGTCATTATGTCAATCCCCAGAATGCTCTGCAACAGTTTTAGCATTTCCTAATAGCAAAAGTGTAGCAGGGTATGTTGGGACTGGAGAGCCACAGGTTGGCCAGGCCTGCCAAGGAGGAGGTTCATTAAAATTCTAATTATGTAGGTTTCCTATTTCCCACCTGAAGAATACCTATGTTAAGTTTCAGCTTCCTAACATATCGGGAAGTAAGAGAATTAGTGATTAGTGAGTGAGCGAGTGAGTGAGTGAGTGAGCGAGTGAGTGAGCGAGTGAGGGCTTTCGTATATATATATATATATATATATAGATTTGCATCAAGACTTATTTATTAACATACTGAAATTGAACACATACGTAACCCATTGCGGCCAGTCATGTTATACTATACTGTACTTCATCAGTGAAGTCAAACTAGGTTATGTTTGATTTTCATATCAGATCAGTGTTGTTTTTTAGACTTTTGTAAAATATTAGTACATTAGCCAGTCCTGCATAATACAAATAGAAGAAGTCTGTTTCTTTGTTTTTCCATCACGGGGGCCAATCCTATTAGCCATGAGTCACCTCGCACCGCGAGTAAATGCACTTACGGTACCTCTGTATGCTCTGATTCTCATTTGCAGCCCTGCAAGGCAGCATACAAAAATGTGCTAATCCAGGTGAGGTCGGGCCGCGAGGGAGGAGAGTTGTCTCCCTTGAACCTAATAGGACTGACCCTACTGTATTGAAGATGGAAGAGCAATAGTGTTTTAAAACTAAGGATCTTGTGGGTATACTTACTAAAGGGTGGTTTTAGCTATAGTGTAAAAATAAATAAATATCTTAGAAATAAAAACCTTCCACCACTTGTATAACAACCATGCTTCAGCATCATCCACTTAATTTCAACATTTTAATACTGGTACTTTCAAAACCGTGATGCCAGTATGTGCCTAGTGCTACTTACAGTACTTACAGTAGCATTGGTCTCAGTCCTCTATGGTGGGGCTCGAAAGAACAATAGGACTGCAAATATACATACCCAATGCAAATTAGCATCGGAGCCCTCCTGGAGTCCCTGGTTGGTGGGTACCAATATTAAAATGTTCAAATATAGTGCCAGTTTTACAGAACTACAAGTGCTAGCATGCAGGGCTGGCTCGAGGGCTGTTCTAGCAAAGCAGCCAAACAAGGGTGCCACTGTCACTCATTAGAGGCACAGTGCAGTTGCCACCTGGTGTTACCATAAGCAATGTCCAGATAGAGACTATAGCCTTACCGGCTGTTCCACCTCCCTCCCCACAGCTCTTCTCTACTGCTCTTTTCCATTCCCATAGCCCTTCTCTGCTTGCCTTCTACAGCCCCAGCCAGTGGTCCATAGCAGTACTTCACCCTCCCAGTCCTTCCCCATAGCAGCACTTCTCTGCCTACCTTCTCCCTCCTGGTCCCTCCCACCAGCAGCACTTCTCTGCCCACCTTCTCCCTCCCAGTCCCACTCCATATTAGCTCTTCTTCACCCAAATTCTCCCTCTAAGTCCCTTCCCGCACCAGCTCTTCTTCTCCTTCCCAGGCTTGCTTTCTACCTCCCAGTCCCTCCCCACTGCCCTTCTCCACACGCCATCTTCAGCCCCAGCCGGTGGCTCATACAAGCACTTCTTTGCCTGCCTTGTTCCTCCCCGCGGCTCTTGTCTGCCTATCTTCTCCAGTCCCAGCCAGCCGGTGACACCAGGCAGTGTTTCTGAGTTCTCTGCCCACATAGAGAACACTGACACTATTACAGTTGAAGGGGTAGAGAGCTCCTAAAAATGTGTGCACAGGGTGCTAGCACGTCTACTTGAACTTGTACTGCCACAAGAGCATCCACTACAAGTGTTGGCAATCTGTGCTAAATAAATAAATACTGTAAATAAATAAACTAAAATATATTTGCTGCTTTAGTGTTGTTACTAAATATTAATATATCCCCTTTATAATATTACAGTATATTAGACATTCTTTTAAAAAAATGTATATCATAAGTGTAAGAGATTGCATTTTAATGTAATCCTCAACAAAGAGGCCAAGGCAGAAGTTTTGTCCTCATGCTCGGAGATCAGGGCAGTTGTCTCAGATATCTCGGATTATACACATATCTAAGACGATTTGAACTGGACAGACTTCTCAGACACTGTCAGCATAGAGGCAACGAATGGAACCACAGGACAGGAGGCAGTGGATTGACATCAGTGCAGGAGACCCTGAATAGAACCTTGGGAAAAAGGAGGCAGTGAATGGAACCTCAGGACAAGGAATAGCAAATTGTACCTCGGACAAGATCAGAAAATGGGTCTTCAGGACCGGAGAGTGAATGGAACCTTTTAAGACAGGAGGCTTTTATATCCACCGCCTGACACACTTTGCGGCATCATGCTGTGGGAGTTATGCTGTGACATCAAGCCTTAGTGTAACACTACGGGTTGGCGGGTATGTTGAGAGAGGTATCACAGGTGTTGGGTGGCTATGTAACAGACCTTTACCCAGAAATGTTTCTACCCATACCTTGTCCTATAGAACCATGTTCAGAGAGGTAGGATAAATTAATATGAAACAGGAGTGAGTCAGCAATTTCAACAGGATGCCTTTTTATTGAGCCGCAATTAACTCTGGATTGAAGATGATGATTGGTTAAATGGCATTAAATGTAAATAATCACAAGAGGAATTGGCCAGATTATAACTGGAATCACAAATATTAGCATATTGTAATGGGAATCACAGTCTATAATGTGGTCATGAGGAGAGTGATGAAAAACATATTTAACAATAACAATTGCTAACTTTCTAGCTTTCCCTAGTAAGGTATAATGATCTTCACTGGAAATTAAGGTTGGAGCTCTGGCAGAATTCTGTAGTGCCACAGCATTACAATGGTGGAATTGGCACACAGATTTAATAAGAACCCTGGGTTGTAATAATGTATCTCAGTTCTATCCAAAGAGGGGGTAGCTAGCGAAGGAATGGTTGTGTCTATTGGCAAATATAACTCAATTGACAATGATGGTCTCTTGGTTAGATAAACTCTCTTAGTTAAAGGAATTCACTCATACTTGCATAAATAGTTCAGTCCTTTCCAGATATAATGTTTGAGTTACACTTACACAATAACTCAGTCTTTAATATTCCAACAGTGTCAATGCAGGGGGAATGGTTGTCTTTACTTGTCCCTTGACAGGGTTTAGCTTGTGGATATGGCGCTATACTGTCTGCACCCGTTTAACACTGCACAGTGAGTGACAATGGATACTTAAGCTGGGTGTCAGGTCTGCCTGTGGCTTGGGCCAATCAGTTTTAATGTACTCACTCAGATCCTTAGTATGGAGGTATTCACTTGATGGACCAGTTTTCAATGACTCCTCACTGTTACAAGATGGCCACGGCATCCGCGCCTTTCACTTGGTCTGACGGTGTCTCGGTGCTTGCTCACCTGGCTCTTGGCTCTCCAGCAGCACCCTGCTGCTTCCACTCTGCAGCAATGTTCTCACCGCTCAGCGTGACCCTGCGATTGGCATCCATTCTCAGCTCTCACTCTGCTACTTGCTCAGCTTGCATCCACCTCCAGTCTCTCCAGTCGACTCCTTGTTCTTCTTCCTACAAGGCTCCTTTGTTCCCAGGCTGCCTTACCCAATCAAGTGTCCGCACCCAGACCATGTGATCGGACCAGAGTCCTTGCTTAAATCTTGTTGTGATAGCGCTGTCCCCTTCTGCTGCTGTGACCTGTAAGCAACTTCAATGGGGCACACACACCAATCTCCGGGGTGCCACATTATGCCTCTCCCACCCTGACATACCCACTCACTACGTGGTATTGCGTTATACAATAACTTGATGACCAATATATACAACAAATCTTCTTTGTCTGCAATAAATGATTGCTCTGCAGCCTTCTAAGGCTTGAAAAGATGGTTCCTGCAAATTGACAGTTCTTCCATTGTTAGGCTGAAATACACAGTGGGCGAGCAGTGGGTACAAACTTTGGAGGACTGGGCTAGCTAAGTGATATAGGGTGCTCCCTCCAGTGATGCACTGGAACAACCATTGCAATTATACTAGATTGTCACCCCCATACCTACTGTGCATACTCCTTATGGGTTCCTTCAGGGAGGCTTCATTCCCTAACCAAGATGGCCACCATCTGCACACTTGTACTTCTTGTCACTGTGCTAGAGTGCCACAGTGGAATATGGAAGTCTTCCACTTAGCTCCGGGGAGACCGTGTGACAACTGCTACACAGATGCTGCCATTACCGCTACACAGAACCTGGTACTGCTTTCATCCACACTGCTACTTGCTACCAGATACAATCACCTGCAGGGACTCTCTTATATTATTACACTGCAGGATTCTGGTCCCGGCTGCTACAAAGCAGCCAGGACACTCTGCTGTTATGTCCAGCTATTCAGCTGATACATAACAAATCTTAATTAATCACAAGGGGGACTGTCTCTGTGGGCAGAGGGGATTGGCTTATGATCCTAATAAAAGGCCCACCTGTTATAGCTTCTGCCTGTCAGGAGACACCTGCCCTGCTGTCGTTTCTGGTTATATGCTGCCACATCTTGCCAGCATTCCCCTCTGCTACTTGCCATTTTGTATCACTGCCTGTTTCTAGCCTCTGGTCTTGGGTTTGCTTTGTTTGTTTTACCCAGCATCTGTTTATTAGTGTGCTTGTCTCCTGACTCTGCTCCCCACCTTTGCTTTCTGCATTAGTCAGCATCTAGTTATTCCACTTCAGACTACTCCAGTGCTCAACTAGTCCCCCGCTGTCTTCTTGTACCTGCATCAAGCCCTGGAGACATCCCAGTACCTGGGTAGCGCTTCGCACGGGAAAGGCGGCTGTAAAGGTGAAGCCTATTTTAGTCTTTGCAGGAGTAGCATTGTTACTAGGTAAGCATAACACCAAGAATAATGCCCAAAAAATACTGGGACCTGACCATGGGTGAATTGGAATGGAAAAACCCTAATGGGGGCAGGGTCTGTTGAGGGGTTGAGGTCAGTTGGGGGTGGCGGGATCCTCCTCATATGGCCTGAGTTGGGCGCAGTTGTGACCTTGCTTGCATCTTTTGTTGCAGCTGAGTCTGTGACTTCATGCTAATGCCACTACATAGTCATTTCCCTGGTGTAAATCCATGTGTCTAACTGTGCAAGAACTGAGATGCCCACTTTTTAGTATCTACAGATGCTGCAATCATATTTTGTGTGTGTTTAGATGCGACCATCAGGTGCACCATTAAAACTTTCACCAGCCCTATGCTAGGTGTAGATTATCCGTCTGAGTATGGCGTCCCTATGCCCTTCTTCCCATATTAGCATATAATTGCAATTGTGAACGACAAAATATAGAAACAGCAGTCACAAGAACAGCCACATCTGAATTAAGCCACCTATGCACTCAGCTGGGCAGTCCATAGTGTCAGCAGGCAGTGTGAGTTGGCCCAACAGGTAGTGCAAGCCGGCCTGGCAGAGGGGAGGGGAGAGTATGGGACCAGCCCAGTGGGGACTTTTACCACTTTCCCGGTGGCCCAATCCTCCCCTGGGCCTGACCGTTTTCATGATGGCCCTAACCTTAGGTAATGTATAGAATACTTTTGTTTTGTGAAAATAGGATTTTGGTACCTACCGGTAAATCATTTTCTCGTAGTCCGTAGAGGATGCTGGGGTCCACATTAGTACCATGGGGTATAGACGGGTCCATCAGGAGCCATTGGCACTTTAAGAGTTTAAGAGTGTGGGCTGGCTCCTCCCTCTATGCCCCTCCTACCAGACTCAGTCTAGAAACTGTGCCCGAGGAGACGACATACTTCGAGAGAAGGACTTACCACAGATAGTGGTGAGATTCATACCAGCTCACACAAACAAGGCACGTCAAGTCAACTAGCTTGAACTAATCAGCAATGGCTGAAACCTTACTCACCCAGTAACTACTATGCAGTACGCAACTAAACAAAGTGGTACTGAACCAAATAACATAAGCAGGAAAACGAAGTGCTGGGCGGGCGCCCAGCATCCTCTACGGACTACGAGAAAAGGATTTACCGGTAGGTACCAAAATCCTATTTTCTCTAACATCCTAGAGGATGCTTGGGTCCACATTAGTACCATGGGGATGTACCAAAGCTCCCAGAATGGGAGGGAGAGCGCGGAGGCTCCTGCAGAACAGATTGACTGAACTTCAGGTCATCAGAGGCCAAAGTATCGAACTTGTAGAACCTTGCAAACGTGTTCGACCAAGACCAAGTTGCCGCTCGGCAAAGCTGCGTTGCCGAGACACCCCGGGCAGCCGCCCAGAAAGACCCCACCCTACGAGTAGAGTGGGCCTTAACAGATTTTGGACACGGCAGTCCTGCCGTAGAATAGGCATGCTGGATAGTGAATCTAATCCAGCGAGAAATAGACTGCTTAGAAGCAGGACATCCAATTTTCTTGGGATCATATAGGACAAACAAAGAGTCCGATTTCCTGTGACGAGAAGTTCTCTTCACATAAATCTTCAGAGCCCTCACGACATCCAAGGACTTTGAAGTAATTGAGGGGTCAGTTGTCAAATGCTGACACAACCTTTGGAAGGAACTGCTGACGAGTCCGGAGCTCAGCTCTATCCTCATGGAAGATCAAGTAAGGGCTTTTGCATGACAAAGCCCCCAGCTCAGAGACACGCCTAGCAGAAGCTAAGGCCAACAAAGTGACCACCTTCCATGTAAGAAATTTGAGCTCCACCTCCTGTAGAGGCTCAAACCAATCCGGCTGGAGAAACTGCAACACCACGTTAAGGTCCCAAGGCGCCGTAGGCGGTACAAAGGGAGGTTGAATATGCAGAACTCCCTTCAAAAAGGTCTGAACCTCCGGGAGGGAAGCCAATTGTTTCTGAAATAAAATGGACAGGGCTGAAATCTGGACCTTCACAGATCCCATTCTCAGCCCCATATCCACTCCTGCCTGCAGGAAGAGGAGGAAACGTCCCAGTTGAAATTCCACCGCAGGAAACTTCTTGGACTCACACCAGAAATCATATTTCTTCCAAATACGATGGTAATGTTTAGACGTTACCCCTTTCCTAGCCTTTATGAGGGTAGGAATCACTTCTTTCGGGATACCCTTCCGAGCAAGAATCATGCACTCAACTTCCATGCCGTCAAACGCAGCCGCGGTAAGTCTGGATAGGTGAATGGACCCTGCTGCAGCAGGTCCTCCCGAAGAGGAAGAGGCCTCGGCTCTTCTTGCAGTAGATCCAGAAGGTCCACGTACCAAGCCCGTCTTGGCCAGTCTGGGGCAATGAGGATCGCTTGAACCCTTGTTCTCCTTAGGAGCTTTAGGATTCTTGGGATGAGTGGGAGTGGTGGAAACACGTACACTTACTGGAACACCCACGGAGACACCAGGGCGTCCACCGCGACTGCCTATGGGTCCCTCGACCTGGAACAATAACGCAGAAGCTTCTTGTTGAGACGAGAGGCCATCATATCTATTTGGGGCAGACCCTAAAGATCTGTTACCTCCCTGAAAACCTCCAGATGGAGGCCCCACTCTCCCGGATGGAGATCGTGTCTGCTGAGGAAGTCTGCTGCTCAGTTGTCTACTCCCGGAATGAAGATGGCTGACAGCACCAATGCGTGCTTTTCCGTCCAGGGGAGTATTCTTATGACGTCTGACATGACCGCTCTGCTCTTAATTCCGCCCTGTCGGTTTATGTAAGCCACTGTTGTTATGTTGTCCGACTGTACTTGAATGGCCCTGTTTCTTAAAAGAGGGGCCGCCTGAGGAAGACCATTGTAGACGGCTCTTAGTTCCAGAATGTTGACGGGCAGGCCGGCTTCCAGGCTTGACCATCTTCCCTGGAAGGTCACCCCTTGAGTGACTGCTCCCCAGCCCCAGAGGCTCGCATCCGTGGTTAGCAGGACCCAGTCCTGAATCCCGAACCTGCGGCCCTCCAGCAGGTGAGGCAATTGGAGCCACCATAGGAGTGAAATCCTCGCCCTTGGCGACAGACGAATTCTCTGATGCATGTGGAGGTGAGATCCCGACCACTCGTCCAGGAAGTCCAGTTGGAAGGTCCGAGCATGAAACCTCCCGTACTGGAGAGCCTCATAGGAGGCCACCACTTTTCCCAATAGGTGAATGCATTGATGAACCGACACCCGGGGTGGCTTCAAGACATCCCAGACCATGGATTGGATCACCAACGCCTTGTTCCGCGGAAGGAACAGCCGCTGTACTTTCGTATCCAGGATTATTCCCAGAAACGACAATCTCTGGGTCGGTTCCAAATGAGACTTTGGAAAATTCAGAATCCACCCGTGACTCTGAAGCAGCCGTGTTGTGAGAACAATGGATTGGAGCAACCTTTCCCTGGAAGATGCCTTTATCAGGAGATCGTCCAAATAAGGAATGATGTTTACACCCTGTTTTCGGAGTAGCATCATCATCTCCGCCATCACCTTGGTAAACACCCTCGGTGCTGTGGAGGGGCCGAACGGCAGAGCCTGGAACTGAAAATTACAGTCCAGCAACGCGAATCGGAGATAAGCCTGATGCAGTAGCCAGATCGGAATGTGAAGGTACGCATCCTTGATATCCAGGGATACCAGGAATTCCCCCTCTTCCAGACCTGATATCACCGCCCTGAGAGACTCCATCTTGAACTTGAACTCCTTTACCACGAAAAGGTTCGAATAGTAACCCTTTGTCAACATGTGCGGTGGTACCGGCACAATGACTTGTGCCTCCACCAGCTTTTGGACAGCGTCCTGCAGCACTGTGCTGTCCTGCAACAGAGTTGGTAAGCCCGACCTGAAAAAACGATGAGGAGGGAGACTTTGAAATTCCAGCCTGTATCCCTGAGAGACAATATCTACCACCCAGGGAACCAGGCCGGACGAGACCCAGACCTGACTGAACTGTCTGAATCTCGCTCCCACAGGCCCCACCTCCAGGCCCTCCCATCCACCATCATGCGGAGGACTTAGGGGTACCTGAAGCAGGCTTTTGTTCTTGGGAACCTGCAGCAGCAAGTTTCTTGGACTTAACCTTACCTCCCCTGAAGAAGGTATTGGATGACTTGGCCTTTCTGGTCTTGTTGGCCCGAAAGGACTGCTGAGTAGCAGAGGAGAATGATCTCTTCGGAGCAGGAGCTGCTGAGGGAAGATACAGAGACTTACCCGCTGAAGCAGTAGAAATCCACGAGTCTAGGGCTTCCCCAAAGAGAGCCTGGCCTGTATAGGGTAGCGACTCCACACTTCTTCTGGATTCCGCATCGGCCGACCACTGGCGGAGCCGCAGTCCCCAACGAGCCGAAACAGACATGGAAGAAATTCCCGCAGCTATGGAACCCAGGTCTTTCATAGATTCCACCATGAAACCTGCAGAATCATGAATGTTGCGTAAATACAATGCAACGTCCTCCTTATCCATCGTATCCAAATCCTCCATCAAGGCAGACGACCACTTCACTATAGCCTTTGCAATCCATGCACTAGCAATAGTGGGACGTAATATATCCCCTGAAGCAGTGTACACTGATTTCAGAGTATTATCAATTTTCTTGTCTGCCGGCTCCTTTAAGGCAGTATATCCCGGTACCGGTAAACCCACCTTCTTTGAGAGTCTGGATACAGATGCGTCAACAATCGGCGGGTTTTCCCACTTTTTCCTATCCTCCTCAGGGAAAGGAAAAGCTACCAGAATCCTCTTAGGAATCTGAAACTTCTTTTCAGGGTTCACCCAGGCCTTTTCAAATATAGCATTCAGCTCTTTTGACGCAGGGAAGGTTAGCGAGGCTTTCTTGTTTTCCGTGAAAAAAGTCTCCTCAACCTGCTCAGGTGTGGTATCATTAACATTTAACACATTCCTGATCGCCTCTATCAACAACTGCACCCCCCTTGCGAGAGATGCGGACCCCCGCAATACATCCCCATCACCATCTGTAGTGTCAGAATCGGTATCCGTGTCGTCTTGTGTTACCTGCACAAGCGCACGTTTGTGGGGGTATATTGTGGGGTGACCCGAAGTACCCGACAAGGGCCACACAGCCACCGAGGACTGCAATACCTGGGTTGCAGACTCATTACTGGCAACCCTGTCAGAAATCTGAGAAATCCAAGTCCTGATAGAGGAAAACCACTCTGGTTCCCTTGCTGGAATGGGATCATCCTGAGAGGATAAATCCTCTGCAGCATATGACACTGTATCCCTGGACATCGCTGCTAGTGACCACCAAACACACCACACACACACAGGATGGGGTAAGACAGAGTTTCCCCTCCAAGAATGGCAAGAGAGAGACAGAGATTGGAGACAACCCACACCAGCGCTTAAACCAAGGAGAAAACCCCCTCTCCAGCGCTGGCTTGTGCACCTTAATAGGACACACATTCAAGTAATTAGCCTCCCCTCCTTTCTACAACCCCCTGGTACCGTTACAGTAAACTGGAGCCTCTGTGGAGGGATCAGGATCTTCCTTCAGCTTGTCAGCATGCAGGAAAATGGCGCTGGAACGCTGCAGGTCCGCTCTGAGGAGAAGCTCCGCCCCCTTCCCGGCGCTGTCTTCCCGCTCTTCTGAGTTTAAATTTGGTCTGAGGAGTTGTGCTGGTTGGGATCCCTGGGGCCCGACAGGCTTGCTGACCAAAAGTGAGGGGTAAGCGCTGGCCCAGGGCGCCCCTCACAGCGCCGCACAGTGTGCCTCTGGTACCGTCCGGGAGCGTGGTTAATACCGCGCTCCCTCCCCTGTTACCGCCATCTTCACACTGGTTCCTCCGCTTGCTAGGGGGGGCGGTGACTAACTCACCACTTTCCTCAGCTCTGTAAGGGGTCGGCGGCATGCTGCTGGGATGAGCGGTTCCCCTGCGGCGGAGACCGATCAGCCCCTCTGGAGCTCAGTGTCCAGTCAGCGGAGTAAGTGGTTCAGACCCCGCAGGGTGGACACTGCTCCCCCCCTTAGTCCCACGCTGCAGGGAGGCTGTTGCCAGCAGCCTCCCTGTAAAATAAAAAACTATAAAACTAAACTTTATTAGGAAAGCTCAGGAGAGCTCCCCTAGCTCTGACCGGCTCCTCCGGGCACATTTTCTAAACTGAGTCTGGTAGGAGGGGAATAGTGGGAGGAGCCAGCCCACACTCTTAAACTATTAAAGTGCCAATGGCTCCTGGTGGACCCGTCTATACCCCATGGTACTAATGTAAACCCCAGCATCCTCTAGGACATTAGCGAAAACATTACGTACTGTTTTATTATTGTTAGTCTTGTAGCTGTAAACACAACAGCAGGTTACAGCAATCCACAGTATTTCTATAAACCATTCACTTAAATACTAAACAAACATAACTAATTCAAATTCTTACTATAAAATGAAATTGTGCACTAAATGTAGCATGTACAGTAAGACACGCATGCACGGATGTGTTGCAGACAATGAAATTGCTCATGACTCCGCCAGGCTGTAAGCATTATTTCAACAAATAAATGGACTGTGTTAAATAGAAAACAACATATTCCTTTTCACAGTGTAATTATAGTTTTGTACAATTTTGCTCACTGATATACATTATTAAAGTATGAATAGGTAATTAGTTTTTCTACAGTTGGCAGCTGTTGTTTCACTACCAGAAATCTCTCATGAACTGCCAAGATGCAATAATTAAACCCCCAAAACACACACACACTTATACTTACCTATGTGTTTGAACATATCTTTCATTAAAATATTGCCTGGAAATAAGATGTGACACCAGCCAAATCATACTCAGGCTTTGTATACCTATTAATACAAATAGTCAGTAGGTAACCTGCTTTTATATTTTCTTGTCAACTTGAAAATTATCTACAGTATAAAATCAAGATTGATAACAGTTTCCAATAATTATTAATTTCACATGGAGCTTGCCACATGCTACCTGGAAGAAAGGTTGATACTAGATGTTCATAAATAGACAGCATGTCTGACTCATATAAAGAATGATTATTGACACTCAACTCATATGCAGTTATTACACTCCAAGAGTGTTACTTGGAGCTGCTTCTCACTCACAGGGGTCTGTTCATGTAGTCAGGGTGGCAACTGGGAGGGGGAATTTCTAGCGAGGCAAGTGCCCTTGGTGCTGGATTTGAAAGGCGATGAGAAACTGAATGTGATAGGACGCTGTCCGGCAGACAGTGCAATGACAGCTGGAGGGGGCCAGCACCATCTTCGGGCTCCCAGGCCCACCGTGTATGACATGATCTATTGGGCCCTGTCTGAGCTGGGCTACAAGGGACCCCTAAACAGTGTCAGAGGATTAAAGTAAATGGGGGGCTGGGCCCTTGCATTGTATCCCTCATTGGTATCCTCAGTGGCCTGTAACAGCGGTGTCCCCCTCCTCACACCAGAGCCAGGGCTTTGTGTGCCCCCACTCTGACTGGGGGTGTCACTTTGATCTCTACCTGTTATGCAT